>NC_137107.1:12419498-12756998 GCF_949357685.1 Gobio gobio | reverse complement strand
GACCCGATCGAGCAATTCCAGGGGTCTTCTTGGCGGGAAGAGCACCAGGTGACGAAGAGGTTCCACTTCAATGCATAGAGGTGTCGTGTAGACTCTGCCCTAGCGGAAGTGATGGTGGCGGCCACCGTAGGGGGCAGGCCACTCAAACCTGCCGCGTCCCGTCTAGAAGCCACACGTGGAGCTTCCAGAGCGCTGGACGCGGGTGCCATAGGGTGCCCCGTCTCTGAGAGAGGAGGTCCGGTCTCAGAGGGATAGGCCAGGGAGGGGCTGTCGCAAGGAGTAGCAGTTCTGAGAACCAGGTCTGGCCGTGCCAATACGGGGCGACCAACATGACCTGCTCCTTGTCCTCCCTGATCTTGCACAGTACTCGTGCGAGAAGGCTCACTGGGGGAAACGCATATAAGCGTAGGCCCTGGGGCCAGCTGTGCGCCAGTGCATCCGTGCCGAGCATGCCCTCGGTCAGGGAATAGTACAGGCTGCAGTGGGAAGAGTCGTGGGAGGCAAACAGATCTACCTGTGCGTCGCCGAACTGTTCCCAAATCAGCTGGACCGTCTGGGGATGGAGTCTCCATTCTCCAGGAAGTGGCTGAATCCGTGAGAGCTCGTTGGCTGCACGGTTCAGTTCTCCCGGGATGTGGATAGCACGAAAGGACCTCAGGTGCTTCTGACTCCATAAAACGAGATGGCGGGCGAGTTGAGACATACGGCGGGAGCGTAGACCGCCCTGGTGGTTGATGTACGCTACAGTGGCCGTGTTGTCTGTCCGGACAAGTACGTGTTGACCCCTCAGCAACGCTCGGAAGCGGTGCAGGGCGAACCGTACTGCCAGCAACTCGAGGCAATTGACATGCAGAAGGCGCTGGGGTCCTGTCCAGGAGCCCGCGGCTGCTTGTCCATTGCACATGGCACCCCAGCCCGTGGAGGAGGCATCCGTTGATACAACAACATGCCTGGAAACTCGTTCTAAGGACACGCCGGTCCGTAGAAAACTGAGGTTCGACCACGGAGTGAGTGTCTGTAAGCAGGCCCGGGTTATTTGGACCCGGAGCGTGCCAGACCGCCATGCCCATCTCGGGACTCGATCGCGAAGCCAGTGCTGAAGCGGTCTCATATGTAGCAATCCGAGCGGCGTTACCGCGGCTGCAGATGCCATATGCCCCAGGAGCCTCTGAAAATGTTTCAGTGGAACCGCACTCTTGCTCTCGATTTGACGGAGGCAAGTCAGCAGAGACTGCGCGCGCTCGCTCGTAAGCTGCGCGCACATGGCGACCGAGTCGATCTCCATACTGAGAAAAGAGATCCTCTGCACGGGGCAGAGTTTGCTCTTCTCCCAGTTGACCTGAAGGCCCAGACAGGCTAAGTGGTGGAGAACCAGATCTCTGTGTTCGCAAACCTGCTCTCGAGAGTGACTCAGTATGAGCCAGTCGTTGAGGTAGTTCAGGATGCGAACCCCGTGCTGCCGTAGGGGCGCAAGGGCTGCCTCGGCAATCTTCGTAAAGACGCGAGGGGACAGAGATAGCCCGAATGGGAGGACCGCGTACTGGTATGCCCGCCCCTCGAAAGTAAACCGTAGGAACGGTCTGTGTCGAGGTAGGATGGAGACATGAAAGTAGGCGTCCTTCAGGTCGATCGCTGCAAACCTATCGCCGGGACGAACGCATTCGAAAAGGCGTTTCGCTGTCAACATCTTGAACGGAAACTTGTGAAGGTAACGGTTCAAGATGCGCAGGTCCAGGATTGGTCTCAACCCACCGGTCTTTTTGGGTACAATGAAGTAGGGGCTGTAAAACCCGGACTTCATCTCGGCTGGAGGGACAGGTTCGATCGCACCCTTCGCCAGTAGGGTGGCAACCTCCGCTCGCATGACAGGGGCATTGGCCCCGAACATAGTAAAGCTGACTCCCTGGAAACAGGGAGGAACCTGCGCGAACTGAATCGCGTAGCCGCGCCTGACTGTCTTCGCGACCCAGCGGGACAGCCCTGGAATCTGAAGCCAGGCTCCCAGGAACTGCACCAGCGGGGTCATTCGGACAACAGACGTACCCGGTGTGGGGCAGCAATGCAGCGTTACCGACCCGGACAAGGGAGGCTGTTGGGGGGCCACCCGGGGGCCAGCAGCTGAACAAAGGATTCTCCCCCGGCCCTCCACCGGGGGAAGGAGTGGTCCTGCTACCATCTCCTGGAAAGAATTTCCCATCCCTGAGCTGTCCGTCTCAGGTGCGCCGCTTGGCCTGGCGTTTAGCGGGGCGCGGGGCGGCCTGAGGGGACTGGGACGCCTTCCTACGGCTTCCTCCGCGACCCGGCCCGGGTGAAGGCTGCTGCTTGGACCGGGTGGGAGGGGCGGGAGCCTTAGGAGGGCGTCCTCGGCGGCGAGCAGGCTGAGGCGACTGTGCCGGCGGCTGGGTGGAAGCAGCAGCTGGCCTCCGGGGCAGTATATGTTTGATTGCCTCAGTCTGCTTCTGGGCGGTTGAAAACTGTTGGGCGAAGTTTTCAACCGCTCCGCCGAAGAGGCCAGCCTGGGATATGGGGGCATCGAAGAAGCGTGTTCGCTCGGTGTCCCGCATATCGGCCAGGTTTAGCCACAAATGTCGCTCCTGGACCACATTTGTGGACATCACTTGACCCAGGGAGCGTGCGGTCACCTTCGTCGCCCGGAGAGCGAGGTCGGTGGCGGCACGCAGCTCATTTAAGAGCCCCGGATCAACTCCACCCTCGTGCATGTCCCTGAGGATCCTGGCCTGGTAGACCTGGAAGATCGCCATGGCATGCAAAGAGGCGGCAGCCTGCCCCGCAGCTCTGTGCGATTTCGCCACCAAGGTTGATGTGAATCGACAGGCTTTGGAGGGGTGCTTAGGATCGCCTCGCCAGGTCGAAGCGCTCTGAGGACACAGTTGCATCGCAACAGAACGTTCAACCTGGGGGACCCCAGTGTACCCTTTGGCCGCGGCCCCATCAAGGGTGGAGAAGGCGGAGGAGAATGCAGACCGGTCACGGGAAGACAACGGGGACTTCCAGGACCGGGCAATCTCCTCATGCAGCTCGGGAAAGAAAGGTATTGGGGGCGGGGACTGACGTGAATCAGAGCGGGCTCCCAAAAAACCAATCATCGAGCCGCGAGCGTTCGGGACAGGGTGGAGGGTTCCACTAAACTCGCGTCTGCCCGAGACAGCATGGCTGTCAGCTCTGGGTCCGACTCGGGCAATGCTGGCGCGCCCGAAGGCGGCAGCACAGCCGAGTCATCATCCTCAGAGGACTCGAGCCCACCTTGTGATGCGGTGACCGACATCGCATCATCCTCCGGAGCGCCAAACGAAATGCGCGAGGGAGCCGGAGCTGGCCCCGCGATTTCAGCCTGGACATTCACGGGTTGCGGAACGCTAGAGGGGGGTGTGGCCCGAGGCATGAGCGTCGGGGCTTTGTTCCACACCGTAACCCTCAGGTCACCCTGACCACCAGCCGAAGTACCGGCCACGGGGGGCACGGTAGATCGGGGTGTGGTTGAGGGGACTCTCACTTCATTACGAAGATCCTTGAGTCTCGACCGCAGAACCGCGATGGTCATGTTCCCGCAGTGGGAACATGACTCATCCACGAACGCTGCTTGAGCATGCTGAACGCCCAAGCATACCAAGCAGAGATCGTGCCCATCAGAGGAAGTCAACGACCGGCCACACCCAGAAGTACACGGGCGAGACATCCTGAAAAGGACGTGCCACATGTAAGCTCTTTTAGGAGAGGAAGCTTCGCAGAGACGCCGAAGCGCCCAGGGACCACACACCAGCTGTCAGACGGACCACTGCGCAGATCAGCAGGCAGGCAGTATGCGATCACTGGAACGCGCCGTAGATCCAACGCCTCTGGAAAGCTGCTCGTCTCGAAGGCTTGACAAAGACTCAGTTGTAGGCTTGAAGGAGTGAAGAGGTACTCTTGGCTCCAAAGCAGAAACATATGCGATGTTGCCAGCGTACTTCCTTATATACCCACGCGGTGGGGCAGAGTTACGCATGCAAATTCCGCATGCCCATGGCATTGGCACGTCATTGGGCGCTGTTAAACACCTCGAAGGTAATTGGCTTCTAGGCGAAACCCCCATTCGTCAGTCACTGACGTACGTCGGAGTGACTGAACGAAAGGGAACACTCCTCACCACAATGGTGACCAAATATTTTCAATAAAACCAAAATCTAAACCTCTGTTTATTCTCAATTAGAGCTTCTATAATAATATCTTTCAGGGTTGGAGTCAAACTCTGCTGGACAGCGACTCACTAGGACCGAACTTGCCTGCCAATGGTTTAATTGTACCCTAAGGACCAATTGTGTACCTTTAAAGGTACAGTTATACGTTTTGTTCTTCAAGGAACTAAATTTTACCTCCACTGTACCTTTTTTTCTGAGTGCATGATCCTTCAGAAATCATTGTAATATGCTGATTTGATGCTTAACATTTCGTATAATTTTTGGAAACCATGATACATTTTCAGCATTTTCAGTGTCTTTGATGATTAAAAAGTTCAAAAGACAAAAAAAAAAAACATTGACAAATTTGACAAATTTTATAAAAAAGGGACAGTTATTTTTATTATATATATATATATATATATATATATATATATATATATATATATATATATATATATATATATATATATATATATATATATATATATATATATATATATATATATTTATAAAAATCAGGCTGTCCTCCAAGAAAAGAAAAACACTCTATAGGTCGATTTTCAAGCACCTTTTTAAGACCTTTATTTACATTTTTAAGTCATGTGCCCTCTAGCTGGCGTAAAAATAATGACAGTGTCGTGTTACGTCTGTCATCATGAAATGACGTATGACTGTCGTTAACAACTAAATGTGTGTTCATTTAAATGCAATGTGTGGACTTTTTATCACCATTTGTCATATGTCCATTTAGCAACAATCTTTTTTTATTAACAACTACAACCAGCCAATGACCATCTGGATGATCCAGAGGAGGAAAGGAAGAAGGTCATGGGGTCTGATGAGACAAAAATAAAGCTTTTTGGTTTAAACTCCTCTCGCCGTGGAGGAAGAAGAAGGATGAGTACAACCCCAAGAACACCATCCCAACCATGAAGCATGGAGGTGGAAACATTATCTTTGGGGATGCTTTTCTGCAAAGGGGACAGGACGACTGCACCGTATTGAGGGGAGGCTGGATGGGGCCATGTATCGTGAGATCTTGGCCAACAACCTCCTTCCCTCAGTAAGAGCATTGAAGATGGGTCGTGGCTGGTTCTTCCAGCATGACAACGACCCGAAACACAAAGCCACACTCAAAAAAAAATGTATGCCTAAACATAAGATTTATGTATTTGAATTGCATATAAATTTTCCATGCATTTGGATTATATAATTTTAACATAAACAAATTAATAAACTTAATGTGATTCATATATGTAAGTCATACATAAATGTAACAGGTAAGATTTATGTAATTGTATTGATAAACTGAATGTGATTCATATATACCAGTTATATGTGAACTAAACAGGTAAGATTTATGTAATAGCACACAGAAAAATGCCCATGTTAAATTAACACTTCCTAGTGTTCATGTGTGTGCTCACTATTGGGTTAAAGTACCATTGAAGCAGTGTTAAAGTTAATGAGATAATTGAGTGATGATTGAGCATTAATGATGAACACACGATGATAATGAGCAGAATCACTGAAGGAAAGAGAAACACAAGAACTACAACTGACTTCAGCCACAGCCTTAGATGAAATCAACTGAAGATAAAAGAAGACATTAAATCTCTGAAGATCTCAGCAGATGAGGATTAAACAACTCCACAAACAGCATTACCAGCATCACGCATTACTAACCAGACTGACTTTATTTTTGTCATTTCTTTTTTAATGACTTTCTTTGGAAGTCACCATGCTGGAGATTAGTGTTTGCTTTAGTTGGGCTCTTGACCCTTAATCTTTAACTTTAGTTTTTCTCTGGCTCCTATAACTCTGTGTTAGTAAAGCACATTTGTTATGTCAAAGGAATCCAAGAAAAAAAATTATCAGGTGATGTTGGCTATTTGAAGTGGCCAGAATCACTGATCTCATTCAGAGTGTAGTTCTCTAGGAATAGAGGTAATGTGTTATTAATTTTGTAGTATTCATAATAATAGACGTGATTCAACAGCACAAGATCCAGGACGGTTGTGGTAATCGAATATGCCGATAAAAAAAAAAAATAGTGCGCAAAAGGTTCTAATCTACAGCATTAATGAGACACACACAGACATCATGAATCAGTGTATGAATCTCTACAATGGTGACAATAAAAAAAAAATTCAGATAAACAGATCAACTCTGAACATAAAATAAGCAACTAAAATGTCACAACAAAAACAACAAAAGTAAAAGCAAATATTAAGTATCAAAGAAACTTTGTCACAATTCAGATGCATAATTTATTCGTGCCGCAATGCATGCTGGGACACATGGGGAGGGGGGTTGATTGGTGGTACCCAACATGCACTGCAGCATGAAGCTTTTAATTGATTGTCACCATTGTTGAGATTCATACATGGATTCTTGATGTCTGTGTGTATCTAAGCAATGCCGTTGATTTAAATCCTGCATATTCTTTGATTACTACAACGGTGCTGGAACTCGTGTTGTGAATAAAACAAAACTAGTAACACATTACCACTATAACCAGAAGATTATGCTCTGAATGAGATCAGTGATTCAGCCACATGATGATGTCAGCATCAATATATAAATAGTCAATATCAACTGACAACATATTCTCTTGGATTCCATTGTCTTAAGAAATGTGCTTTATAAAGACACAGTTAAAGGAGCCAGAGAAAAACTAAAGTTAAAGAGTCAAGGGTCAAGAGCCCAACTAAAGCAAACACTGATCTCCAGCATGGTGACTTCAAATTAAACTATTATTTTCATTAAAACAGAAATGACAGAAATATAGTCAGTCTGGTTAGTAATGTGTGAAGCTGGTAATACTGTTTGTGGAGTTGTTTAATCCTCATCTGCTGAGATCTTCAGAGATTTAATGTCTTCTTTTATCTTCAGTTGATTTTATATAAGGCTGTGGCTGAAGTCAGTTGTAGTTCTTATGTTTCTCTTTCCGTCTGTGATTCTGCTCATTATTATCAGGTGTTCATCATTAATACTCAATCATCACTCAATTATCTAATTAACTTTAACACTGCTTCAATGGTACTTTAACCCAGTAGTGAGCACACACATGAACACTAGGAAGTGTTCATTTAACATGGGTGTTTTTCTGTGCACTTTTACATAAATCTTAACTGTTTAATTTACGTAAAACTGGCATATATGAATCACATTCAGTTCATCGATACAATTACATAAATCTTACCTGTTACATTTATGTATGACTTACATGTATGAATCACATTAAGTTTATTAATTTGTTTATGTTAAAATTATGTAATCCAAATGCATGGAAAATTTATATGTAATTCAAATACATAAATCTTATGTTTAGACAATACATTTTTTTTGAGTGCAGGGCAACTAAGGAGTGGAGGTCTCAAGGTCCTGGAGTGGCCTAGCCAGTCTCCAGACCTGAACCCAATAGAAAATCTTTGGAGGGAGCTGAAAGTCTATATTGCCCAGCGACAGCCCCGAAACCTGAAGGATCTGGAGAAGGTCTGTATGGAGGAGTGGGCCAATATCCCTGCTGCAGTGTGTGCAAATCTGGTCAAGAACTACAGGAAATCTATGATCTCTGCAATTGCAAACAAAGGTTTCTGTACCAAATATTAAGTTCTGCTTTTCTGATATATCAAATACTTATGTCATGCAATAAAATGCAAATTAATTACTTAAAAATCATACAATGTGATTTTCTGGATTTTAGATTCCGTCACTCACAGTTGAAGAGTACCTAAAAATGACAGACTTCTTTATGCTTTGTAAGTGGCAAACCTGCAAAATCGGCAGTGTATCAAATACTTGTTCACCCCACTGTGTGTGTGTATATATATATATATATACATATATATATATATATATATATATATATATATATATATATATATATATATATATATATATATATATATATATATATATATATATATAGTGTATTTTGAATATTAACAATATAAAATGATTGCTGGCAATATAAAATGTAGCACAATTTAGAATACCACATTAATTTTAATGCTTTATTGACCAGTTATTAAATTACATGTATGCAGAATAAACAGTTTTTTTTTTTTTTTTTACAGAATTAATATTTGCCATCAAATATTAGAGTAAGTTTTATTAAATGAAATCAGAAATGTATTTTCTAATTATTTTCTGCAAATGCATCTGTCTTTTTTGGATAATGTTAAGTCACATAGCAATTTATGTTTTGTCCGAGAAAACTCAACTCACATTCAGGTCTGGCTTTATGCTGGTATGTAATACGCATTTTTCATGATCTAATCAATTCCAAAAATCAAGATATAAAAGCAAGTCCCAGCCTAATAAACTATGAAATACATCAAATCATGACAGAAAAATGGGTTGTAATTAGCAGTTTGCTGTGTCTTTGAGAAAAATTTGATGTGAGAAAGTTTTACACAGACATCCCTTGCATTATACATTTCATGACCTGCATGTCCGGTCTGTTTTTCAATCAAATTTTTATTTTTATTTTTATTTGCACATTTTGCACCTTTAAGTGTGAATGAATGATGCAGTGTCCTCTTGTGTTCTGCAGACTTTGAAAATTCACACTGAACTGTATGTTGTACTCAAGCAAAGTTTGAAATAATTGGTGTAAGCACAAATAAACTGCTCAATAGCGCATTTCCAGAATTCAGCAACGGAAACAGAAAGAATGTCTATCTAAGCCGTTTCAGGACTGCATTCCTACAGATAAAGCAATACATCATGATGTAAACCTCACAGGGAGAGTTGGGAAAAAAAAAACTTAATTAGCCTTCCACAACAGAACTGAGTGACATTTTTAATAAGAGAATTTGCAACAAACAAATTCAAGTGTTGTAGCACTTCCAAAGTGCATACGTTCAAGGATGCTTTCCAAAGCGCATTTTTGAGTGAGTCAGCACTGGCGAAATTGCTGTAGCTATTCGAATTTACCTCATGATTGCCTTTAAGTTTCGAGATATTTAAATTGAGACAGAAACACATTTTCTGTTCACAGCCTCCCCTGAGACAACATGCAAGAAGAAAAAAATTAAAGTGCATGAAAAATCTATGACTGATGATAGGTGATTATGGCTACCCAACATGTAATAGCCTCGTTATACGGTGTGAAGAAGGGTTGCAGCAGGGTGTTTCTTTTATGAAATAAACTAGATCAGTTTTTTCTACTAACAATGGCCAACAATATGTATACATGCATCACATTATGAAATGCGTGGAATATACAGTATATTGCCAAAAGTTTTGGGACGCCTGCATTTACATGCACATGAACTTTAATGACAACCCAATATTAATCCATAAGGTTATACCCTTTGCAGCTATAACAGCTTCGACTCTTCTGGGAAGGCTTTCCACAAGGTTTAGGAGTGTGTTTATGGGAAATTTTGACCATTCTTCTAGAAGTGTATTTGTGAGGTCAGGCACTGATGTTGGACGAGAAGGCCTGGCTCACAGTCTCCATTCTAATTCATCCCAAAGGTGTTTTATCAAGTTGATGTCAGGACAGTCGTGTTTCCACACACTAACGTCGCTCATCCATGTATTTATGGACCTTGCTTTGTGCACTGGTGCGCAGTCATGTTGGAACAGGAAGGGGCCATCTACAAACTGTTCCCACAAAGTTGGGAGCATGAAATTGTCCAAAATGTCTTGGTATGCTGAAGCATTAAGAGTTCATTTCACTGGAACTAAGGGGCCAAGCTGAACCCCTGGGAAAAAAACAACAACACACCATAATCCCCCCTCCAACAAACTTTACACTTGGCACAATGCAGTTAGGCAAGTAGCTTTCTCCTGGCAACAATGCTAATCTGAAAGCCACAGGAAGTTTGGAGGTCTGTAACTATTGACTCTGCAGAAAGTTGGCGACTTCTGCGCAGCATGCACTGACCCCGCTCTGTGATTTTACATGGCCTACCACTTCGTGTCTGAGTTGCTGTTGCTCCCAATTGCTTCCACTTTGCTATAATACCACTCACACTGTGGAATATTTAGTAGTAAGGAAACTTCACGAATGGACTTATTTCATAAGTGCTTGAATTCACTGAGCTCCTGAGAGCGACCCATTCTTTCACAAATGTTTGTAGAAGCGTCTGCATGCCTAGGTGCTTGATTTTATACACCTGTGGCCATGGAAGTGATTGGAACATTGATTGTGATTGAAGGGGCGTCCCAATACTTTTGGCAATATAGTGTATGTAGTGGAAATTACATTTTAAAACTTTTTTAAGATAAAATATAAAAAAATACCCCTTGAATGCAATTTCATAGTTAGCATTTTATGTATTTTAATTACACGGTTACATTTTTAATCTTTAAATAACATTTGCGTATTTTTTAGCATAATTTGTGTACAAATTGTGTAAGACTGAAGTCTGGCAATTGAAAGTTTTGCTGGGGCAAGGATAAAACAATAAAATATTTCAAAATAAATTATGATGGCATGGTACCAAATAAACGTAGTGTCGAGGTTTTGTTTTATTTCGATGGTCCACTTTAGACCTACGTTAGATATTTAGACTAACTATAAGTAACTTTGCAACTACATGTCAACTAAGTGTATGTTTACACAACAACAATGTACTAAAAATGGAAAAGTGTTTATTTTATGTTTTTTTCGGTTTTCGCGAACAGACGACAACGTTGTCAAAATGATCCCCGTTCAAACGGATCCGCGGAAACGATTAAAAACTCTGTATTATTCAAGCCAGGCCAGTAGTTGGCGATGTCACTTAGATGTAATACACATGTGCATGATGTCACCATTTTCACAAATTTGTGTTTTTGTAGTTTACATAAAGATGATAACAGTGTCGTTTTCAAAAACGTGCACTTTGAATCCTGTGTTCAATTATTATTAGAAAAAATGTCATAATGTAATAAAACTTGAGCTCATAATGTAATAACAATTTTTACATTATGAAAAATGTATTAAAATTTATAAATTCACCAAAAACATGTTATATTAAAAATATTAGTATTCTCTTACAGTACATTTTTAAAAATCTAAATCCAGATTTTTTTTTTTTTTTTGCAACTTTGCACCTTTAAACTACTACTACTACTACCGCTGCTATTACTACTTGTTATAGTAGTTGTAGTAGTAGCAGTGGTAGTATCAGTAATCTGGTGGATTTTGTAGGCAGGTTAAGACTGGATTTAGATTTTTAAAATGTACTGTAAAGGAATACAAAAGCTTTGTTTACTACTACTACTACTACTACTACTACTACTACTACAAATAATAATAATAATACTAGCATGAATATTTAAATCTTTTGCATTTTGCAGGTAAGTTAAGACTGGATTTAGATTTTTTTTTAAAAGTACTGTAAGGTAATCCTAATATTTTTATGTTTTAAAAGCTATTACAATAATAAAAATATGACATTTTGGTGAGTTTATAATGTGATACATTTCTCATAATGTAAGAATTGTCATTATATCATGAGCTCAAGATTTTATTACATTTTGAGAAAATTATTACATTATGAACATTTTTATTACAATAAATACTTATTACATTATGTGCAGTTATTACATTACGAGTTGCTACATACAGAAGAGTATTAGTAGACTGTCTGCTTTATATCTGCTTACACTTTATTTTGATGCTTCCCCAACAGACATTTGACTATACGTAACTTTGCAACTACATGTCAACTTATTCTACTTACCCGAGCCCTAACAGTCTACAGTCTACTAATACTCTAGTGAGGATTAGTTCACATGTAGTTGACAAGTAGAATGTATATACTATCGAAATAAAAAAAAAAACTTACAAAAAACTCTGGGACATAAAAGTGTTTGAAGGAGAAGAAAACTCAACTACACTATGATCTGTATATGCTGCTGAAGAATGTGTCATAAGGGCTGCTGAAACTGATTTCAGTTGCATTTACAAATAAAAAAGAAGCCATCAGAAAATCTGGTCTCTTGTGCCTGCAGCCATGTTTCTTCTATTGCTTGACTGTAGAGCAATTTAGATTCAAATAACTACGCATACAGTGGTGTCAAAGGAGCACTGTCATTTCCATTGTCATTATCCCAGTGGTCTTTAATATCATAGCTGTCATTCTAATTCATTAAAGCATCTAATGGCGTTCGGACAGCCTGGAGCTCTCGCTAAAGTACCTTACTTTAATGAGATGACTGCAAAGATGTCTTGCATCCAACTCGAGGTTGGATAGAGGGTGAAGCTTAGAAGTAACTAGGAAATTTGTCTCAATGACCTTCTTACTCTCTACATTCACTTGAGAGAGGTCTGTCAAGTTTTGCACCATTTTACCATAGAAAGCACTTTCATCAGAGGAGGCTCATTCGACCCTTGGGTCTATGGGATTAGCAGGACTTTACTTGTACAAACATGGCTCCATTAGCTAATCATATGATAAATTTGCTCCTTAACTTTCAAACACAGAGGCTGACTAATGCATATTCATTGTGGAACACATGTGCATTTGAGTATGATTCCTAGACCTAAAATGACAATTTTGAAGCCATTATCACATTGTGATTGGTTTAATTTAGAATTTCATAATCTGCTCATTTAATGTGTGGTCATTTCAAACTACAATGTGTATGCTTTATGTTAGAATACTTGTTCCTACACTATATTGCCAAAAGTATTGGGACACCCCTCCAAATCATTGAATTCAGGTGTTCCAATCACTTCCATGGCCACAGGTGTATAAAATCAAGCACTAGGCATGCAGACGCTTCTACAGACATTTGCGAAAGAATGGGTCGCTCTCAGGAGCTCACTACTAAATATTCCACGGTCAACTGTTAGTGGTATTATAACAAAGTGGAAGCAATTGGGCAACTCAGCCACAAAGTGGTAGGCCACGTAAAATCACAGAGCGGGGTCAGCGTATGCTGAGGCACACAGAAGTCGCCAACTTTCTGCACAGTCAATAGCTACAGACCTCCAAACTTTGTGTGGCCTTCAGATTAGCTCAAGAACAGTGTGTAGAGAGCTTCATGGAATGGGTTTCCATTGCTGAGCAGCTACATCCACGGCTTGCATCACCAAGTGCAATGCAAAGCGTCGGATGCAGTGGTGTAAAGCACGCCGCCACTGGACTCTAGAGCAGTGGACACGTGTTCTCTGGAGTGACCAATCATGCTTCTCTGTCTGGCAATACGATGGATGAGTCTGTGTTTGGTGGTTGCCAGGAGAACGGTACTTGCCTGATTGCATTGTGCCAAGTGTAAGTTTGATGGAGGGAGGGATTATGGTGTGGGGTTGTTTTTCAGAGGTTGGGCCCTTAGTTCCAGTGAAATGAACTCTTAATGCTTCAGCATACCAAGACATTTTGGACAATTTCATGCTCCCAATTTTGTGGGAACAGTTTGGGGATGGCCCCTTCCTGTTCCAACTTGAATGCGCACCAGTGCACAAAGCAAGGTCCATAAAGACACGGATGAGTGAGTTTGGTGTGGAGGAACTTGACTGGACTGTGTACTGAGGAAAAGCATACTGACAGTGAAGGAGCACGTTCAAGCCGTATGTAAATGTTTTTTGTGATTACTCAGTTGGCTGCATTTGCTCAGCGTATTACACGCTAACAGGAGGATACATTTCGATTATGTACTTATTTATCTATTTATAATTTTACTGGTTAAGTTCATTGTATTTGAATTATAACCACGAATGTTTGTGCCACGCACACTCAATTGTTATTGCTGGATATTCGCACTGGTAGTGAGTCATAGTTTTTGAGCTGAGCCATTGACAGGCTGTTCCCTTGATTGTTTGGACGAATTACAAAGGTGGACAGAACATATACTGTATAAGGTCAGGTCGGTCAGTTAGTCATTAGGAGAAGCATGCTGACAGTGAAGGAGCGCGTAAATATATGTGATTTCTGGATTATTGTGTTTTGTTTGATTAAAAGACTGCTGCAAATCCCTTCTTTGCTGCTCATTCTTGCCTGAACGTGACAATTTAGGCAAGCAATAATTTTTTTTTTAAATAATGCTATTTTGTCCAAGTGAATTGCTAAAACTTAAAACAAAAGGATGTTTGTCATGGTGGGTGAAATGAAAGGAAGTGGAAAGTTGTCACCTGTTTCCCACACTTACCCACTGGAATTTCCTCTCCAGAACATTAAGCACAACAACAATGGACAATCCAGGTGAATGACATGCAACATAAGCAGACAACTAGTTTTAAAAGACAAAAGATTTTAATCTTTGACAAATATGTGACCCTGGGTCATAAGTCATATATTTGTGGCAATAGCCAACATTGTATAGGTCAAAATTATAAATGTTTCTTATATGCCAAAAATCATTAGGATATTAAGTAAATTAAGCTATTTGGTAAATGTCCTATCATAAATATATCAAATATTTATTATTATTAGTAATATGCATTGCTAAGGACTTCATTTGAACAACTTTAAAGGCGATTTTCTCGATTTTGTTGCACCTTCAGATTTCAGATTTTCAAATAGTTGTATCTCGGCCAGATATTGTCCTATACTAACAAACCATACATCAATGGAAAGCTTTTCAACAAAATGTACCCTTATGGCTGTTTTTTGGTCCAGGGTCCATTTTTACATGACCACATATCATATGGATTTGTGGGGACTGTTCCAAAATGAAAACAAACCAGATTATTTAACTTTGAGTTTTTAGGTACAGTATTATGATGTTCTGCTGTAAAGATGTAAAAAGTGTGTACAATTGCTACCCAGGACCTTGTCCATGGTCCTGAAACCACACTTCCTCAGCTGAGCGAACATGATACTGTCCATGGCCCTGAACTTACGCAAAGAAGAAAATCATGAGCTGTCCAGCTGTATACATTTAGTTAGTAGATCTGTAGAAGTTTGGATTTATATTTATTGTCACACACGGATGAGCACTAATAAGGTTTAATATTACCCAATATACCCAAGTCACTGCCTTGTCCACTGCCAAGCACACATCTGAATCCACTACACATTACACTCAGTAAACATATGATGTGAAGTTAGGGGGTGTTGCTGATATGGCTTGTAATGCCTCATTAAGCTAATCTTGTAAAGCGCAGCTGAACTGCTGCAGATAGTGCTGATGGCCGTCCATCCCTGCCCTTCACATCAATGTTCCTCACGTTTCAGTGGGGTCCATCAAAGAGCTAAATGGGGGTCGAGGATGCCCACATCACCATTGGGGCCCTCCTGTCCAGGAGATGCAACAGAGAAGCTCCTTTAAACGTGCCACCGAAACACCACTGCTCTGCATCACTGCTAGCATGGTTGCCTAGCAACTAGACAGCAGATGCCTGCATCCCTCATCTACTGAGTAAAAATACATGGGGAAAAAAATCACACCTCTTTTCTGTTTGTGCAAATTTGCACAATGAGTTTTATAATTTCATTTGATCCTTAATCTTGATATAATATCGCAACCTGCATGTCAGCCTGTGCAAAGAGTGGCACTGATTTCAAAATATCATTTGCCCGTCATTATTAAGCCATTTGTGAGTTTGTGTTTTTGCCGGTGTGTTGAGCTGAAGAATGTGGAAAAGTGGGGAAAATGCATGAAAATGCGCCGGGATACTCTCGCAGCATTTTAATAGGTTGCAGCGCGCGAGCCGACAAGTACAGACATCATTCCTCCGCGAGACAAGCGCGTGGACAGACTGCCTTTCCTCTTTAGTTCGCTTTCGCTTTTATTTTTTCAACAAACACCGGCATTTTATCCCGCACATTCAAGAAGGACCATGTCTTTTACTCTTCTTTTGAAGTCTAAGCGTGTGCGGCGGAGATTTCTGTTCCAGTCTTGATTATTTTTTTGCGGTTCCTGGAGGTGTTATTGCAATTGAAGTGTGTCATCATTTGCTCTGAACAAGAGCAGGAACATGCTCGGGGATTCAATCGAGAGATAAGGGGGCTTTTTCCAGTAGGCTAGACAAAGCTTGGACATTTGCAAGCGTTTTATTGTAATACATACGTTTTTTGTTCCTGCTTCTGCTTCATTTAAGGTTGTACTATGGACTACAAGCTCTGACGTCTGCATCAGATATTCTCTGCTGCATTTCTTTAAATGTGCATCTTTTCTCCCCAGTGACTTTGAGAGGAATATCTCGACCATCAGCAGTAGGGGATGCAGATTTCATTTTTTTTTTCTACTTCGCCTCCAACCTTTATAGCTGAGGGGGGAAATAAATAAAAATATCACTTACTGTGGAGCACCCCCCTCTTTGAAGGAGCATCTCTGGAGCCATGGCTTGCCCACAGCTTTGGACCTGGAAATTGCGACGACAGGTGTAGAAGAAGATTGAGTCTCTTCATTTTTTATTTTATTTTCATCATCATATCTTTATTTTTTCTCCATGGTTTGGTTGAAGAAGACTTTCCGGCACTTTTCCCAGAAGTCCAGTCGAAGCTGAGAGAGATGTCTGATCTTCTGGTTTTGATCGAGGGGGTCTCTGACCTGCACGGATTTCCATAGCTGAATAAAAACAGCTTGGACCCATTAAAGATTTATTTTATTTTATTTATTTATTTTTTATTTATTTTATTTTTTATTTTATTTTATTTCGCGGGGCCATCACAAATGTGTGCATTGGTGCTTTGATCTCACTCATTCATTTGTCCTTTTTTCCCTCCCATCTCCTTCTGTTGGATTCTTTTGGATTATTATTTTGTGGGGGGTTGTTTTTATTCGCTTTTGTTTTGTTTTGCTTTTTTGTTTGCTTGCTTTTTTGACATCAGTTTGGAGCACAGGCGGTTGGATTACTGAAACTGAATAAACGGATTTGTGGAAATGTTGGGTCCTCAAGAAGACAAAATATGTGGAATTGTTTCTGCTCTGGCGGCTTTGTCCTTTGTCTGCTTTGCACAAAGGTAAGAAAATGATAACTAGCCTATCGGAAATTATGATTATTGGATTGGATGGATGAACCCATTTATATTGGTCAAATCCCAAAAGACACTCAGATGATTCACTAATAGGACATAGCGTGCATAATGTTTAATTTCCTATGCCATATTTTGTGTGTGTGCACTGTCTAAGAGAGAGAGAGAGAGAGAGAGAGAGAGAGAGAGAGAGAGAGAGAGAGAGAGAGAGAGAGAGAGAGAGAGAGAGAGAGAGAGAGAGAGAGAGAGAATCATATGTGTGAGAAAAATGCTCGTATCAATTCTGTAGCGCATATAGGCCTATTATTGAAAACTAATAATTTTTCTTTAGGAGTCTTTTGTTTGTCGATTCCAAATTTACAAATAAAATTTAAAAAACGAATTAATTTCCACCGTCTAGTTAAATAGTAAATTAATGAATAACTAATTGAATATATTTAAAACATACCTACATTCTATATAAATAATCATATTCTAAATCCACTTGGCCCTGCAATTTAACAGTGACTGACATCTCAGTAGGCTATTCTGGCATCAATTAAAATCAGGTCATGACAGAGCTGTGTTTTGAATCGCATTTAAGCAAAATGTTGTAGCAACCCTCACGCCCCCCCCCCCCCCCCCCCCCCCCTTGTCTTACAACACCTGTAAGCAACGTATTTTTGATGCAATGGTCCACTGAGTGAAATACACATTTACAAATGATCAGTGCTTTTTCTTCTGATCCACCCCCACCCATACCACCATGTCATGTCGCTGGTGTTAGAAGAGATCCATCATCTCTCAGCCAATAAGAATAAAAACGACGACGCCTATCAGTCAATAATGGTTAATGACATGTGTTCACTGGTGATCATTGAGATGCGACGTGGCTTTGAAGCCTCTGAGGCCGAACATCCTACATCCATACATCTTTTCTCCATCTCATACTGTGTGTGTGGAACACTGTAAGACAAACGACAAGCCTTATTATATGTGAAATATCGCTGTCTTTACTCATCGCACAGGTGATTATTATGATGTTCACTAAATCTCATTGAAATTAACAGTGGTGGCCTAAAACCCCTTAGCCTACATTTTGACGTTTTACTATTTTCGTTTCAAGTGTAGTGTGCATGGACGAGGTATGAAATTTTAAAATGCCACATAGGCTTTCATGTGCAAATTATCCGTTGTCAAAACACTGATATGCCTCTAAAAAGGGGGTATTGAACCTTTATAGACCAATGTTCAAACGGGGACACCTATACCTTCAATTTATAATTTTCATGAATAATTCATTAAATATGTAGATTATTTTTTTCTTCTATTTTTAAAGGCAACACTACATACTTTTGGTAAGCTGTGTAACATGCTGCATCGAAAACTATTTTGCATACAGCCTCATATTAGTTGCAGAATAATAGTCAGTCATATAGTTGTCAGTCATAGCCATATCACACAACTATCTACAATGAAGTATAAAGTCCAAATTGTAAAAAGGTAAACCTAAAATTTACAATGTGTTGTGCGTATTTTTGACGGACCCTCAGGGGTCCCAGGGTCCCAATTGAAAACCCTGGATGTGAACTGCATGTTTGAACCAGATAAACCCAGTTATACCTGTCATCAAAGTTACATGTTAAACTGACCACCCCTATATGACAGTATGATGTTTGAATGATTTTGTTGGTTTCAGCAACAGGACACAATCGTACACACGTCATTTTTAGATATTATTGTTTAAGATCTTTTTTAAGAAACACTTTATGCTCTGCAAAACAATGAATTATTCAATCACATAGAATAGATTTATGTTAATGATTATGTGGTGGTCATATTGATCTAAAGATAAGCATCTTCGGATTGGCAGTTAGGCCAAACATTCAAGAAAAACAATCTACAAAACGTCTGTCTGAATGAATACAAAATGCATTGCTATAAAATAAACACATTTGCTATAAGCTGTATATTTGTTTTAGCTGAATTTTGACAAAAGGCACTCTCAAATCTCTCTCCTGCAGCACCTCCACCGGAAATACCGGAATATCTGTGGCCAAGACGACAGTGGACAAATTGCTGAAGGGGTATGACATCCGTCTCCGGCCAGACTTCGGAGGTACACATGATTCTTTCTTAGAAACGTATTCTTATACCCTCGCCAGTCAGTCACTATAGAGAAGTCACACTGGAGTCTAGTGATAAACATTACCATTGGCAAATGCAGTACTGTATGTATCTAGTCATGCTATATTTTCCGCATTGCACATAAATCTCCTGTGTAGGAAGGTTTTCAAAACTTGATACTGGTTTGTTACTCGTTATCTGATGTAAAGACTGAATATAAAGTGAGTGTATGAATGCAGACATTTTCAAGAAATTTCTTGAAAATGTAATGGATTAATAGCATCATTTTCAAGGTTAGGCAGAGAAAACAAGGAACTGTTTGGGATGGAAAGGCACTTTGTACTTTTTTTTTCTTTTTTTCGGACCCCTCCTTTCCTATAAAAAGTTGTGTGGGTACAGTTTTCACAAAGGCTGAGCACACAGTTTTAGGTTGCCGCTCATGGTCCATATTTCTGCACACGTTCACATTGTTGAAGGACAAAAAGACGCTTTTCGTACCACAAAGTCACAGAAAATTTTGTTTGACCACAACCAGAAGTTGGATTGTCCGGCTATTTATCACAAGCATTCTGTTTGTCCCCTGATATTGCAAAGAGACTAAATTTGCTACAGAATGTACTTTTCAATTCAGCTATTCTCTTTCCCTTCAGCAAATTGCTTTGTATTTCAGAAAAGAAGGAAGTCTATTGTGATCTATCTATCTATCTATCTATCTATCTATCTATCTATCTATCTATCTATCTATCTATCTATCTATCTATCTATCTATCTATCTATCTATCTATCTATCTATCTATCTATCTATCTATCTATCTATCTATCTATCATGTATGTGTTATTTATGTTTATTGTCAATATTCGAGCCATTTACAAAATATCAAGATTCCCTCAACATGTATTGATGTTTTTTTGTTTGTTTTTTTGGATTTGCTGGAAGAGATGATAAGTCCGATATAGAATTCCATGCTACAATGTCTGATTTGCTGTATTACAGAAACACATTGACCAATTGGAGATCATTAACATGTTCTTTATTCTCTTCAACACCATTTTTTACATCACACAAAGAATGTTTTAATCATTTCATCAGCAGTGATGGCCCCTCCACTGAGCACTGATGCAGCGCTGCACGTTTGTATTGGGAGCAGCGTCCGCTCTGATGCAGGTCAGGGAACTGTAGTCTATCACATCCTGATAATTCTATCATCAGTCAGAGCCCAAGTCTCCTGACACAACTGCTGACCAGCTTCAGCTTTGGAGCGTCGTGCATTTTAATTGGACCCAGACCGCAGCTATGCTAGCCAGAGAGAGAGAGAGAGAGAGAGAGAGAGAGAGGGTGAAGAGGGCAGAGAGGAGAGAGATGGAGAGAAAGAAAGAGGCCAGTTAGGTTGTCGGGAAACAAGGCTGCCCTAAAAGAGCTTCATCTCTCTGGCCGGCTAGAGGGATAGCCGCGGGGTTTGGTCGTGCTGTATTTGTGTGTGTGCGCACCCCTGAAGTCACACCACAACACACATGAAGGGAAAGCCTTCTTACACATGCGAGCATACATGGATTCACACACAAACAGTTGCGCAAAAAAAATAGCCTTTTACAAAATATCACCAAGCAAGTTTAATGAACCTCTGAATGTGCTGAAATTGTGTTGCACATTGCATTGTTTTAAAGGCATTGTCATTCTTTTCAGTGCAAATGTCTTGTTATAGATTGTGCCTTCCAATTTACTGACAAAATTAACATTGCAAATGCCAATTTTCAATGCCATTTAGCAGGCTTGATATTTAGATTTAGTGCTCAAAATATTATAAAAGTACTGATTATTAAATAGAAAACAAAGTTTGGATATCTAGTTTGGATATTTCTATGTGCCTCAAACTAAATTAGATTTTTGATTTTATTATTTTTCAGGGGGTTTGCTAGAATACATTTGCCTGATTTAACACATTGCAATTCTTAGTAGCTTTGGTGCATTTCTCAGATCAGGTACTCGTGGTTTTGAACAAATTGCAGTGCTTTGATACATTCACGTAATTGATTATGTACTATTGTCTGCTGTTTCCTACAATGTTGATTTCTTATGTCATGTTCATCATAACTCTTTCCCCGGGCAGCATTTTTGAAAAAAGCTCCTAAGCCAGCGCCAGCATTTTGGATCATTTTCACAAAATTTTCATGGGCCCCCAGTATATTTTGTTGTATGAATATCAGAACATGCAATATATCAAAAGAAAGAACGCTTAAAAAATGTAATAATAATCTAGCTTAATTCATTCCTTTTTATCTACACTTAAATGTGGGTAAGTTTAATAAAAAACAACATTTTGAGCAAAAAACTGAGAAAATCACATTTTTATGTGACTACGTCTGCGGATTCAGAACAATGATCTTAAACATAGATGGAGTAGATCGAGTCCATCGACACCCGCTAAGGTTGCACAGTCCAACGCTATCTCATGACCAATTCGTACATATTTGTACAAGGTGACTAATTCATACAAATTTGTTCGACCGTACTTGTCGTACTTTGTCCAAATTGCTGTGACAGGTAGATTTAGGGGCGGGGTTTGAGGTTAGGTAATTCGTACGAAATCATACAAATTTGGCAACTCATCAAATACATACGATTTAGCCACCTCATAAATTACATACAAATTGCCGTGAGATCGGGTTGCATAGTCCTTTACCTCGTTGACATTTAATTTAATTTGTTTTGATTTTTATGCTGTTTAATGTTGATGATTGCGTTATTTTACATATGCATTTGCTTACATATGATATCACTTCTTGGCCTGTGTTTTGGTCTGGAGATTATGTACTCTTTCAGAACATGCGTAATAGCTCCCCCTACCGTATAACAGTGAAAACACAGAACACCGGAAATTTCCGTCAAAGGCGGGGAAAGAGATAATATATTATACTGGTTATCTGAAAGCATCTAGGCATTAGTTCATTGCACAAGTCATTACATGCAAAATGGTTGAACTAGTTGTCATAATCTGTCAAGCATATTTTCTATACATTTCCACAAAAAAAAATGAGTGTCCTGAATTCATGAATTGCATAGATGAATATTGTATTTAACTAATGAAGAGAAATGTAAAGCATTAGATCAACCAGTTTTCTAAAATAGCTCAGAGGTGCATCACATGACCTTTCGGTAGACAGAGAACAACAGTATTCTGATAATAGATCAACAGCCAGGAAGAAGAAGAGTAGTATAAGGATGCTTGGAGGAAGGGTAGAGAGGCTAAACAGTGGAAGAGTTAGAAGAGGCCAATGACATACAGTACTGTAGGCACATTTCCGATAAAATAAAGGCCACTATTGTGAATCATGCTTTCAATCATGGCCTTACAATGTCACAGGCTGGTCAAGGGGGACAGACCAACAACTCAACCGTTCAAACATTTCGTAGACAGAACAGAACAGGTCCAACAATACTGTAATGCTTTATGTTATGCATTTTAGTTTACAGTAAATATATTTTATACAGATATATACATGCATATATATTATACAGATACATACACGTCTTGGCTTTTTATTTTCTGTGTCAGAATGACATTTTACTGTAATTTGTTGTCAGACCAACAGTAAAAGTGAAACCAGTCTCTTGCTATCAATACCCCGCATACAGTAATGCGTAAATTTGTACTGTTGAAATTAATCTTTGCCGCACATAGTGCAGCCTTGTGCATTTTCAGTCAGTCATCAAAACCGTCACCATAGTTTACATCAGGAAATACTGTCAGAGTATACACTGTTATATTTACAACATGGATAAGCATTTTGACTATCTTGTTTGTGGACAATGACAGAAGGACTTATTCTGATGACACTGATGTTCATTGACATAAATACTCTTAAGAGATGAACTATGGACTTTGAGCAAGTTACAGGCTTTTGCAGGTAATCCATTGTGTTGTGCTGTTTGGAGAAATGCACTAGTTTAAAAAATGTTAAGGAGGGTTCGAGAAATTAACCAAAGCAACTGTTTTCTCTGTATATTCTCAGACTATACAATGCATAGTCTGTATATGTGTAGTCTGAGAAAATAATGTGTTTTTTTTTACTTTAAATCATGTAAATGTATTCTAAAATACTGAGAAAATCAAAAGGCATAATAGGTGTCCTTTTAAAAAAATACAGTAAAGCCAAAACATTCCAGTACATTTTAAACACAATTTTTAATACTCCATGTGTGTTGTCTGTGGACGAGACTGATATGTATTTGTTAGATCAAGACTTCCTATTGTAGCCATTCTCCCCCTGTTAGTGTTCATTGTTTCAGCAGCACTATGATGAGTCATTTTATCCAGCCTTGCTTTACACTCGACTTTGTTGCCCTTCATGTTAGCATTATAGTTATTGGCTTTGGCTCCAGCTCTCAACAAGTACAGCCCTATGGATGTGGTGTGCGGCCTGAGAAAGCAACTTGTCTGAGCAGCAACTCAAATCGGACTCAGTTTGAGTAGGATAAAAACATTTTTAAAAACTGTTGCTTTGCTGTCTACTGCCTTGTCTCTTAGGCAATATCCTGAGTCCTGGTAGATACAATTTGCACTTAATTTGTTGTAATACATTATAAAACAGTATGTAATAACATTTGTTGTACATTATTATATTTATTAAAATCGTAAATGAACAAACTCATATGCAATTGGAAAAGGGAGAAGAATGGGAATCAGAAAATGTCGGATTCAAACTCAGGTCAGTTGTATTAAAAAGTTTGTCTTTTGTAATTTTGTCTTGCGTAAAGGCACAATATGTACGATTTTTTAACCAAAAACCACTAGAACAATGTTATATATTTTGTTGACTTGTGTACTTACATTATCCCAAATGTTTAAATCCAGAGAAATAAGGAATTTTTACCAGGACCGTGTCTGCGAGTCACCTATCAATGACATCATGCCTGCATTACCCTCGATTTATTTTACTTTATTTTGTAGAAACCATGGAAACACCAAAGACGCTTTGATATATGATGTTTTATTAGGCAGGTGAGGAACTATTTGGATACTTTATCTACAGAAAACGAATCATTGTTATATAGCTCAACACAGTCTTATTCTTATCTCGTTTTCATGATTTACTGTGAGTACCATGTTTTACCATGCCTATCGATCTAGCTTACTGCAGTGTGCAACAACTGTCTCATAGTAGCTGCCGAGCGAATGCACAGAGAAGCATTATAACATAACTTTCAAACACATTGTAATGTATCTAATATGATAAAATAGCACTGTGTACGCATGACCGGAAAAAGCGGAAGTGGTCACCTGTGGCATAATAAAAGCTCTGCAATATCTAGGCGTCATCAAGCTACGCCTTTGTTTTGAATAAGTGACCTCTAGCGGTGAAAAATTACATGTTACTTTTTCACTGCATCTTCAGTGAATCCTGACAGTCGTTTTTAACTCTTTCCCCACCAAACACAGAATTTTCCGGTTTTCCGTGTTTTCACTGTTATATGCTAGGGGGCGCTATTACGCATCTTCTGAATGAGTACAGAATCTCCTGATCAAAACACAGGCGAAGAAGACACAATATGTATGCAGATGCAAATGTAAGATAATGTAATATAATGTGATCATCAACATTAAACATCATAAATCAAAACTGCCTAATGTTACTGAATGAAATGTCCACCCAGGACGAGCTATAGGACTGTACAAGCATTAGGGGTGTTGATGAACTCGAGCTACTACATCTGTGTTTGATCATCGCTCTGAATCTGATCTGGTTGTAGTGTTAAAAAATAGATTTTCCCAGCTTTTTGTTCAAAATGTTGCTTTTTTTAATTAAACTTACCCATATTTAAGTGTTGATAAAAAAGGAATGCATGAAGCTAGAATAAAACGTTGTATTTTTTTGTTGTTGTTGAAAACAAACAGTGTCTCCTATTTTTTTTTATATATTCATACAACAAAATATTCTATGGGCCATAACATTTTTGTGAAAATGAGCAAAAACCCTAGCGGTGGCTGGCAACTTTAAAAAAAAATGCTGGCTGGGAAAGAGTTAACAGCAAAAGAGGGTTTTCACTGGTGTAAGTTGTAAGTAACTCTAGGCTAGAAACATACAATAATTTCAATTCAGAACAATATTTAATGTATTTCCAAGCATTTATTTATTATGTAAGCAGCCGTATAAAAAGTGAGATAATGTACAACCAGTTGGTCGCAAATTAAACTCCTTTTAACGAACCTTCTGCAAATCCTGATCACCCTGTCTTGGTTTTAATTTGCGAATGTGACCAGCTGGCTGTACATAATCTCTTATGTATAACCTGCTAAAGAGTGTAAATATCCCAGTGGAAATGGAAAATGATCATTTTGCTCCATTCAAATCAAACCGAATTCCCCATTGTCTAGAAGAGGAAGACACAGGATTAATTACAGCCTGTACTGGCCTTATTTACAACCTTAATAATCAGGGCAGCCTCTGAAGGTCTCTGAAGACCTTGAATTTACGAGATTGCTGTTTCTCATTTCAAGTCATCCTCTCTAACAAAAGATACCTTCATGTTCCCAGGTCTGGTTGAGTCCGGATATGTTACCGGGGCCTGTTTATGTGCTGCCCATAAAAAACATGCTGAAAGTTTAATCAACAGAATGGAACATGAATACAGTTGCCTAGATACGCAACATGTCACACCCGAGGCCATAAATCAACTGCATGTTTTTTTTTTCTCTCCAGCAACAGAAAGTCTTATTTTTAAATAAGGATAATTATTATTATTAATATTCACAGTATGGAAATACAATTACTCAAAAGCTGTATAGTGACCCTGTTAAGAATGTTAAGAATAACATTAACATAAAAAAATTGCTATTTTGAAACTGTAGCTTGCCAAGATGCAAGCTACTCATTGTTTACATAATTTAACAGCTACATTGAGGGCAATATCTCTAGTTTTTAAATGAATTAACAATCTCAAATAGGTTCACAGCATTGAAGAGATAAATTACACCATAAAACATCAAACAGCAGCTTTTAACTAAACATTTCACTATAAAAGAAGGATGAAGGAACTAAAATGAAGGAACAGTAAGAACTATCCAAACAAACTAATTCACTAAAATGTGATTCACAACATATGAGAGAGTTTAAGGTAAGCCCACTTGGCTGTGTAGCTGTTTGTTCCATACAATGTGAAATAAAATCATACACACACATATTTATTTGTGAAAATGAAATGCACATACTAGGGTCACACTTCTCTCTCATCCTTACATATGTGTGAGCAGTGAGCACAAACATAATATTTACCTGTGTGTGTGTGTGTTTACATTACATAAGCAGTTTCATGCTTTTCCGGCACCCCTCCAGACATACATCCACCCACACGCAGGGCATTCTGACAGAACAGTCTCCTTTCTATCTGTCTGTTTCAGAGGACAGCTTGACTGAAATTCCTTTCACAATCTGCCTGTATGGAAACATTTTCAAATTGCAAATTGCACTTTTTAAAAGAATTCCTTAAAGGAATAGTTCACCCTAACATGAAAATAGTTGATGACCCAACAGTTGACTTCCATAGTATTTTTTTTCCTACTATGGAAATCAATGGGGACCATCAACTGTCTGGTTACCGACTCTTTAAAATATATTATTTTGTGTTCAGCAGAAGAAAGAAACTCATACAGGTTTGGAACAAGTTGAGGAAGATTAAATGATGACAGGATTTTCATTTTTGGGTGAACTATCCCTTAAAGTGTGGTTAGAAACATAGTTGTGAATGTGCATTCTCTTTAACCCCTAGGAGTCTGAGCTGTTTTGGGGCCCTTTAGAAGTTTTGACATGCTCTTACATTTGTGTTTTTTTCAGTTGCTTATAAACATATTAATGGCAAAAGTGTAACTACACTGTATTCAGCACAAACTGGGCCACCATAATATCTAAGCAACATGTATGTACATGCTTGTATTTTTGAGAGAAAAATGTTTATGCATGATTTTTGAAAAAAAAAAAAAAGTAAATTTTTTAAATGAAGGCCTCAAAACACACAATAGATATGTGTTCACACAACTTTTGACTCCAGGGTGTATTTGCATTGAGTTGTTGCTTCAAACTGATGTGAGAATCATTGAGCCTACTCATTCACATAAAACAATACACTGATTTAAAATTTGTAAGACAGTTTTTCTTCACAAATCCAGTATGCAAGGAGGCGTGATATCTAATATATATCCTCTCAGGTGATCTAAAGTATCACTGGAGGTGACAAAAGAACATAATAACCCACATAATGAGCTGCATAATGAATGAGCTTCATACCTGACTGAGAGAGCAAAAAAATGCTCTTCTTATTTAGTTGAAATTATCTAGTAAATGCATCTTGATTTAAGAATTTTTAAATATTTAGACTAGAAACAACAACAGAGTTATTTGAGTCTCTTTGGCACTGATAAGAAAAAGAGAGAGCCGATCGCGCCGGCACGACCGCCGACTCGAGGAGGTTAAGTACACTATAAAGGGCCCTTTATTTCATTATTATTGTATTATCTGTGAGTGTAGTGTTGAATTAAATTCCTTTAAAGGTGCACTGTGTAAATTGTTGCGGCATCTAGCGGCAAGGTTTTGAATTGCAACCGCCCACCTTCCACAGCTCACCGCTCACCCCTCCCTTTCGAAGCACATAGAGAAGCTACGCTGGCCGACACAGGACTAGCTAGCGTTCTGTAAAGCAGTTTGTCCGTTTAGGGCTACCGTAGATAAACATGGCGGTGCAAAATGGTGGCTATAAATGGTTCATTCAAAGGTAATAAAACATAACTGTTCATTATGTAAGGTCTTTATACACCACTGAAAACATAGTTATGTATATTATATTGCATTTCTGTCAATAGATCTTCATAAATACATACACACTGCATCTTTAAGATTTGAAGACATTCAATAAAATTAATAATATGGGTAATAAAATAAAATTGGGTAATATTTTACCCAAAAATGAAAATTCTGTCATAATTTACTCACTTTCATTTTTTATTTCTTACCATATGAATTTCTTTGTGGGAACACTAAAAGTGAATTTTTAAAGAAGTATACTGGTTGCTTTGAGACTTTCAAGCTTCAAGGATCCTAAAGCACCATAAGTGTATTGTAAAAACAGTCCACATGTTTGTGCTACACTAATGTTTTTGTCTGATGAAGAGACCAAAACTGAAGTTATGTCATGAAAATCTTGCCTTCTACCACAACTCCCAGATTTAATTTGCATTGATGTATATTCAAACACGGTTTGTCTTGTGACTGATCGCAATGTGCCAGTGTTAATATGTGGATGTATGATATAAAACCCACATCAGATTACTGTTTTCCACACTATGCTAGATTACCTCTGTCTCCCTGGTACTAAAGCCTCATATGAAAAAGTGGGGTGTCCTGCTCCCTGAAGAATAAGGCCCGTAGCCTAAGAGAGAGACCACTGAAATGAAACTACGAACTAAAGGCCACTAATTACATTATCTTTAAGAAGCTCACCATTTTGCCCAAGATGTAAGTGGCCCCCATGGACTGCAGGAAATCTAATAAAAAGCAGTGGCCTGTAAATTGTAGCAGTAAGTGTTTTTCCTGTGCTGGGTTATCGGCATCTCCTTCAACTTTAGTACCGTGGGCAATGTTTTAAAAGCTTTGTTAGATCAACACTTTGTAAATTACATTGGATTTTAAAGGTGTGGTATGTATTGACAGCTAGTGGTCGAAATAGGTACTGCAGTCCAAATTCAAAATATTGGAGATTGTTGTTTCCCCGCCCCCGCCCCCTCCTCCTCAGACTCGACGCTCATGCGGGTTGCCAGTTTGAGGACACGCAACAGGAGCGAGCGCAATTGACAATGAAAACCACACTGTAAGATGTTTGCTTGCTTCCATGGCAGCAATACGCTGTGTTTTCTGCCAACTCTCAAATTGTGGCAAAATACTATTGCGTAAAGTGGCAACGTGGGGTTTTGCACAGATCAACACAAAAACAGACATTCCGACACGGAACGCACATTTCAAAGTAGAATAACTGGCTGTAGCATTGTTTTTCAGAGAAACAAGTAGGTGAATTTGGCATGTTTCCTAAATATCTGCAAACATATTATGGTAGTATAGTGAAAAACTTACATACAGCACCTTTAAAGAAATGTCATGAAAATATATTAGATTTGCTCTAACTACGTAATAAACATGTAATAGAAAGCATTTCTAAAGCATTTATAGCTGCTCGATATCGTAATGCAGAGCAAATAGCCATTTTATGCGACTCCAGTTTCTCCTTAACTAAAACTAAAAACAAAAATGATAAAAAACATTAATTTAGATTAGATTAATGGGGCATCTTCTGTTAATGTGCTCTTTAATGTGTCAAGCTCTAGAAGCAAACATATAGGGTTCCTAACTCAAGTGCGATATGGCACCACGTTCTCATGAGTACATTTACATCGCAGGGCCGATATATAATCCAAATGGTTGCCAAGTCTTAGACAAATAGCAGTGCAGAGTAGCCAGAGGGCAGACCATCTCGTTAGCAGTGTGATTTACTGTCCCTGGCCCTAGACAACAGTGTATGTGTGTGTGTTTGATGATATGTATTCACTCTGATGGAACGTACAAGCTGACACTTCTCCTTCAAGCTTAATGCATTGCTGTGCATTACATGCGACTGTCACGGACAAGGTGCTTTAGATAAATCTTAACTTGGGAGGATGTATATGTCTGTACGCTGTCTTAGCGCTGGCCAATACGTTACTGTGATGTACCATTTTCTGAGGCTCTCAGGGACTTGTCTCAGAAAACCATTTAAAGCTGGGCTGCGATATTTGTGGTAACTAAGCAATACAATAATTTCTCTACTTTTTCCATTTACTATCACTCACAGCTGTACAAGCTTAACAAAATGGAGGATGTAGTGCTAGTCAAACAGAGGTTATGCTGGGGGTGGGGCATCAGGAATGTGCAAAGCATATTCACAGGGCTCCAAAAAATGGCAGGGAAATTGACAAATGTGCCTGCTGTGTTTGATTTGGGCATGGAAGGCAGGTTCAATGAGTCCCTGGCTAGTAGCAGAGCTCCCCCAACCTTAAGAGGGGGAACCGCTCTGAATTGATTTTGCACAAGATGTGCAAAAGAGAAAACCTGGCCACCAACTCTCTCCCACCCTTCCAGTTTGAGCCCCTCACCCTGGAGACAGCACTTTACAGTAAATCTGGCTGTCATCGCCTCTGAAATGGGTTTTATGGTTTCAGATCCCGCCGTTAACAAAGCTTGAAATGGTGGCGACACATCCGTAAAGCTGCGAACATATACCCTTTTCCCTTAAGAGTGAGTTTACTCTAGGCCTTTGGTTTTGCCTTTTATCTTGATATTAAACCAGGCTTGAGTTACCACATAAGGCGAACTACATTTTTAGTGGTGTTTGTTAAGACAAGTAACGCTAGTGTTATTGCTCATTCTTAGGGTTAGAAGTCTGAATAAATCTTATGCACTGTTTTGGTTTATGGTATTTGTTGTCAATTACTAAATGCTATATTTGCCATCAGACATAATTAATATATCCCACAAGTCAAAATACAATATAGTATTCAGCAGGCCATGTGATCTTAAAGGGACAGAGTACCCAAAAGTGACAATTCTGTCATCATTTACTCAACCTGCCATTTCTTCAATATAGCTTCTTTGGAAATACGTGTCTCTACGCATATTTTTGAAAAACTCCACAAACGTACCAACAATTCATTGAAGTTTCGAGCTGAAATGAACACTGGCAGGAAAACACCAAACAATTTTGATTACAGTGGCAGACTATCAATTAATAAAGTTATTACAAAACAAATTAATTTAATTTATATTTAATACATATTTTAATTTAACATTGCACTGTTGAACTCAAAACACTTTTAGTGCATGATTTGAAAGTATGAACTAAAGGCCACTAATTACATTATCTTTGAGGAGCTCTACATTTTGACGTTCGCATCACATAACCAGTTCCATAAGTATGGCTTTTCTTGCTGTACAGTAGCGTTCCTGGCACAGCATTGCTCTTGCGGAGTGCTTGGGTACAAGTCCCGTTAAACCCATCTCACAATAAAAGAGCTCAAAGAATTGTAGAAGCAAGGCCACACAATGTAATGTCATTTGGTAACTATTTTAGATTTTGGTGAATTGGTGGCTAAAATGAGTTTGTAAAACCTCATTCGTATGTTTTTGTCCACTCTGCTTATGCCCAAGTGACTCCACGTTTCGGTTGTACGATTAATATTTTCCCTAATAATCTTACAGGACATTTTTTGTATGAATTCATGGCTCCTTTAGAAAGTGCATTTTTATCCCATGTTTGTTGGCAGAAAGGTGCTATTTAAAATTAACATATTATACAAAAAACAGTGTAAAAAACATTGCCAGATTCATGATCATCTGTTTTGGATAACTCACTTAAACTTTGAATGTGTCATGAAGCATTGGCATGTTTTTCCAATTGAGCCTGGGTTGCATTTCTTTCTTACATGGAACAGAAAAGAAGATATTTTGAGACACATTCTTCAAAACATCTAATTTTGTGTTCCACTAAAGAAAGAAAGTCATAAAGGTTTGGAATGACATGAAAATTCCATAAATATCCCTTTAACATGCAACCAGCTCCATGTAGAATAAGAACGTTTTTATTAGGCTACTGATTTGACTGGAGTCTTCATCTCTTGTGAGTGTATATTTCAAACATATTCTTCAAATAAATTATTTTTAGTAACGATTTAATGAGGGAAAAATGAGCGCACTGCACATGAATGATACCTCAAACCATGCAGCTTGTTGGATACAGGAAAGGCCTGTTTACGCGACATTGTTTTCAACTAAAAACAGAAAATGTTTAATGCATTTTAGCTGTTAATTTACACGACAACAGTGTTTTCAGGGCCCAAAAAGGCAAACTTTTTAAAACAAATTTGTGAAAACGGTGAAATCATGCGCATGCGTATAACATGCTCAATCTATAGGTGAATGTTGTTTCTTTATAAAGTCACATCGCCAAGTACTGGCCTGGCATGCATAATACAGTGCATTAATCGTTGTCACCGATCCGTGTGAATGGGTATTGTTATGACATTATTGTCGTCTGTATGTGAAAAGCACAAAGGAAAAACGTTTCTGTTTTTAGTACATCGTTGTCATGGAAACTTAGCCTAAAACTTGCAAAACTATTTCATAGACCTAAACTGAAGGAGAGATCCAAGGGACCGGAATGTCATAGATATTTGAGGATTGGCTCTTTTGATTTAAGCCAAGAAGCATAAAAACAACGCAGTAAAGTTGAAACACTCTTATATGTCAAACATTACATCATGTTGCTGCAGTGAGTTCGCTCCCACCTATGGTTAAGGTTGTCATGGACACCAGTGCATTCTCTAAATAGTTTGCACTAACTGTTAACACACCGCCATCTTTCAGACACTGGCCTTCGTGAGGTCAGGCTAGAGAGGAAAGCATTAGATGGAAAGTACTCGAAAGAATGCTGGGTGGAACCCTTTGGAGCTTGCACGCACACTGGTGTGATTAGAACGTTCACTGAATCACATGATGAACTGCTAAATTCAGATCTGATTCCGTGCTTCAGCTGGTGCTGAGCCAACTGTTCAGTGTTTTCAACTGCTTAATCTTTATTTTAGGTTTCAGACATTTAAATACGCATAAGTACTAGATTTATAGTTTGTAAAGTACACACTGATGTTAATGGAAGTTGTTGAAGTGGCAAAATACATACACATATTTGAGATTTGGAATATGAGATACATCAGTCATGCACTATTGTGGCTTGTCACATGACAAGCTTGGCGTGTTGTCGTGGAAATAATACGACGATACAATTAAAAATGAGGTTCACCTTTAAAAAAAAACACAAAAAAAACACATTCCAGGAGCTCAGTTAGAACATTTGCATGTGAAAGGGTTAAAAGCATGGGCGGTAGTGGTTGGTGACAGGCCATTATTGTCTGGTATTAATTATTTTAAAATTCTGTGCTAAATGTCATTCTATATTGTTCTGAATAACTGCCTCTGGGAGGATCAGCAAACTGCAGTGGCCAATCACCTGATACACTAAACAAATGTTTCCAGTCTAAATATCAAAATATTATTAAATCAAGATTAGGGTTGGGTATCGTTTGGTTTTTTTTCGATTCCGGTGCCAAACCGATACTTTTAAAACGGTTCCGGTGCCTAAACGGTGCCTGAACCGATACTTTTTTTTTTTTTAAAGGCCACCAAACGAGGTGGATGACATTAAATGGCTTTTTATTTATTTATTTATTATTTAAATTGAACCATTTATTAAAAGTTTAATGTATACTTAAATGTATGAATATAAATAAATACAAAACACAATTTACTTATTTACAAATTATAATTGACATATTTACAAATTCACAGTAAAACCTAAGCCACCCAACTACAACAAGCCTAATATAACTCTAAACAGTTACAGTAATAACAGCAGTCGTCTGTGTTCTTGCTCTGCTACAAACCAGCTTCGAGCTTCAGCTTTATTTTGAAATATGATCATATTCTCTGACTAAATATTTTAGAACACATCGCCTTAATGTTTCCATGGTGACGCGTCATGTTTCTCACATGACACACAGCAGCCGCAATAGCGCTGACAGCTCAGCTGTATCGGGTTTATTTCGTTTTTTCTTTTTATTCAAAATATTCACAAACTTCTTAACTGTGTCACGAACTATCTGATGTTCAAATGTGTGAGTGAATGTGTGTTAGTTGATCTATAAAGCGCAATGGGCGGCGCCATGTTAGTTTGCGCCTCAGAATCGGATCTGTCGGATTTACAACACTTGAGTTAATTCTCGTCTCACGAAATACATGAAAGTAAGTGACCAGTGAACTGGAAGAAGAATAGAGTAAACTATATAGTTACTATATAATGTGCATTTATCTGATGTGAATAAAACACGTAACGTTAGTTAAATTATAACCGTCTGAAAGGATTGTCATAGCCTCTTTCATAGACATCAGTGTGTGTTTTTTGCTAGTAGCCTACTTATGAACATTTAAATGTCTGAAACCTGAAATAAACATGATGTCGTTGAAAACACTGAATAGTTGTCATGAGTTGTGATGTGACGAAAGCTGAGCGTCTGTCTCTGGCTCAGCCAAAGCGCGAAAGTACGTTTGAATTTTGGCACCGAAATGAGGAACCGAAATCTGCGTTCTGATTCGGTCCGGTACATACCGGTTATATAAGTACCGGTGCCATATTGGAACCGGATTTCGGTACCCAACCCTAATCAAGATGCATTTACTAGATAAGTAAAATTACATAAGATATTTTTTCTGGAAAATTAAATCAAAATGAAGTAAGTTTTTGTTTAAAACAAGCAAAATTATCTGTCATAGGGGTAAGAACAATAATCTGTTTCTGATTGAAATCTTGTTTCTTGTTTCTGTCTCAAACAGTCAAAAATCAAAAATACTAAGTAAGAAAAGCATTTTTGCAGTGTAAACACAGGTTGGCAATTATTGGTCGGCATGTGCTCAATCAATCAATCAATCAATCAATCAATCAATCAATCAATCAATCAATCAATCAATCAATCAATCAATCAATCAATCAATCAATCAATCAATCAATCAATTAATATCAATCCATCCATCCATCCAACCATCCATCCATCCATCCATCCATCCATCCATCCATCCATCCATCCATCCATCCATCCATCCATCCATCCAACCGATCAATCAAGTTTCACATTTATTTTAATTTATAAATGGACCCTGGACCACAAAACCAGTCATAAGGGTACTTTTCATGTATGGTTTGTTAGGATAGGACAATATTTGGCCGAGATACAACTATTTGAAAATCTGGAATCTGAGGGTGCAAAAAAATCTAAATATTGAGAAAATCGCCTTTAAAGTTGTCCAAATGAAGTTCTTAGCAAGGCATATTACTAATATTAATACATTTTTTTAATATATTTACGGTAGGAAATTTATACAATATCTTCATGGAACATGATCTTTACTTATTTTTTTTTGGCATAAAAGAAAAATCGATAATTTTGACCCATACAATGTATGGTTGGCTATTGCCACAAATATACCCATGCGACTTATGACTGGTTTTGTGGTCCAGGGTCACATTTTTTTTTTTTTTTGGAGGCGAAATATGACTGGGACCATTTTTTTTTTTTATAATACCAATATTACTTTTTCTTAACCTTATTAATTACTAATAATATTATTGTTATTATTATTTGAATCCACATTATCCACATTATACCCATGTGGTTCAGTTATATTACAGGAGAAAGTCAGCTCATCCTGATAAAAGAGATATAATCTCTCATAAAATGCAACGACCACCCAAACAGTTAAGCTATGGGTTTGATAAACCGGCATGACTCAAAATGTTCTGCGACCACACTGTGCCTCACAGGGGACACACTCCCATATCCAAGGACAACTGCACACCGCAAAATCTCCCCTAATTGCTGACATCTTTCCCAGCTGGCATAAAGTCTCTTAATTAATAATGAATACACCTACAATGCTTCAGCTAGTTTCCCTATTAATTAACTTGACTCCTGCAAGCAGCCACACGGATTCTCTCCCATGTGCCGACGCTTAAAAGAAAAGGAGCTTTTTAGACGTGTGTGGGCTGAACGTGCATCAACGCTGGATGCGAAAGTAACGCGCATTCAGCACAAAAGTGCGCCATTGTCAGAGCGGGGCGATAAATGGACGAGCAGAGCACAAATGATCTTTATCCCGATGAGCAGAGAATGCCTTGTGATTTATGGGGGAAAGAGCCGGTCGAAGAGAAAATGCTTGAGAAGGCTGTTCCTTTCGCATTCTCTCGTGCTGCAGTCCTCTTGTACTAGAGGAACATGCTATGTGTGTGTGTGCTAGGCAGTTATGCTTGAAAGGAGAATAAAGAAGGCCTATTAGCAGGCACGTAACCACAGAAAGCACACTTCATTGTTCACCTACAAACTGCATGTTTTAGAGCTTTGACGAGACTCGTTGCAGGTGAAGGCGCATCACAATAACGCACATCCTCTCGGGACCCTCTTCACACCCCCGGTGATGGATAGGGAAGACTAGTCCTTGGGAGTCAGGCGGGATCTGTCAAGGACAGGATACGGCCCTGTGATCGTCTCAGATAAATACACAGTGAAAGACATGTCATTTATCGCAGAGCCTGAGATGGATTCGCCTGGCTCAATGGCCAGGAAGCATGTTTAAAAACCCATTTCATTATTATATCTCAAAAGAGCCTTTGGGAACCATTGACCTTCCGGATGCATTTAGAACAACCAACACACTAATGACACTAAATGAACACTAGGGTGGCCATCCATCCGGTTTTAGGTTGGACGGTCCAGTTTTGAAATAATATGTCCGCCTACGATCTCAGCCTTGAGCCGGATGCTCATTTGTCCTCTTTTTAACTCTTTCCCCGCCACTGACAGAATTTTACGTCATTTATGAGCCAGTGCTTCCCCGTCATTGACAGAATTTTCCGGTTTTCCATGTATACACGATCAAAACGCGATTTTCTTTTTTTTTTTTTTTTTAAAGCAGAGGGTCTGTTCTTCCTTTTGATATATTGCATGTTCAAATATGCATACAACAAAATATTCTGGTGGCCATGAAACTTGTGTATAAATTATCAAAAATGCTGGCGAGGAAAGAGTTAAGATTATCACCATTTTATACTCTATCCGGTGGTATATAATTAATAACGGCACTGTAAATGCATTCATGGCATCTCTGTTCTGCATAAAACTGTCTAGTTTAAATGCACCACCTTCTGTGTCACCTATTCAGTGTAAAGATGGATTTTGTTGATACTGATGTAAATTGATTGGTAACAGCCCTATAGTGTAAACAAGGCTTTTTAAGAAAGTGGATGCATACATTTAAAAACTGCCCTTATGTTGGTAAAAATGCCCTTGGAAATAAATTAAAAGGGATAGTTCACACAAAAATAAAAACATTTCCCCATGATTTACTCACCTGATTTAAGTCATCATAGGTGTTTAAGATATTCTTCTTTCAGACGAATACAATCAGAGTTATATTAAAAAATGTCCTGGCTAATCTAAGTTTTATAATGGCAGTGAATGGCAGTCCAAAATTTGAAGCCTAAAAAAGCACATACATCCATTATAAAAGAAATCCATACAGCTCTGGGGGGTTAATAAAGGCCTTCTGAAATGAAGTGATGGGTTTTTGTAAGAAAAATATTAATATTTAACATGTTATAAAGTCAAATATCTTGCTTCCGGCGGACTGCCTTCCGTATTCAATTTATGGAAAAAACGTAACCGGCGCGACGATGACGTTGGACGTAGCATAATCGTTTTAAATTGCGAGAGGCGTTACATTTTCTTCGTAAGTTGAATACAGAAGGCAATCCGCCGGAAGCTAGATATTTTACTTTATAAAGTTTTAAATATGGATTACTTTTATAATGGATGGATGCACTTTTTTGGGCTTCACGTTTTGGGCTGCCATTTACTGCCATTATAATGCTTGGATTAGCCAGGACATATTTTAATATAACTCTGATTGTATTCGTCTAAAAGAAGAATGTCATATACACCTAGGATGGCTTGAGGAAGAGTAAATTATGAAGTCATTTTCATTTTTTGGGTGAACTATCCCTTTAAGGGGGCAAATGCCTCTTGATGCTTATAGGTTTGGGATTATTTTTCTGTTATTATACTGACTTCCCTGAATCCTGCTAATTGGTGTTGAAAATGGCCACGCTACTGAATACTGACACTATCTCTGATCACAGCTCGATATGCAGAAACGACTGTACAATATTCATATTTACACAAAAAGTGTAACACTGTGGCTGTGCAACTTTGTATATTTATTTTGTCCCTACAGAGCAACATTGGCTCAAAGTCATAGAATCATAAATGTAAGCAGTTATCATGCATTGTGCTTTAGTTGGTGAAGGCTACTTTTTGGTCACTATTACCTTAGCTCTTATCCTGACCATCCAGCCAATTAACAATTGCTACTAAAATAATATTGGCATTATTCACACAGCTGTGTTTTAACCCTTGTCCCCTGTTTGATTTCTGGTTACACTCGTTATGGTCCGGGTCAAATTGACCCTAATTGGATTCAATACAATTCCCCAAAAATCACACTATGAAAAAACACATACAATCAGGTACAAACAATTAACTTTTAATATCAATACTTTTCACACATTACAAAGAATAAATATCTGAATTTACGATTTATAAAAATACTTTTAACCACTATTTTTAAGATTGGCCCTTAGGAAACTTGCCTTTATACATTTTGAACAATAACATCTTAGTCTAAACCTAAAGTAATCTTGACCAACTATATAGCATTTTAAAGCTTTCAGACTCTAATTTTCATATTTGGTGACTGATTTTCAAAAGAGATGACAGAGCAGTAGATAAATAGCGATAGATTCGTCTTTTGTGATGCGGTGCTAAACTATAATGCCCGCTCTAACTCTTTCCATATGTCGTTTTTTTTCATATATGCATTTTAGAGATTGAATTCAAATCAAATATTAACATTACTGCCCAAACTACTTCTGAATAGGATGTCTACTTCATAAATATTTTGAAAAGTATGAAAATATAACGTTCAGATCACTCAAACCATATATGGAAGTCGAAGAGTCTACATATCATCTAGTGGAAAACGTTGGCACTGCGCACAAAAACATCTTTTTTTGAGATATCAAACTAAAATTTGGTAAAGAATTTGTTCAGTTATTTAGCTTTGATTTTCTTGAGGTTTTAGAATTGAACATGTTTTGTCAAATGTATATTTTATATAAAATATAAATATATATATATATATATATATATATATATATATATATATATATATATATGTGTGTGTATATGTCAAAACACATCAGCGTATTGAAAAAAGTCACAAAATTTAAAGAAAAAAAACATAGGTTAACTGATATTTCTGACAACTTAAAAATCAAAACAGGTCAACTTGACCCGCAACATAACACAAGGGTTAATAAATACATTATTTTTACATTCAGGATGCAGTTTTTTAAATATATCTGAATAAGTATAGTCCTGAAGATGTACTGCTAGCTGACGCAGTTCGGCAAGGTGTTTGTTCTTCTTGCTGATGTGTATTTCTGCAAATGTGCCATATGGCTACTTGCTGAGTTTCCTAAAACTTGCAGAACTGTACACATTTATCTTTTTGTTCTGGCCTGAAGAGCGCTTTAATTCATCAAAGACAGTCAGTGTCACAAAGCTGTTTTGTTAGCCACGGATACACAAATTACCCCTCCAAATGTGTGTTAAATAAAATAAAATAAATATTGAATATTAAAACTATTTTAATTATTCCCATATACAGCTTGACAAGCAGTGTCACAGCAATGACTTAATAACAGTCAGAATTTTTGAATGATGCATAAATTAAGGACCACCATTTTAAACCCATATGTCAATGCAGGCAACTCTTTCTATGAGTAGGGTACAAAACAGGGCCTGAAATTCACAAAAAAATATTTGAGCTGTTTTATTTTCCGACCATTTTAGCAAGGTTTGTCAACCTGTTGCTAAAATACACATACAAATATAGTGGTAACACTTTACTATAAGGTTGCATTAGTTAACATTAGTTAATGCATTAGTTAACATGAACTAACCATGAGCAACACCTCTGTTCAGCATTTGTTAATCTTTGTTAACGTTAGTTAATAAAAATCCAGCTGTTCATGTTTTGTTCATGTTAGTTCACTGTGCATAAAACTAATGTGAACAAGATTGTAATAATGCATTAGTAAATGTTGAAATTAACATTAACAAAGATAAATACATGCTTTACAAGTGCAGTTCATTATAAGTTAACTAATGTAGTTAACTAATGTTAACTAATGAACCTTATTGTAAAGTTTTACCAATATAGTTTTAAACCCTGATTTGCTTGATTTGGTTCTACCAATATACATTAAGTTAAATGTCAATAATTAAAAGAATTAAGCTGTCAGGGTTGAACAGAAAATGTGGGTTATGTTTTTTATCCCCCATTATTTCAACAAGTTACACTATTGCTTGATATTTGATGTGTTTACTTTTAATGTTAAGTTGATTTTATGTTATGTTATGTTAATTCCATGGAAAGTGTCAGGATAATAGTGTATTGTATAATCCTTTTCTAAACTGATAAAAATAGTAGGCCTATTATTTATATATGAACATATGAAAATCTTATCTTATTAATCAATTGTGATTATCTTTTGATTATTCATCTTGTAACATTATCATACCAGGTGTCCTGCTTTAATGTTAGTGTTCTTTTTTAGTGTAGGTGTTTCCTATGACTATTTCAGCATAATAAATAAGTTGTTAGTTCTGACTCACCACATCCAGGGACTTTTTTAAATGTCAACACTGTGTTAATAGCTACAAATGTCTGTCAGGTAGAGCAACATATAAATATTCTCCTTTCAATCAGGCACATGCGGACACTTCATGTTTTAAACATGTGGCTTAAGCATCTATTTATATGTTAGTCCACTCCTCAGTGTTCCATCCATCTCGAATGATTTAACAGAGTATGTTCCTCATACGAGAAAGGGACACGATGCCAACGTTTGGCCATTCATGAGAGGGAAAAATGAAGCAGATTGAATACAATGTATGAAAAGCGCCGTGTTTCTCGTTGCAATGTTAGAGTGACAATGCTGCCTTGTTGCTATGGAACCCCTCTGTTGCTAAGCAATGAGTTGATGATTAGAATTTTGAATCAGGAGGAAGAGTGGTATTTTCTTTGCCACTCAGTTTCTCCATGTATGGTGCTGTGCGTGACTGTGTTGATGAAAGGCATGTGGGTCTGTCCTTACTCTAATTCGCATGCAATTGCCTTTTTCCATCAATGGATTAAGCAAACATTTGCTTATACAAATACTTTACTTATAGCATGTATTGCATATATATATAGCAAATATATTTGCCCAGAACACCCAAAAAAGATAGAGGAAATGGTCAAAAGATAACATATATTCCACGACACTCCTAATGCACTGATGTCTTGTCTTTAGAATAAAACAGAATGATTCACTGCAAACGCAGGAAAAGATGAAATAACCTTGCAGGAACCCATAGTGTCAATAGAGGGAGCTCTAGGGCACCTCACATAATCATACCTACGGTACGGGACTCCTGACCTGTATGTATATATTTGTTTAGAGCAAACTGAGACATAGTTATATTATGCTCCGTTATGCCATGAAAGCTCATCAACTTCTAAACTAATTGGGGCAATAAATCCTTGGCAATCCACTGTTATGCTGAAGACTTGCAGCTATACATCATCCAGATCGACTGCGATGAGTTTCCTTCACCCCCCACCAGTAAGCACTTTCAGCTCTCTCCTAAGGAAAGAGGTTCAACACAAACACTAGGCATTACCGTCATCATTACCTGTAGGAGAGATACATTGCTGTGTCAGTGAAAACCTGCTTAGGGAAAAAGCGGCGGCCCACGAGAATTCAGGCCGGGACGCAGTATCCTTGGCACTTCTGTTCCGTCAGATCTGCAATTTTTGCTGTTTCTACCTGTTTTTTGCTGTCTCTGGCCCAGGCTCCATGTGATCTGCCCACAGTTTTGCAAAACAAAGGCATTGGGGGAGCGAAGTGGTCCTCTGAATGGAGCAAGCGTCTCGAGAGATGCCACCTGCCTTACATTTGTCATTTAAATATGTACACAGATGATGGTGCCATCTGCTAGTGCAGTCGGAGAGGGGAAAATGGGTGGAAACACACTAAATTCTTGAGGTAGTTGGTTGTGGGTTTTAGGAAGGGGGATGAATTCAATGAAAAACGCAAATGATTTCTAAATGTCAGGGTATTCTAAAGCAGCTATGGCGCAAAGAGTCATATTGAACATTTGACAGCTACTAATTAAAATGATGTGCCATTTTGTGCTCTGTGTGTTTCTTTAGAAAAGCAGCAGAAAAAAACCCTGACGAGTGGCCTTGTTTCTTTTCATTGAGCGCAAGAATTTGTGGCATAATGTTGATTTTGACAAATTTTAATTTACACTTATCCTTAAAAAAGCTGGGTTAAAGTGAAGCACTTACAATGAAAGTGAAAGGGGCTTACTGTTTTAGTATTATAGCAACCTGACTTAAACAGTATGCATATACAGTAAACACGATGTTAGTGTGAAAAAAAGGCTTGATAATATTTCCTGTCAAAACTACTATCCATTTTTGTAACTTTGTTGTTATGACAATGCAATGGCTTCAACTTCAACACAGCTAAATGACTGTAAAATATCAGATTTTAATCGTGTAGATCCATCGTTTAATCAGATTTACAGCTCAAATAATACACAAGTTTTGACCGAAGAATTAATGCTTCACATACTCACTTCCAATGTAAATGTCATATTAAACATTATGCTACCAATGCAGAGTTTAAAGCTGAAGTGTGTCATGTTTGCATCACTTGCAAAATCAATGACTGTATTCAAATACATTTCAATTTCTTGTCTTCTATTGTTAGGGAAAACAGATTCCAAGCATTTATAGTTGACTCTGCATATTCAACTAGTATATGATAAAGTATTTAAACATGACATAGTTACATACGTCGGCTTTAAAACACATTTTTGCATTGCATGAACTGTTTGTAATATGTCTGGCTTTGATTAGTTGACCTGATAACTGAGTATGACCAATTTGTAGTATATTGAGTTTTGCTGTTATTATTATGGATATTTTTGAAACAGTTTAACATTTAACAACCACTACCACCGCTGCAACGAGAGCATACACTTTTATCGATTTGTGAATTTGTAATTACCAATAAAGTAAACATGAAAATAAAATAATTTATTACCTTTACATCGTTTTTCTATAACCTCTGAGATGATCAGAGAACACGAGATCTGTTAATGGACTAACTAAACACACACTGGGTTTTTAATTTTTGCATTCCATAACGCAGGGTTTACAAGGACCACACACACACTTTTAATATGCTCCATCAAATTTCAGTGTGCTGTACTTATGGTGGAGCAAGACTTTTAGACTGCAATGTCTAAAAACCACATCAGGACACTAGCTGGTTGCTTGCTGGCTACAAAAGTCTCACATTGTGCTTGTGTCTTTCAATGAGATAGTTAGAAGTTCAACCCAGGTGTCACTCAAATCTTACAGAATGTTCCAGGTTCAATATAACTTAAGCTCTATGTGTACATATTGTGACATGCTGTGGATTACAACAGAAAATAGTTTCGATTTGTTTGTCAGTTTGTAAAACAAGCAAAAATTGTGCTTACACTTAATGCACTTGTCTATGGGACAAGACACTGTACCAAAACAAACCATAATACACAATGTTACAAAATGATAACCACAAAACTTAAACATTAGGACCTAGCTTCACTAGTTTCAGGACCGTAGCTCATTTGGGAGCATTTAAGTAGTTTTTATAATCGTGCCTTAGAAAAAAGAAAAAGAAAAAACACATTACTGGTGTGCATCTTGAGACAAAACAGTGGCACTGATATATTTTAAAATATGTCATTGCAAGTTGCTTTCAATTAAAACATCTCAAACATGCAGTTTAGCCTGGAACTAGGCTTAAGCCTCGTCTGTGAAACCAGGGATGAATGTGTTAACACAAGACTAATGTACCTCATAGTAAAACTGTGAGATATTTAAGAGATTAAAATAAGAAATTCACATTGAGATGTAAAGTTGCAGTTATGAGATATAAAGACGCAGATATGAAAAATAAAGTCCCAGTTGTTAGATATTAAATTTAAAATTACTTTTTTTTACTCTGAAGAAGAAACAGGCTTCCATATAAATATTGACTACTAACCATCTCAATGTCGTCACATCTCTCTCTCTCTCTCTCTCTCTCTCTCTCTCTCTCTCTCTCTCTCTCTCTCTCTATTATTATTATTCATTTTAATGAAAATTATTAGAACACTTGGCTTCGGGGGTCGTCTTATTGGGCCTGGATTTATTTTCCAAGAGTACAATGACCCAAAATAGTCTTCAAACTATTGCTGGAACTACCTGCGATGGAAGGAATCTGCTGGAACATTGAAAATGATGGACTGGCCCCTTCAAAGTTCGGACCTCAACCCCATCGAGCACATTTGGGGCGAGTTGGAAAATAAACTGGACAGATCTATAGTACATTCAAAGAAAAGCCTTTGGCTTCAGTTGCAGAAGGCATGGGATAACATTAGTGTTGAAGTTCTCAGAGGAAATATATTGACACTATGCCAGAGAGATGTGCCACTGTAATTGCTGCAAAAGGTGGACAAACCAAATATTAAAGTTAAAAGTGGATTAAAACAGTACGACTAACTTCATCTGATATTTGATGGTCAGAGCAACCATCCATTTCATGAACATTATGAAATGTAATCATGTTTTGGAGGCAAAAAAAGGTCAATATTTTCAGATCTGTCAGGTGTTCTAATAACTTTGGCCACCACTGTATATATTTATATAGCAGCTTCACAGTAATAAACAGGAAATAACGTTGTTAATGGTGCAAAATTCATCATGAAACAAATTCAATTTCAGCTGTAAAGCAGCTCTACAGAGGGCAATAATGTTATTTTTCAGTGTTGATTCAGTTTAGTTTAGTAACTGTGTCAATGTTGCAGTTCATCAGTTATGAAATTAGTGCAGTTCAGCTATGCAAAGTTATATTACTTTACTTAAAGGTGGGGTAAGTGCTTTCTGGTAACCGATGTTGATATTTCAAATCACCAAAACAAACACGCCCCTATTTTGATAGCTCCGCCTCACACATACGTAACCCAGGCAACGACTATGGCGTAATCTGCTGTGCCAGTGGGCCGAGGGTATGATGCCATCAATAAGTGAAAGCAATGTGTGTTACTATGGTAATCCAGGTCGAATGTTCAGTGAAAAAGTCATCCCTTACGTCCCAAAAACACAAAAACAGTTCTCATAAAAGATTAGAGGGTTAAATCGATCACGGAAAGCAAAGGAAACAAACATATATTGGGAGTTTATTGTCTTACTTTTCGGACACACTGCGAGTTGACGCTTGAAACAGACAGTGGTTTAACGTTATAGGATGTGGAAATGAATGGGTCTTTATCATCGCTGAAGTGAACGACGATATGTCTGCAAATGGACAAACAAGCGAACATGACACACGAGCATATTCAAGCAAAAGCCAGCTAATATTAATTCTGTGAAGCAAAACAAAACCAATGTTACTCGCCTATCGAGAAGAAATAAAGCAACCTCTGCGTCCGATTGCAGGCCTTAGTGCTCGTTGAGTTCTCTCCAGTGCTGGAAAGCTGATACTTCTTGCCTGATTGTAAGCCTTTTTTTGTTCCTAAGACATTTTCCACATGTTTTTTATCTGCCATCTCTCTTTCTGTCATCGCTCGGCCAATGTCTGCCCTGTGTCGTGTATTTTGAATAATGACGTGCACTGAGCGCTCTCTTATCCCCATCGTTAGTAGACACGCCCCTTACTGCTGATTGGCTACTAGTTTGTTTTGGTTCATGGCCTGAGACACTTTACTAAAGCACTTTTGAAATAACACTTAACCCACCTTTAACTTTCTACACCTTATAAATGACCAGGAACTCCTGTCATGAGCATGCAAAACCAGTAAACCCACTAACAGTAAGGATATAGGTAGAAAGTGACGTAAGTATATGGATACTGTAGTGCATCAACACATTACCAGAATTTTATCTGACTAAAAAAGTAGTCCTGGTAGTCCACCTCGATTGAAATCACATTCTGGGGGCTGGGCGGTACTGGCAACATGTGAGAAGTCAGGGTACGCTACAGATTCAAATATAGAAGTGCTTATACCAGTGCGTACTGGCCCACTTCGAGCACTGGTTGTACTGAAATCTTACTCCCCATGAAATTTTGTCTCCCCTGCTTCTGATTGGTTCATTCGGTGGGGAGGCTGCCACCTGAGTGGTCCCTACCTCTAAATCCCACCGCCCACACATAATCCTAATCCTACCCTCATAGGAAAATGCAGGGGAGTCATAATCTCACGGGGAGTCGGATTTTGATACCACACCAGAACTTTCTTTTAAGCTGTGGGAGCACAAGTGTTCATAAGGAAGACGGTTAACATTCACAGCACCTCCTAACGATCAGAGTAGTAGGAGAGCAGGCCGAAACACACTTTCACTGAAAGAGCTTCGGACACAGGTAAGTGGTTTTATTTTGAGCTGTGGCATGGAAGCTCAGGGAGAGCATATCCTGGGCACCTTTCTCCAATGTTCCTAGTTTCATGGAATGCCGGGTTAAAAATATGTAGCGGCAGTAGCGTGCGGGAGATTTCAGGCATTGCTGTTTACAACTAGCCAATGAATGTACTTTGACATCTCCTGGGAAAATTCTTGCTGGTTGCCTTCACAAAGCGCACAGGAAAATGGCTCCATTTTTTCCTTTGCTCCACGAGCTGCGTTTCTCTCTCTTTTTTCTCTCCCTTTTCTGTTTTTATGAGGTAGGGTGAGAGAGTAACGGAACTGCAGGCATTTAAGGAGTGAGGCGGAATGCCATGCAAACATGTCAGCAGTGAAAAGATGGGGGTGAAAAGTACCACTGCACAAAAAAGATGGAGAGGATACACAGAGAGATAGAAGACTGCACTCTCAGTCAAGTGCTCAGTTAGTAAATATTTCAAAACTGCGGTCAAAAGAATGATGGGGTTTTTTTTGTTTTGTGGATCTGGATGGCATCTTAGAGATATTTTAAGACAGCACAGAAGATGTATGACAAACAAAGGAAATGTCAGAAGAAACACTGTAAAAAAATCTTAAAGGGACAGTTTAAGGGACAGTAAAATGTACGATAGCAGAGCAAAATTTTAAGTCATAATGAATTGACGTACAAATACGTGGATGTCAAAATTGTTTTGTATTGTGTTGGGATGTTCTTGATCTTATTGTGCATGATTTATTGGTGCATGTTGGTATAAATATATACTTCTTTTATTTCTTTTTTGGAGTAGTAATAACTTGCTCTTTTCCTGAAATGATTTTTCTTTTCTGCTGATTGTGACTTTGTTTATTTAATTTTTTTTATCTGGACTTTTGGATAATGTTAACCAGTGGCGGATTCTCATTCAGGGGTTTCCTTGGCCCTCATGGCTAAGAATACTAAATGTAACCTGGAATGTTCGGCTCATAACCACACCTCTAACTTTTCCCCTGTCAGCATGTTTTTTTCTTCTTCTTTTATTTATGTTACCAGCCACATCCAGTGTATTTGATTATTTTCACTGAAGTTTCATGGCTCCCAGAATATTTTGTTGTATGAATATCTGCAATATATCAAAAGGAAGAACAGAAAGAAAACTGCTTTTAAACAAAAAAAAAAATTTATGTGGTAAGTTTTATAAAAAAGCAACATTTTCATCAAAAAGCTGATAAAATCAAAGAGAAAAATGAAAAACTTTTTTGTTAAAGACGAACCAGATCGGATTCAGAACAATGATCAAAACATAGATGGAGTAGATTGAGTCCATCAACACCCGCACAGTCCTATAGCTCATCCTGGGTTGCAGTTTCATTAGGGTGAACATTAGGCAGTTTTGATTTAAATGGTGTTTAATGTTGGTGATCGTGTTGTTTTACATACACATATGATTACATATGATATTGCTTGTTTCTGCTTCTTCTCATGTGTTTTGATCAGTAGATGCAGTACCCTTTTTTAAGAACATGTGTTATAGCGCCCCCTACCGTATAACAATGAAAACTCTGAAAGCCGGAAAATTCCTTCAATGGCGAGGAGGCATTTTCTCACAAATTACAGAGATTTCAGTCAATGGAGGGGAAAGAGTTAAAGTAAGGGTTTCCAAACCCGGTCCTGGTTTGAAACCACTGGTTTGAAACCACTGTCCTGCAGAGTTTAGCTCCAACCCCAAATAAACACACCTGAACTGGCAAATCAGTGTCTAACTAGGGCCTAGCAAGACACTGATTAGCTGGTTCAGGTGTGTTTATTTGGGGTTGGAGCTAAATTCTGCAGGACAGTGTCCCTCCTGGACCGAGTTTTGAGACCCCTGAGTTAAAGGATTAGTTCACTTCAGAATTAAAATGTCCTGATAATTTACTCACCCCCATGTCATCCAAGATGTGTATGTCTTTCTTTGTTCAGTCAAAAATAAATTAAGGTTTTTGAGGGTTGAAGGTCCAAATTGCAGTTTCAATGCAGCTTCAAAGAATCTACACGATCCCAGCCGAGGAATAAGGGTCTTATCTAGTGAAACGATCGTCATTTTTTACAAAAAATAAAAATGTATATACTTTTTAACCACGTTGGAAAGGACATGTGTGACGCAACATTCATCTGTGTTCTCCAGTTCAAAAAGGTAGGGTAGGGCAAAAAACACTCTCATTTTCTCCTCCAACTTCAAAATTGTCCGACATCGTTGTTTTAGCTTCGACATCGCTTTTTTGGTATATGTTCGCTGTGTAAACACTGGGGCAGGTCTTCCGCCCTATCGTTTCTCTAGATAAGACCCTTATTCCTCGTCTGGGATCATGTAGCCCTTTGAAGTTGCATTGAAACTGCAATTTGGACCCATTTCCGTTGAAGTCCACTATGGAGAAAAATCCTGGAATGTTTTCCTCAAAAAATGTAATTAATTTTCGACTGAAGAAAGAAAGACATAAACATCTTGGATGACATGGGGGTGAGTAAATTATCAGGAAATGTAAATTCTGAAGTGAACTAATCCTTTAAGAAATGTTGACATGCAACAGCAGCCATTTTAGAGTGTCATGGTGTAAATGTGTTTCTCTGAAAATCTTAGCTATCACAGCACAATGGCTGAAACAAACCTGCTCTGCTATAGAAAATATATATTTTAAAATACTATTGGACAGACAAGGCTTAAGCCTGTAGTCCCAGACTAAAATGCGTGTTTGAGCTGTCTTAACCCTCTCGAGTCGGCGGCTCGCTTTTTTTCTTATCAGTGCCAAAGAGACTCAAATAACTCCGACATATCTTAAACTATGTCAGTGCCATTGTTTTTTATTTATTTATTTTTTATCTAAGGCATGTTTATAAAAGCTACTTAAATGTATTAATTAAAGTAAGGCCTAATCCTGACTGTGCAATTTGGTATTATTTTTGCATATTTACTTGGAAATGGTTAAAAACTAATTAAGATTTTGAGTTGATTGATTGAAAGAAAAGTATTATTATGCACACTTGAGCGTGCATGAAGATATTATATCATTAAAGTGATATAATTTATGACTATACTTTATGATGGTTTTCATTTGCTTAGCTTCTTTTTTTTCTATCAGTTGTAGTAGCTGAGAAGTGTTTTTGTTGACTGCATGGTGATGACAAAATGAAGCCTAAAGTTTATTTTAATATTCATATTGTACTGATTGTAAATTATTTTCAAAGCAGCAAACAAGTGGCATGATCTGACTAAACACCTCACCATCAATGGAATTGCAATACTTGGTAAATTAGTCAGCAATTTATTTTTAGTAGAAATTTAAAACATAAAACATCAGATTACTGAGCATATTTTAATAAAAAAAAACGTATATACATTTAATTTATATATATGAACTTATTAAAGTAAGGCACTTTAAAAAAATAGTGATATTATTTGGGGGGGGGGGAGGTTGGCTAAATAATTTTATTAAATTTAATAAGCAATTTGGCCCATTTTCATGTATTTCCTTTTAGTAGCTATTGGATACAGGCTTTATCCAATTTGTTGATCTTGTATAACACAGGCGTTCTCACTTGCAAATTCCGCAAATGTTCCGCAAGTTTGTTTTTCTCATAAATGTCTCAGTCTCAGACAGCACACCCAAAGACTGTTCACTGAACATCTGATGCATATTGAAATGTTTTTTTTTGTGTGGATCTGGCAAGTTGTACTCTGATAGGTGATATTTTCTAAACTTCTTGAAGGAAAGGCACAGGATTAGGTCTGTCTGGAAACAACATTTCTTTGTGTTTAAAAGTGTCCAGGGTGGTATTCCAGAAATCAAGGTTATCCTACCTTCAAACATACACCGAACACTTGGTTGATTTACCCAAACCTTGCTTACTCAAGGTATGCTGTTTCCAATAACTCGTCCCGGGGAAAGTTCAGCTAACCCAGAGTATGTTAATGGTTCAAACATTCTCATCAGAGCGATGAATTGACGAGTCACTATGGAAATGGACGCTAAGAAAAAGCGTGCCATACTACTTCTTTCTTCTACTTTTTTTTAATGCAGATTTACATACCTGGTGAATATCACCACCTATGTGGTGGGTGTGCAATCATTTTCAATCTTTCTTTTAATGATCACTGTGAAGTGTTGTTTGTTTGATGCTGACTATATAATATATAGAAAGACTGATTCAACTAAATAACAGTCTGTGCTTGCAAATATAACATGGCTGTAAAAATTATTTTTTTTATGTTTAGTCATTTTGCTTTCACATTGCTTTAAACGTCATATGTTTTTGTATTATTATTATTATTATAGAAATACATGATTATAGCATAGAAAACGTCCTCTTGCAAAAATGAAAATGATGGTATATATTATAAATATTATTATGTATATCACATAACCTGCTTTCTTGAATATCCCCCTGGTTGATACAATCAGTATAGAGTTAAATAATCGGTGGATTTGATAAAGTTTGCCAGGTTCAAATTTGCCCATTGATTTGTTGTAAGCACTTAGCAGCAAGTCTATGTCTATGAAAATGTCTCCACTTTTACATTTAGATGTTTGTTTTTGTTCCTCAAATAGGCATTTGTAAGCATATAATATAGATAAACCACTGATGATGTTGTGGTACAATGATGTTGTAATTAATTGAAAAAAAAATTCTGTCTTTGTCTTTTCTGTAGGTCCTCCAGTCATCGTGGGAATGAGTATAAATATTGCCAGTATTGACTCCATTTCAGAAGTAAACATGGTTAGTAACACTAATTTGGCATTATTTTTATTGTTACTGTTGCTGATTGTTGTTGTCATGGCTATTGTCATGATCCCAGCCTGGGTTTCCTTATCTTGTGTAAACATACTCGGTTAATCATATAACCTCGGTTCCCTGAGAATAACGGGAACGAGTAATGCATCTTGTGTTTAAAAACGCTATGGGAAAACTCCTTTATTAAACTCCTTTTTCTCAAAATATTGAAGCTTTTATTTTAAAATGCGGTGCAGCTGCACAACCAGCATAGAGCAGAGATATAAGCGCGCTGATTGGTTGGGCTGCGAGAACTGCACGAATCTATGGCAAGGCGGGATGTACAAACCAATAGGGGCGCCTCCCACCACACGCAAACTGATCCCGCCAAAATGGGCGGAGCTACTGGCTATAAAAGCAGCCCATTTCGCCATAGGAATCAGGTTAATACGACTGAAGCGACAAGACCTGGGGCCTCATTTATAAAACTTTGCGTAGGATTTGCGTCAGAAGTGGCGTACGGATGAAACATAGGACGTGCGTACGCACAGAAATATTCGGAATTATTAAACAGTGCGCACGTACATCCTACACAGTTTTCCCTTAATAAATCACAATCAATTCTAAATGTAGCGCAGCTTTTGCGGCTTCATGTCACGCCCATAGTTACCCATAAATAGTCCATGAAACGCCCACAAGTTAATATTCATCGATTGCGAAATCATGGCAAACCCAGAGGAAATTAAAAAAACTTAACTTCACTCAATGTGAAGTAGAATTTATCGTTGGCGAGGTTGAAAAGAGGAGAAAAATTTGGTTTTGGAGGGCACAGTGTGGGCATTACTAATGCCAAAGAGGCACTTGAGTGGCAAAAGGTTGCAGACGCCGTAAATGCTGTAGCCTCACAACCTCGGATCATGGTCGAAATAAAAAAGAAATGGTTGGACATCAAAGTCGAGGCAAAAAAGCGTCTAGCGCTCCATCGCCAGTGTGTGTCCTCGCTTGCCAGCAAGTCTTCTTGCTGTCTGAAGATGCGTTCACTACGAATCCTTCCATTTGCCACATCTTCTAAGAGTGCAAGATCAGCCATTGTGCGTCATTATGCATTGTGATGGGGCATTTTATTTCCATCCATTTATTTGCATCTGACAAGCTACAGATGTCGGTTATAATCTACGTGGAAATGGGAAATAGTTCAGTGCAAATGTAATTTCTTGCAGCTTTCTGAATGGTTGAGACATACGTCATACATTATTTTATCAAAAAGAAAACAAACTAAAGGCATATGCATGAATAACATGATTCCGGAGCTGATGAAGAAATTTTTACTATGAAAACAACTTTCCCCAGTAGACAATTAATACATCTATCTATCCATCCATCCATCCATCTCCATAATTATCTATCTGTCTGTCTATCTAATTGTATCTATATCTGCTCCGCCAGACGGACACATTGACGAGAATATCAGTTTTGTACATGATTTCCTTCTGTTTACCATATTATTTAGGATGAATTGCATAACATGCCAATATTATTGCAGAACATATTTCACAAATATGTGTTAATTTGCATTTCTGTTGTAATTTTCGTTTGATTTTGTTTGTTTTACTCTGCAGATCAATAAAACGGGTGTTTGTGTAGGCTGTTAATTGTAAGACTTGCTTTGTGAAGTCTTCATGTTATTTATGAGAGGCAGTATTGCCATTTCTTTTACACAACGGTCTACAGTTTCACACACTTTCACGTGTTTCTGCCATCTGCCGACGGTGTCGCCATTTCTCATTTCACCCGTTTTTGTGCGTACGCCTGGGTCAGAGCTTGCGTGAAGGACCGCACATTTTCCCGTCAAGTTTGCTTTTTATAAATACCAATTATTGCGTAGAGAGCGGTGTATGCCTTCTTTTGTGCGTACGCAACGTTTATAAATGAGGCCCCTGGACGTAAAGCTTAATAGCACGGCCGTCTACGCAATACTCATTCCCGTTATTCTCAGGGAACTGAGTATGTTCCCTTTAGAAAACGGTAACTCGTATTGCATCTTGTGTTTAAAGAAGCTATGGGAACATAATCCAATCACGCTGTGCTATTTAAGCAGATGACCTCGCTCTGAAGTCCCGCACAGAAGGGGTACCTACTGGTTTAAGCTCTTAGTGGCCAAACTCACTTATACAGAAAGGACTTGTGCCTGCAGTACAGGGACCTCCAGGTTGTAAAACCTATACAAATGTGGACGGCAAGGACCAACCGGCAGCCTTACAAATGTCAGCAATCGGTACGCCACACAAAAGTCAGCAATCGGTACGCCACTGGACCAGGCCCATGAAGATCTCTCGTGGAGTGAGCTCTGACACCTATGGGGCATTGAAGGCTAAAGAGATAGCATCTACTATCCAGTGTGATAATCTTTGCTTTATGACCTGAAGCCCTTTGGTGTGGCCACCGAAGCATATAAATAGCTGATCTGGCTGCCTGGCAGAATGCTCTATGTAGACTCTGAGAACCCTGATAGGGCAGAGTAGGTTTAGTTCTCTGTCGTCTTCCGAGGGGGGAAGGGCAGACAGGTAAATGACCTGGGCTCTGAACGGCGTTGAGAGCACCTTAGGCACATAGCCATGTCTTGGCTTGAGGATGACATTAGAGTCGTTAGGCCCAAACTTGAGACAGGAAGCATTCACATAGAGTGCTTGTAAGTCTCCCACTCGCTTGACCGATGCTAGGGTTAGCAGGAGTGCCGTCTTAAGCAAAAGTGGCTTTTAAATTTAACCGACTGCAACGGCTTGAATGGGGGACCCCTGAGGGCCCTGAGGATCATGGATAGGTCCCATGTGGGTATAGAGGGGGGACGAGGCAGGTTCAGCCTCCTAGCCCCCTTGAAGAAGCATATGACTAAGTCGTTTCTTCCTAGGGATTGGCCGGCCACAGGAGCATGGAAAGCTGGTATGGCCACCACATATACTTTGAGTGGGGAGGGGGTACAACCCGCATCCAGTAGCTCTTGTAAAAAAGAAAGTCCCAGTGGTACTTCACATAAATAGGGGTCTTGGCTCCGAGCTAAGCACCGGCTGGTGAACACTGACTATTTAAGGCCGTGTTTAGGATTCCTTCTGGAAGGTCCCTTGGTACCTGTGTGAGGAGGTCCTTTCTCAGGGGTATCGACCAAGGAGCTGCTCCGAGCAGCTGTATGAACTCGGGGAACCATATTTGGGTCCGCCAGAGAGGTGCTATTAAAAGGACTGCACATTGTTGTCCATCCGGACCAAGACGTGGTGTCCTGCCAGGCTCGGGAGGAATGTTTTTAGGGCCAAAGAGACCGCTCTCATCTCGAGGCAGTTGATATGCAGCCATTTCTCCGGGTTCGACCAGAGGCCGCAGGTTGGCCTGCCCTCATACAGAGCTCCCCAACCTAGGTTGGAGGCGTCTGTTGAAATTACCATCCTTCTCGAGACTAGGCCAATGCTTACACCAGCCTGATACCAGTTGGTGTCTTTTCAAGGGGCCAGGGCTTTGATACAGCTGTGGTTTACCCTTATACGAAGACGGCCAGATAGCCAAGCATGAGCCGGGACTCAGCAGTATAGCCAATGCTGCAGAGGGCACATACGCAGTTGGCCTAACTGGAGTACTATCAATGCAGAGGCCATAAGGCCCAATGCCCTTTGAAAAGTTCTGAGGGGGAGGTAGGATCCCGCTCTGAATAATGCAGCTAGCTGTTGGATGGTGAGAGCGCACTCCGGCGCAAGCCAGGCTCTCATTTGGACAGAGTCGAGAACTGTTCCCTGGAACGTTATTCACTGGCTGGGGGACAGTATACTCTTGGATAAGTTGATCCTAAGCCCAAGGCATTCTAGATGGCTGAGAAACCAGGATTTAATAACTCAACATCCGACTGGGCCAGAATGAGCCAGTCGTCGAGGTAATTCAGAATGCGCATTCCCTGCTGTCTCAGGGGGGAGAGAGACACATTCTTGCATTTCGTAAGTGTACAAGGTGCCAGTGACAGCCCGAATGGCAGGATTGTTTACTGATAAGCCACCCCCTCGAATTGTGAGCCAGGCTCTCATTTGAGCAGCGTTGTGAACCATTCCCAGAAAATCAATCTGCTGGCCGGGAACAGTGCACTCTTGGATAAGTTTATCCTGAGCCCAAGGCATTCTAGATGGCTGAGGAGCCAGGATTTGTGAGTTTCTAACTCGTCCTGCGACCCGCTGCAATGGGAATCCTCTCCGGGAAATTCTTTCGCTGCAGGGAGAGTGAGTCACGCGGGGATAAACCGGCGTGAGCTCACTTAGTCCCGTGCTCCACCGTTTCTTCATCTCCAGCTTGAGAGAAAGAGAATGGTGGAGTAAATGCGAGAAGCCTCGTGAAGGCATCAAGACAAGACTTGTGCTCTCGTAGTTTGAGTCAATATTCAATGAACTCGGCCTGCAGGGCCGGCAAGTGACACGCTCAGATGTGAGGCGTTTTAAAACAAACGCCGGTGAAGCTGCTCTTATACAGATAATATGCTCTCTGAGTCTCAACTGATAGTCACAGGGGAGAGCGATCATAGTCAGCACTGTACTCGTTTGAGTGCAGTCAGCGTTGTGCTCGTTCTCGCAGTGTGAGCCGCACTGGGAATCCCCTCTGGGAAATCCCTTCGCTGCAGGGAGAGTGATAGTGTTGGGTCCGAGTCCACTTTTGTCGAGTTCGAGTCAAGACCAAGTCTTAAACAATCAAGTCCAAGTCCGAGTCCAAAAGGGGCCGAGTTGGACTCAAGTCCAAGTTCTTGTCGGCCGAGTCCGAGTCGAGTCCGCCCGAGTCCAGAAAGTAATGATAATGAAAAAGATTATAAATTGCTATTGTAAATTTTAACCTTCTATTAATATTTTAACCTTTCAACCCATTAAAACAATGGTAATATAATATTGAACAAAAATACCACTATTACATCTAGCCATTGCCATTGCCATTTAACATTTTTATTTTGTCAACAGAACCTCAACTAGTTTCCTATCAAACATGGTTTCAAAGAATAGAATGGACATAGATGTAGAACTTTTATTATTACAAGTGCATGCAAAACACAAATGAACCTGTTTTATTGTATTTCAATTATTTAATGCCTCTGGTATCACCAAATGCTAATGTTGGTGTAATGTAATGGGGTGGGCGATACTAAAATCTTACTTCACGATAATGATATGTTTTCTCAAGTAGGATTATTAAAGTAAGAATAAATACTATAGAAATTGAATAAAACAATTAAATGTAAAATAAAACAAACTTCACTTTATTACATGTACAGTGATTCTTATTAAATTTACTAAAGTTAGTCAGCAGTAGAGTGAGTGAGTGAGTGAGTGAGTGAGTGAGTGAGTGATTTTCTCTTTGTCTTTTGTTGTTTGATTAACATTATGGCAGCAGGTTCATTGGACTGCTTTAACTTGACGATTAACTGTTTACATTTACTTAAGACATAACCGACTGTGTTTACATGAATACTCTGTCAGACTTGCATTTTGACATGATGTATGTGAATTTATTTGACAGTCCAAGTGTAAACCATTAGATAATTTGTTACTGATGATGCACGATGAGGCGGCCTCATTTCTTTCTGCCGCTTTACAAAAATCTGATATATATATTTATCGTCATATCGCCCAGCCCTAAGTTATTTGGATTTAAGTTGGTATTAAAAGTTATAATAAGCAACTTACATTTCTCTAAGTTTTCTTTGAACATGTCGGTAGAAAGTTGTGCCAGAAACATCAGTAAGAGTTTATTTGCAATCCGCAGAGTGCTTCTTTTTACCGGATTTCTTGACAGTAAATTCTTTATGATTTTCATAAGCAAAACAAATTATTGCTGACTTTGAAAACATTGTCCTAGCCACGCATTGCGATCCAGTGTGTGATGTGTGTTTTTTCTGCAAGCATAAGATGATACTACTGCTCCCTGCCGGTGTGGTGCAGTAAAATGACAGGCGGGGAGACATTAATTAATTTCTTATCTTAGTTTTATGCCGGTTTTGTTGTTACACATGGACGCGACTGCACTCTGAATATTTTCCGAGTACAAAATGTCCAAGTCCGTGTCAAGTCCGAATACAAATTCACCCGAGTGCGTGACAAGTCCGAGTTCATTCAAAATTAAACTCGAGTCCAAGTTCGAGTACCCCAACTCAAGAGAGTGAGTCTAGAGAGTGAGGGGATAAACCGGCGTGAGCTCACTTAGTCCCGTGATTCACCGTTTCTTTGTCTTGAGCTTGAGAGAGAGAGAACGGGGGAGAAAATGCGAGAAGCCTCGTGAAGGCAGCGAGACAAGATTTGCGCTCTCATAGTGAGAGTCAATCATCAATGAACGCGACTTGCGGGGGCGGAGCTCTATGAGTCTGCTTGCTCTATGAGTCTCAACTGATAGTCACAGTGCAGTGCTCGTCTGAGTGCAGTCAGCGTTGTGCTCACTCTCGCAGTGTGAGCCGCACTGGAAATCCCCTCGCTGCAGGGAGAGTGAGTCATCCAGGGATTAAACCGGCGTGAGCTCACTTAGTCCCAATTCACTCAGCTTTGCAGCTCACCGTTTCTTCATCTCATGCCTGAGAGAAAGAGAACAGCGGAGGAATGCAGAAGCCGCTCGTGAACACAGCGAGACGAGATGCACGCTCCCGTAGTGAGAGTCAATCTTCAATGAATGCGGTTTGTGGGGGGTGGAGCCCGGCAAGCGGCACACTCAGAGATACGACATTTTGAAACAAACGGCGGCGAAAATATGCTCTTTTAGAGAAATCGCCGGATGGCCGCAGGAAAACGGCGAATCAGCAGATGACGGCGTCGAGCCAGATCGCGCTGAGCAGGAAGCCACCATCCGCTGAACTGCTGCTACAGATTCTCTGCGTTCCGCTGCTGGGCTCAATCGATGATGAGAAGGCTTCAGAGCAGGATAAATCAGTGAAGAGGTTGTTGCTGAAGGAGAATAAATCTGATTCCTATGGCGAAATGGGGCGCTTTCAGAGCCAGTAGCTCCGCCCATTTCGTGGGTGCAGGAGGCGCCCCTATTGGTTCGCACATGGCACCTCGCCATAGGTTCGTGCAGTTCTCGCATCCCCACCAATCTGTGCGCTCATAGCTCTGCTCTATGTAGGTTGTGCAGCTACCCTGCATTTTAAAATAAAGGCTTCCATATAATTTGAGAAAAAAGGAGTTTTCCCATAGCGTCTTTAAACACAAGAAGCCGTTTTCGAAAGGGAACTTGTGTTACTTCCTGTTTTACATCATGTTTTGTAGTCCTTTGTAGTTTTTCTTAATTAGTTATTTGATTAGTCTTCCCCAGGTGTGTCTTGTTAACTTGTTAAGCTTGTTTGCTCCTGTGCATTTAAACCCTTGTGTTTCCTGTGTACTTTGTCAGGTCTTGTCCTACATGGATGTATGTTTGGTGCTACTCGTTCTGTTATCTGTTCCTCTCTGATCTCTGTGGTTTTGTAATGTTTATTTTGTCATTAAACTATTTTGTATTTGGATCCAGCTCTCCCTTTTGTTTTTTAGTTCACCCTGCGTTACAGAATGAGTAGCATCAAACGTACATCCATGTAGGATAAGATCTGACAAAGAACATAGGAAACACAGGGGTTTAATAGACAGGGGCAAACAAGCTTAACAAGTTAACAAAACACACCTGGGGAAGACTAATCAAATAACTAATCAAGAAAAACTACAAAGGACTACAAAACATGAGGTAAAACAAGAAGTAACACAAGTTCACACAAGATAAGGAAACAGACTGCGATCATGGCAGCTATAGTGTTTATTTAGTGCTTTACTCTATAGTCACAATAATGCTTTTAACTATCTTAATTTCTTAGGAAATGTATTAGGAAAAGCATCCAAATGAAGATTCTTGAAAGCATTTTGTGACTGACGAGTAAAGCACTAAATAGACAGTATATTAGTCAGTATATTATTTGGAAAAACTAAAAACATGTTTCTTGCATTTTCCTGTTTTTATACAGTATGTTTTTCTATTATATAGTATAATTTTTTTGTAATTAACATTACATTACATTACATTAACATTTTTTGTTAGATTAACATCCTAAGTTTGCCTATTATGAATAATTCAGCTGTGGTTCCTGAGAAACATACCATGTTTAAAAGCTGTTCTATTGAGTCTCCATGGTGTTCAGTAAGGAAATGATCAGTATGCATGATTATGTATAACTGCGGTCATGACCAATTATGTTGCACCAGTAGACCTTTTGGCTTTGGACCATCACCTCAAGTTAAACACCACCCTGGAGCCCTTAAAAAGCAGTTTACTTAAAGAGCAGTCGTCTAAATTTCTGCTGACAACTCCCTATACATACTTACTGTAGAGACCCCATGCAGACTTACTGCATTCATCATTTCTTCATGCAGAGTCAGGGACTTTGGTTTTATTAGTGCCTCGGCTTCAATGACTGCGGCCTGAATCCATAAAGTACCCCAGAGAAGAAGTGCTGCACCTGGATCGTTTTTTCTCGGGTTACTGTCGGATAATAAATTATTTTTTTTACACTGCTGAACTGTATCATTGTCACCCTTACGGGGCTGGTCAACTCTGGCTTGAGGGTCACTGTCCACTCAGAGTTTAGCTCCAATCCTAATCAAACACACATGCCTATAATTTTCAAGTAAATCTGAAGGATTTTGTGTTTGATTGGGGTTGGAGCTAAATCTGCTGGATGGTAGCCCTCCAGGAACAGGGTTGGCTACCCCTGTTCTACCCTGCAAGAAAAAAAATCTAGTTGAAAATGCAAAGATGTAGTCAACTAAATATAATATCAGTTTAAGTTTAATGTGAATATTAACATTTGTGCCTTTTTTAACTCAAAGTACATAGATTGGCAGTATTGTGGATTAACCCTTTTTCTTACCTTTATCTGGCAATGTATCTCAGAGGATACGGATAACAGTATTGAGTGAAAATATATATATTTATCATGCCGCCTTCAAGAGATTAAAGAGTATGTATCTTGTGGTGCATATTACCTAGTTATTAAGTACCATTTTGGCTTGTGTCTAAGCAGCCAATGAGATTGTTAATATTTAAATAGTCTGGATCAGTGTTTGCTGTAAGTTGGTCCTGCAGCGTGGTATCAGAGTTTCTCTAAAAAACCCTCCAACACCCCCAGCTTCCCCAGCTCCACCTGTCTAGGTCTGCTACAGGATATATGCGCACATCTGTCGGTCTGTGTATCTATTGGCAGTAGCAAATCCATACTTATATTTATGATTAGGTCTTTATAATAAATAATATTTCTACTTTGTTTGAATGCACATTTTTGTATTTGGGAAAATAAATATTTCGTATTGATATTAAATATAATTTAAACCAAACCATAATATGTGAAAACCTAATCAATTGGGCTGTAACAAATAAGAGTATTTTTATAAGAGTTGTTGCAAAGTATAATTTTTTTCAAAGTAGCAGCAGCTGTTTACCACTGTAGCTACGAAACAATTCAGAGTGTACGAAACAAAGCAGAGTGTTATTGAACTATTTGTCCCTCTGGATTTACTACCAAAACTTTATACAGTCTGCCACTGATGCGGAAAACTCAAGCTGCTATTCGAAGGTGATTTTTTTAAAGAGACAAGCAGTAATGAGAAATGTATTATATAAAGTGTGACTAATGGAAAAGTAAATGATATATCATACATAGCTTTTTTTCTTACATAATGTTGCAATTATTAGGAGGGAAACCCATGAGCCACATCAACTCTATGGACTTGTGTGCGGTTCACAACCTTAAGACCCTCTGTGTAAATTAGATGGGTGAACTTATGGCACTTCTGGGGACTTCAGTTCCCAGAGGCCCCTGAGGCATGCTGTATGTTCATCATCAGAGAGGGCCCATCTACAGTCATCACAGGCAGCAGTCTTCACCTGACTAAAATAAACCCAGTCTAGCAGATGTGTGAACAGAAGACACTGTGATCAGAATATATTAGCTCCTTGTTTTTAAGAAACAATTTTACATTTTTGTCTCAGAAAATTTGTGACTAAACGGTTCTTTCAAAGAGGTACTTTGAAGGGTATTAAGCAAGTTCATTTTACAACTCTGACATTTCTTGCTGTACAGTTTTGCCTCTGAGAAAACGGTTGATGAGACATTCAAAAGGGATTTGAAAATTGGCTACTGGTTAAATATATACTTCATTCGAATGTTCCTAGAAATTCTCTAGAACTCGTAATTATGTTGTGATGTGTGTTTGAGTGATTTTGGGCATATATACATTTTTTTTCCCTTCAGGCAATTATTTTTTTAGTGCAAGTACATCCAAATGAAGATAAATAGATGCCCTCTCTGATGATGTCATGAAAATGCTGATTAGCTTGTGACACCACAAGAACATTAAAGAACATTAAGAACATTTAAGATAATTACCAAGCCATTACTTTTACAAATAAATAAAAAATAATATATTAATAATATATATACCAATATTTGGTAACACTTTAGATTAGAGAACATCTCGGTTATTGATGTAACCCTCATTCCCTGAAGGAGGGAACGGAGATGTTACGTCAACTGACTGACGTACCAATCATCATCAAGTGGTAACTAAACAAGCCAATGAACATTGGCGAGTGAGATTTGCATGGCAAGCCACTACCCCAGATATAAGCTTGCAAGCAATTCACTCATTCAGGTTTGTGCTGAGGAGCCGAGATGGGGGTTCCGGCCATTCAGCAGGGGTTCTGGCAGGCAGGACATAACATATCTGTTCCCTCCTTCAGAGAACGAGGGATACATCAGTAACTGAGATGTTCCCTATCAGTCAGTTACATTCAACGTTATGTCAACTGACTGGCATAGCGGGGTCCCTATGGAAAGCGCCACAACCGCTGACCCTTCCCAGCTCCCTCTGTAAGTCGCATAGACCTCCATACCTGGGGGGATGGAAAGACAGAACTTTCCAAAGGAGAAGGTCGATAGCTGCCCATGGAACCATTACCAATGCAAAAAAGTGAAATTTTCCCAGAGAAAGACACAGGTTTACTGATAGGGAAATCGCACCATGGAAGAGTACACATAGGGGATTACCAGGAGGGAATCACAACATATAGGGGCAGCTAGCCCAGTAGAGGAGCTGACCGACTGGGCATGCATCTCGAGTACTGTGCCTGGTGTCGGACACCTGGGCCTAGCGTCTGACTGCCAAAGGATGCTTGGAGGAACTCCATCCAGGGTTCGCCAGGCAGGGAACTCACCTGGAAAGCAAATAGGGTGCGCATATCCCCCTGAGAGGGAAATGGTGCTGTAAGTGAGACACTGAGCCAGGCTTCCCGCACATTAACTATTTGTACCCAACACATGGGAAGAAACCGGTTCAACCCAGTGATTGTAGAATCTTGCAAAGATGTTAGGTGTTGCCCAGCCTGCAGCTCTGCAGATGTTTGCCAGATAGGTGCCACACGGCAACGCCCAGGAGGAGGCAACACTCCAAGTGGTGTGAGCCCTTACCCCACTCGCCTTGGGACTGGCACGCCAAGACGATGGCATCTACTATCCAGTGGGCCAACTTCTGTTTGGAGACAACCTGTTCCTTCTGCTGACCTCCAAAGCAAACAAAGACCTACTCTGAGCTTCTAAAGGTCTGTATGCGGTCCACTTATGCACAAGGCGCACATGGGACACAGCGACGCAAGGGCTGGGTCTGCTTCCTCCAGGGGCAGCGCTTGCAAGTTCACCACGTGGTCCCGGAAAGGAATGGTGGGAACTTTGGTCACATATCCGGGCTGGGGTCTTAGGATTACGTGAGGAACGCAAATTCCAGGCACGCAGATCTTACCATGGGCTGAAAGTAAGGCAACAGATCTGTGTGATGGTTACCCGTTGTGTGCCACGGCGCTACATGCATCAATCCAAGTGGCGTGACCGCAGCTGCGGATGGCATATGCCCCAGGAGCCTCTGAAATAGTTGAACCATTGTTTACCCCCTGAATGAATTCAGGCAGTTCAGCACAGGCTGTGAGGTGTGCTATCATGTTGACCGAGTCTAACTCATACAGAGAAAAGAGATACTCTGGACAGGAGAGAGTTTGCTCTTTTCCCAGTTGACCTGAAGTCCTAGATGGCTGATGTGCATGAGCAACAGGTTCCTGTGTCACACAGCAGATCTTGAGAGTGAGGCACAATGAGCCAGTCATTGAGATAATAGTTAAGAATGGGAACCCCCACTTCCTTTAGCGGAGTAAGGGAAGCCTTGTACTGATATGCCCAACCTTCAAAAGCAAATAGTAGGAATGGTCTGTATCAAGGTAAATTCAAGACGTGAATGTAAACGTCCATCAGGTTGATCACTGCAATCCAATTTTGGGGCCGTACACACGTGAGGATGCGCTTCTGCAATACCATCTTGAATAGAAGCTTGTGAGGGGCCTGATTCAAGACACACAGGTCCAAGATCGGCTGTAACCCACCACCTTTCTTCGGTATGATGAAGTACGAGATGTAAAACCTCATCTTGGGTGGAGAGACCAGCTCTATTGCATCCTTCGTCAGCTGGACCGCAATTTACCCAAGCAGGACATGAAAATCCTTGTCTGCCATTGAGGTAAACAGGACACTGCTGAACCTGGGGGGACACCAGGTGAACTGAATTGCATAGCTGAGTCTGATCATCCAAATGAGCCAACTATGGACTGGGAAGCCCTAGCCAGGCCCCCAGACACCGTGCAAGCAGCACCAGCAGAACTACAGATGCACCCGCATAGGGGTGCTGGGGCCCAACCCAGGAGGCATAGCATCCTGAAGTAGAGGCAGTGAGTGATGTGACTTGCCAAGCTCCATGGTTCCCTTGAGGGAGTGGATGGTGATGTGTCAGGAAGCACTGTGTCTCCAAACTCCTGCGCTGTGGCGAAAGAAGAGGGGGATCGGAGTGAGGAAGCATAGCCTCACTCACTGTCAAACCACACCTCGTGTGACCCTGAGATTGAGGAAACTGTTCTTTTATTGGAAAAAGTAGGTACAGAAATAGACTATTTTATTAAAAACAGGATTCTCCACCCGGGGAAGGAGCAGTGTGTTCATCGGCTCCTGAAGAGTTTAAGGATAGGTAGGTTCAGGACTAGTACCTAGTTATTACCCTGTTATAATTATTATTATCTATTTATTTCGATGGTTATTTAATGTTAATTACTATAATAATTGAAAGTCAATCAAATCAGTGTTTTAAACTGTGTAGACCAATGTTGTATTGAAATAATTGTTGTTTTATTTAGTCCTACATTTTACTAAATGGATTATAAAAAAGACATATTAAAAAAATCATAAAAAAGTTAACTTTTAAAGTAAATTTTTTGGAAATTAATAGAAACCAAAATTCACATGATATTTAGTTTGGCCTCCTAACGTTGACTATCAACATTTTCTGACCATTTATTGAGAAAAGAAACAAGTAAATAAGCAAAAACTTTATTTTTGAGAGTATATTTTCAGGCTCAGTTTTGTACCCTAGTTTGTGGAAAGTGTCTGTTAAGGAGAGTCATGAAAAGATAAATATCAGAGACAAAAAGAGATGGTGGAGTGAGTCACAGATCTGATACTATGTTTTCTTCCAACTGGAATCCCTCCATGTGGGGCCACTGGAGAATTTCCATCCTTTTCCAGGCAGAAGATTTTATTTTAATTTGTTAGAAGTATTCACTCAAGTATGATATTGTTTTTCTTCACCTTTTCCCTATTCTCCTTCTTCAACAAGAGCAAGTGAAGAGTTTCGTTGCAAAACGAGATATATCCATTTTGAGAAAATGTTGGTTATTTGACATTATTATTTAAGACATCAACAGTCAAGTTCATTCACAATTTTTTGTACATTAAACTATTACTTGAGCTCAGTGAAGGCCAGGGACACAATATTCTTCAAATCCAGGATATTTTTTATTTATTTTTATGTCCATAAATAAGTCAAAAACCATGCCAAAATGCAACATATTTATCTTAACATTGTCAAACATCTTAAATTGGTTAAAAAAACAATACATCATAAATATATGGAATAGTATATACAAAGATTGATTAATAATAATAAGATTCCGAGTTATTTTTGGCCAGAACATACACAACATAACTTTTTTTTTTTTTTTTTTGCAAAACGCTATTTATCCACCTTAGGCTATATTCTACTACTGTAATACCATTAAGAAAAGCTAGTGAATCAATGTTTTGTGTGTGTGTGTGTGTGTGTGTGTGTGTGTGTGTGTGTGTGTGTGTGTGTGTGTGTGTGTGTGTGTGTCAGCATGACAGACCAACATTACTCGCAGTCGTACGATGACAACAATTAATCTTTGGATGGTCTTCTCCCTTTGATGATTTTCTTAAGATGCCTTCCTCTTTCTCCCAACAGCAGCTGGAATGACCGGCTCCAATCCGTCATCGAAATCCATAACGTTAGCTTGACTCTGAAGCTTTGATTCTCTGACTGACAGACAGCTGTTTATCAGTGACGTAGCCTACGTGACTGACAGCTCGCCTACAGTATAAACTGGTAAACGTTTTTTAGTTAGCCTATTGAATCCTCTTTTTAAAAATATGTTTTTTGTTTTGATATTATCGTTAAATCACTGAGCAAACTCGGAGCACTTCACCGGCGGTGACTCTCTCCTCGCGTGACTTCCTGAGCTCGCGCGGCATCCTGAACGTTCTATATCGCACTTTGTAAAGAAACTGGGCTGGCGGATATCGCGTTTTGTGAAAAAATACATTTTGTAGTAGGCTTAAAATGTACATTTTTAAATCTTATTAATGGCAGCAATTCACACATAGATTAAGGTACATCTAAACAGTGATTTCCAATAATAAAATCCAAATGTCAAAAAATGGCGTTTATCGCGTTTTGCAACCGAACTCTTCAAGTGTGTCTCTTTGATTTTTCAAACATTAAGGTACTGCTGGAATTTCTTTGTACTGGGGTGTCTTAAAGATACACAAGTTATTCTAATATGTTTCGTTTCACTTCCCTTTCCCTGGACATTCAGAAATGTAGAGAAAGGTCATGTGCAGGTCAAGGGTTGAAAGAGGTCAAAAAAAACCTTTTTCTTGTACCTTTTTTTTCTGAGAGTGCAGATAAATTATTCACAATAACATCTATAAAATGTTTTAAGAAAATATAGGGTTAATTTCCATTCCATGATAAAGTACATCTCGGGGTATGACTATAACCTTGTTTCCCTTAGAAATAGAACGAGACGCTGCGTCTTTATATTGATGCTATGGGGAACGCCATCAGTGTGACTAATGTCTGAGGCATGTGTAAACAAACTCAGGGAACCAGGGTTACAGTTGAATTTTGACATTGTGTCTTAGTATTCACTAGGTATGCCTGCCTCACTATACGCTGTCCTGCAAATATGTTTGTGAATTTTATATTCCTTCTATATCTCTACATTGAGGTGTCAAGATAATGGAGGAATTCATATTTGGCTCGTATAGTCTATGCCATGTAGTCTAATTATTTGTATGTGGAGAGACTGTGTGAGCAACGATATGTAAAGATGCCCCAGTTAAAGAGCTGCTTGCGAGCTATGTCTCCCATAGCGCTAAATCCTCTTTGAAGGCTCCTGCCTTGCCAATGGAGCGAGTGCGTTCAGCACTCGAAAAAACTGAATGCGCTCACTGTGATGATCCGCTGTGAGGGAGCTCTTCTCTCGCTTGACTTTTTTTCTGGATGAAAGTCAGGTTTTTGCACCTCACGGTTCAGGCCCTGGGTCTGCTGAGGTAGCCCGGCAGCCTCAGTCAGGGTTTGAGCTATTCTCTCCTAATCACTCTAGGGTCATTAAAATGAAGCTTCCCTGCAGTAGGCTGCTCTCTAAGAGCCTTGTCAAATAGTGCTGACATAGCAGAGGCTATGTCGGGGATTATTTCCCTTAGTGCTCTGCTCTTGGAGCCATATAGGGCTGAGGCCTGTCCTGCAAGGGTTGAAAAACAAGGGACAAAATTGTCCTGTAAGGTGCAATTGCCAGGACTCCCCTTGTAGTTCATAGAAGCTTGGGGATCTTTCCTAGTATAACTCTGCTATACCCACTATGCACATTCACAGCCTACACTAAAAAAAAAAAGGTACAGTGGAGGTACAATTGTGTTCCTTGGGGAACAAAACGTATAACTGTACCTTTAAAGGTACACAATTGGTCCTTAGGATACAATTATACCATTGTTTTCCTTTACTTAGAGCAGGGGTAGGCAAGTTCGGTCCTAGTGAGTCGCTGTCCTGCAGAGTTTGGCTCCAACCCTGACAAACGTCTATAGAATATCTTATTGAGAATAAACAGAGGTTTAGATGGTGATGATTTTGTTGAAAATGTTTGGTCACCAGTATGGTGATCAGTGTTTCTTTAGTTGGGCAGTTTGACTTTTGGCTTTTTATGTGAGTTTGTGGTTTTTGGTACAGTTTTAATAAAACACATAAAAAAGCTATAAACAAAAATTATCATGAAGAAAAATATTTGAGTAAACACATCATTGACTAAAAACGTTAATAAATAATGTTCACCAACAATACTTTCTTGCCACAGATCAGACATTCTGAATTCTGATTTTTAAATACATTCTAGGGGGAAAAAAGTTTAAACGCACACAGATATCAAGAATCAGCATATGAATCTCAACAATGGTGACATACTTAATGCTGCAATGCATGCTGGGAGCCATGAGTTTTATACTGTGGTGGCTTAGTAGGGTTGGAGCTAAACAGGACAACAGCTCTCTAGGACCGAACTTGACTACCCCTGACTTAGAGGTACAAAAATTTACCCTCAAGGGTACCACCCCAGTGACAGCCACTTGTACCTTAAAAGGTACAATTTTGAACTCTTTTTTTTTTTTGAGAGAGAGTATATATATATATATATATATATATATATATATATATATATATATATATATATATATATATATATATATATATAACAAGTAGGAAATAAGAAGTAGGCCCTACATTTGTTCAGCAATTCTACTGATGCTTCAATAAGATAGATAATGAATCAACAATAATCACTACATTGTTCTCTTGTAGAGGTCTTCACGGGTCCAAAAATTCATACCCGAACCCGAAGAGACCCGTAATGTGCTTAACGGAACCGACCCGGACCCGTCTATTATTTCAAAAGCTGGACCCGGACCCGTGAAGATCCGAGAAATGCCAAAAACGTAGTACCCGGAACCGACCTGGACCCGTCTATTATTTAAAAGCTGGAACCGAACCCGGCGTGAAGACACAGACCCGACTGGACCCGTTTGTCACATATTCCACAATAACTGATATTAACAAGTCAATAAACAAGTTATGAAAAATATAACGTTTTGTCTTACCTAGCCGTCGTCTCCCTTCCTTGTAACGTTACTTGTGATTCATTACATCCTTGCCAAAAAGTTAAATCCATGTTATTCCTCTCTTGTTATTCCAAGCATGCTTAATTCACTCATCATTTCAGCTTTAAAAGTCCACTTTATGTCACGGTGACGGATGACAAATGCGTCTTTGCAGATTTGCATTTCGACTCGAGTTAACTCGCATAATAACTTTGACTGTTTGCCTTTTTGAACTATAATAACGATTGCTCGTTCGGTGGCCGCTGACGTCCGCATTATTTATTTGCTATAATCTCTGTGAGCCGAGCCTGACCACCAAAACTTTAAGAAATAAGACGGTTCATTCATATTATTATTAAAGTCAATCACAGCGGAAGCTCGGGTTGCCATAGAAATGACACGGGCTTGATACTGCACATGCGCGGTGGCTGGAGCAACCTGAAATATGAGCTTTTTTTACGCAATTTGAGCATCATAGAAAACATTTGTGACAGTTCAACTGAGATTTTGTTGCTGATTTTAAATATATTATTTAAATATAATTTCAAATCAAACTTCAACAGTGCGTCACACGTAGACAGCACTTACTTTTTTCTCATGTTTGTCCACAATATGCACGAAGGATGCCCGGACAGAAGAGGTGCCCGTGGGTTTAACTTCTTTATATTCGTTGTTTTTTAGCTTTTTTCACACATCACTCATGAAGGTAACCATTATTATTACCGTGCGCTTGCAGAGAGAGCGAGCGAGCGAGAGAGAGAGAGAGAGAGAGAGCGAGCGCGTGAGGCGAGCGAGCAAGAGAGAGAGAGAGAGATCGCTCGTGTTTTTCTTCTTTCTTTTTTTTAAACCTTATTTCCCGGCTCACACTTTTCTTATCCTAATTTTACAGTTGCAAGTTACAAAAAACACACAAGCAGTGCTGACTGACTCTGATCACGGGCAGGTGTTCTCCGAGTCCGGATCGACTCGGGTATTGCACACAATGTTAAACAGACCCGGGACCCGTAGTAATAGATTGGGACCCGACCCGGACCCGGCTGATCATTTAAAATATAGACCCGAACCCGTACGGGTCCCGGGTCGGGTCCCGGGTCCACGGGTCTCGGGGGCTCCGTGAAGACCTCTATTCTCTTGTAATATCTATAACATATTGCTGTATGTCTTGACGTCAAACAGTCTCATCATAGAAATAAATTCAGATTCTAATTTTAACTTGCATATGATTGTTTATTTGTTTATTATTATTTGTTTATCAGCCATTAACTGTACAAAATATATGAAATTTTCCTATGAAATATTTTATTGCTTCTATTACAGATCGTAAACATGGGCCTTGCCTAGTGGATGAATAGGAAATCAAACACTTTACATCTTTGCTGACCATTTCCTTAAATCATCCAGCACAATTAAATGTAGGCTTATTACAGTAGAGTAGTTTCTGTGCAGAATGCTGTATCATTAGAGATGCCTGTCCAGTTTTCAGTTAGCATTGAAGCAGTGATGAGTCATATCAGTGGATCTTAAGAGTGTCCTCCTCAGCCAGTCGTATTTGCCCTACATCCAAAAATCTATTGTCAAATGGACCTAATCCCATCAAAGCATTATATTTTTGCTGCTTAATTAATATCAACATTGGTATACATCTTATAATGTTTGCATTACCTTCTCATTCAATAGAAATGTTTTATTATGAGTTCACGTTCTAGATGTTACAATACTGTCAATATTTCTTATGTATTATCCTAATATTCATTTGAAACGTAAAACTAAATTATCTTGTAAAATATATTGATTGATACAATACAGTTACATTCACCTTATCATGAGTAAAGTGTTACTCTTGCTTAAGTTACATATCATTACAGTCACACTAAATTTTCAACTAAATATCCAAATAAATTTAATTACTAAACTAAATTAAATACATAAGCTAAATTACTGATCTGCCCACATTGTCACTGTATGATAATTGAAATGAGCTAGATGACATCACCGTTTTCTCCAGAGTGGCTGTACAGCCGAATCAAATTATGTTGCATTATTTTCCTGTTTAACACTGTGAAGTTGCTTTGAAACAATCTGCATTGTAAAATGCGCTATATAAATAAAGTTGACTTGACTTGACTTGAATCAGAGTAAATTGGACTAAAACAATAATGTGATGAAATGTTGACTAAATTGAAGGATAAATAATGATGATGATGATAATGATAATAATAATAATAATAATAATAATAATAATAATAATAATAATAATAATAATAATAATAATAATAATAAATACTTTGATTACACCTTAATTCGCAATCTTTTTCTGTGCTCTTTACAGGACTACACCATCACCATGTATTTCCAACAGAGCTGGAGGGACAAACGGTTGGCCTACGCTGAGATGGCTTTAAATCTCACTTTGGACAACCGTGTGGCTGATCAGTTATGGCTCCCAGATACCTACTTCCTGAATGACAAGAAGTCTTTCCTGCACGGTGTGACAGTGAAAAACCGAATGATTCGGCTCCACCCAGATGGCACTGTTCTTTATGGGTTGAGGTAAATGCCACTGCCACTGTACCTGCTACCTATGTTTGTTGTGCTGTTTAATGTCAGATTTCTCAATAACACTGCAAAACACAGTCTTTAAGTCCATAGGAAATCAGAAATTACCCTTAGCGCACATTTCTAGTCTCGTGATGAACCATTAATTCATGACAATTACGTCACAATACTGAAGTAAAGTCACAATTCTCAGTTCACACACACTTTAAGATGATTGTAATCGACTGAAAGTAATAAATAGGTTTCATTCACTCAGTCCAAGCTCAATAATTGCCTTATTCACAGTCATTAGCCTTAACTCTGCAGCCATTTTGTGTAACAACATTTTTTGAATTTATTGTTGCTATCAGTATCAAAGTTCTTAGTTTAACTAATTATAGGTAAAACTTCATGTCACACTTGCTATCACAGTTAGGAGGCAAGGTTGGCTATGGGAAAGCTTCTATTCGGGGTGTGTGAAAGATATCTGTTAATGGTTCACAGCACTGACAGACCGTGTTGACAAGGAAGGTGCTAATGAAATTGGGTGGAAAGTGTGATCACATGAACAAGCTTTGCCTTTTTTTGAGTTATAGCACCGCTTCAAACTTCTTAATTGATGGTTCTACTCCTTTTGGCCAAAGTATGGTGGTTGCTTACTCTCAGAAAACATAAAACTGCATAAAGTAAATTAGTCACGACTGTTTCCTGAAACCTTAACATAGTCGCTCGTCTGTCATTTGAACCTTGTTAGTTCAACAATATAGGAATGATGTTAATGACGTCACACACACAGACCCTGTGCCAGACACAAATTCACGGACGGGCATTATTTTTTTTCAGGGGGGCACAAATGAGAACAACCTCATTGCTCATTAAAAAAAATGAGGAAGAACTAATGTACCACTCCATTGACGCGATACAACAGAGGGCTTTGGACCTAGCCTACTGAAGCAGTCTAAACACATGCAGGACTCGACATTAACGCTTGTCCGGGACAAGTGGATTTTTTGAAGGGGCAAATGAAAGAGAATTTTACTTGCCCAACCGGACAAGTAGCCAGATTAAAATGGCAATAACAAAAATAACTAGGGAATCACCAAAACCCAATAATAATTCTGCATTCATTCAGTGTAAGTGGCGATTGATAGTGCATAATAATATATAATGTATAATGTACTGAGGCTAACAGGGTTGTGCTGTTGAGGCTCGCGCTGCCTCTCGAGGAGGCATAGAAACAAAATGAGCACGGCTCAAAGAAACTCAGTTAATATACTGTGGTAAAAATTGTTAAAGAGTTTTTTATATTTATAACATTCGATACAATAAAGCAACATCACACGACCAAGAGTGCTGAATACCATCACGATTGAAAATATGACACTGATTTATGACAGTTCAATAAACAAGTAATTAATATTGAGTCACTTACATTTTAGATGCAATATTGACTGTTTTTGTTCTATTTTAGCAGCAAAAATAGTTCCAAACAAAGATCACAGCAGAACCATAGCGCGTCTCAAAGCAACACTCAAACATTTGCATGCTCACTATCGAAAAACCAATCAAATCCATTTAAAAAAAATGTTTTTTTAAATCAGACCAAACACCTTTTTATTTTTATTCAGGAGTTATGTATATACAAAACGATAACTTTAAATAGTAGCCTATTGATAAAAAAATCTATATTGTGCAAACAAGCAAGGACTGGTGGTTGGTGGGACGTGACCTTTTTTAACAGTCTATGGACGTGACATGGAGTTGGTGAAGGGAGATAGGCTCATCCAGGGCGGGACCTAGTGACTCACAGGGCGGGCCAGGCCCCCCAATGCCTGCCCATGGCATTGGGACTGCACACGTAGGTTGCTAATTAATCAAAATTTGCCATTAATGTCAGATTTTATAAAATGACAGCGCTGCTGACGGTTTCCGTAATACGAACGAAGCTTGTTGATGTGCTCTTGCTCTGATTGATGTGCGCACGCGCTCATCTGGGAGAAGTGCCATCCATACAAGCAATTCCACCCTTTATGAAGTCATTCAGGGCCATACTCAAAAAAAAAAAAAACTTTTCGAAATGTATTCGAATCCTGAAGGAGTGTATTGGGCACAGAAATACTCTGTCATCCGTCCAACTCGTTTTTTGAAAGTGCCATGTTTAGCATGAGAATCCAACTCTTTAACAGTGTAAATAAGTCAGAATGCATGAAATAGCATTATAACCCCCCCCCCCCCCTTAAATATACATAATGATTTGAAATCTGATAGCTACATAGCTCATAAAAAATATTGTGCCTTTAAGTGTGCCTTCTTCTTAATAACTTGTATGTCACTAACTACTTTAAAAAAGTTTAACTACTGTAAATTATGAGCTGCAGCCACCACAGCTGTAAAATAGTTTTCTCAACACTAAATATTTATATAAAAAATATATATATTTTATGTATTATTATTATTTGATATAGTTGTTATTATTTAATGATTGCTGCCCAGTGTTTAGAAAGGCTTGTCTACAACGGTGCGACCATTGCTGCACTAGCATGAGGTTCTCTATGCTGGACACATCAGAGCAAACATTCCAAATCCCTTTTTCCTGTTGTCGGATGTGTAGCACAAGCACACATAAAACTGTTACCTACTCTTCCACCATGCTGCATCCAATGTAGATAGCATTTTAATTTGTTCTGTTTGCTTTTGATGCACCATATTCTGCTGCTTACGTCCAGTGTAGATGTTTTCTCTGAACTTTTCAGCTAGATGGAACACAATGGAACAAACTGAGACAAGTTGTGTAGTTTTGAGTATTGTGATGTAATTGTACATCTACAAACTGTTGTCTCACATGTTGTCCTCTTTTGGACAAATAAAGGCACGAGTATAAAAACAAACCACTCTCCCTCCTCACTCTGCCATGCATTAACCCAGAGCTGCTCCGGCAAGGCAGAGAGTACGCTCTGAAGCTCCACTCAATCAAACTTTCAATAATGAAAGATGACAAACTGTTTCCTCTTCCAAGAGGCTCTGGCACAGGTGGAATCGAGGAATAAGCAGTAGGCCACAGGTCGGTAGCTCTTTTTCCCAAGAGGGTCTCTTAAACCTGCACCGCTGTGAAGAATTTAAATAAGGTGAACTACAGCTTGGATGTTTGCAGTATCGATACGTCCACTCTTTATAATGTCTTAAGATGGACCTTTGCTGGCTTTAAATTATTCATGAGTCAGGGCTGTTGTTAATGTTTAATTATCATATCATACCCTGTCGTGTCTAAAAAGGGATTCCGAATTAATGTGCCTTAGTCAGCTTTAGTACAGCTACAGTACGTATGCAAAACATCCTCCATATGACCCACAAATGCATAGATTTATAAATATGCAGAGGTTTGTGCTTTATGGGGATTTGGAGGAGAATGCTAATGCTCATATTGAAGGGTTTTAAGCATTGTGTTGAAATCAAAGAAATGTTATAGAATGTTAACACTGAGCGTCTACGCTATAACTGACTGTTTACTCTACATTTCAAAGAAGGCATGGTGGAATAATGAGGAAGAAAAGAGTGACATGAAATATAGCTCACAAACAAGCAGCTCTTATTGCATATGATCTACTAAAAGTAGTGCAAGTATGATATAGAAATAGGCTACCGTTTTTTCTTTATTGCTAACACACTATTCATGAAACAGCTCACCATTTTCTAACTATAAACACAATCTCGTAATTACGCATCAACTTGTACAAACCTCAAACTGTAACGTCAAAATCTATTTTTTTTTTGTCAAAAATATATTCTCTTTTGTCCGAAACAAACTTTGGCCTTAGATGACATGCAAAAACAAATACACAGACTACATTCCTGCCCAGCGAACACTAGTGAGATCAATTCATAACAATGTGACAACAACCTCTTACAATACATTATACAACATAAATGATAGAGTGCAGATACCGTAAAATACAACAGTAAGTTTGTAAGCAGGACAAATTTTATTTTCATTACACTACTATAAAGTGATCTTACAGTAGATGAAATGTGAAAAGAAAGTTAAAATACCAAAGATTTGAATATGAACTCGGTATGCAACACAATACAGTATACTGTCAATTACAGTACAGTAAAAATAAATAAATAAATCCTTTGCACATTCGGCCAAACTTCATTACTGTATACAGTATTAGACTATAGCAGTGTCTTGGTCTTCTGACAAAAGACTTTCTCTATCTCCCTTATGCAGTCGTCTCTTAATTCTGCAAATATACAGAACATGTAAGAAATTGGCTACAAATAAATTTGACAATAACGAGTTTGAGGTTATACAACATGTGCTACAGTATACTGTACATAGTGAAACTTCCCTCTTTTAAAGTGTAAGCACTGTATGTGTATGTGTGTGTGTTTTTTAGCTCTCTCTACAGTGTTAGGAAACATTTTCTACATAATGTTTACTCATGGATAAATGTGTAATTATATTATATGTTTGTATTTTATGAATGAGGTTAAACCTGTGTAAAACGAGGGCATTTTTTAAAAATGTGTTCAACATTTTGAGAAATGTGTCTTTGTTTTGCAAACAAAAGGAATGGTTTGGGAAACTGTGCCAATTGAATCAGTAATAGTGTGTTAGCAATCGAGAAAAACTGTAAATAAAGCACATTTATGGATGTTGTATGCTCCTTAGCCACATATAGAAGTTGCAATTCGAAACGTTCTGGAGCTAAAAACAAATCCAACCCTGCATGTTAATTATAGGATGCTCACAGTGAAATGTAGAAGGCAGTGTAATAGCTATGTTACTATGTTAACACCCATGCTTCATTACCTAATTTAACTCCACTGACGTGTATGGTGTGTTCACTGCTATCGTCTTGCGAGGTTATACACTCAACCAGACATTTTATGGTACACCTTGCTAATACAGGGTTGCACCCCCTTTTCCCTTCAGAACTGCCTTAATTCTTTGTGGCATAGATTCAACAAGGTGCTGGAAACAATCTTTAGATATTTTGGTCCATGATCGCAGCTCATCGTTCCAGCTTATCCCAAAGGTGCTCTATTGGATTGAGATCTGGTGAATGTGGAGGCCATTTGAGTACAGTGAACTCATTGTCATGTTCAAGAAACCAGTTTGAGATGATTTGAGCTTTGTGACATGGCACATTATCCTGTTGGAAGGAGCCATCAGAGGATGGGAACATTGTGGTCATGGGATGGACATGGTCAGCAACAATACTCAGGTCGGCTGTGGTGTTTAAATGATGCTCAAGTGGTACTGAGGGACCCAAAGTGTGCCAAGAAAATATCCCACTATTACATCACCACCAGCCTGAACCGTTGATACAAGGCAGTCTTTCTTTCAGCTTGAACCAGTCTGGCCATTCTCCTCTAGTAACAACAAGACATTTTTGCCCACAGAACTGCTGCTCACTGGATATTTTCTCTTTTTTTCAGACCATTCTCTGTAAACCCTAGAGATGGCTGTGCGAAAAAATCCCAGTAGATCAGCAGTTTCTGAAATACTCAGACTGGCCCGTCTGGCACCAACAACCATGACACGTTCAAAGTCACTTAAATCACCTTTCTTTCCCATTCTGATGCTTCAGCAGATCGTTTTGGCCATGTCTACCTAAATGCATTGAGTTGCTGCCATGTGATTGGCTGATTAGATATTTGCATTAACGAGCCATTGAGCAGATGTACTTAATAAAGTGGCTGGTGTGTGTATAACACTACAAGAGATGGGAGGGTTACTTTATAAACGTATTCCAGTATAAATGACTAATTACATGCTTTATGGTTACCTAATACAAGTATTAAATTATTAAAGCAATGCAATCTGACTACTTCTCAATTACCTCAAGGACATATATGCAAATAAAGAGAGAAAAAGAGAAAAACAAGAGAAAATTGATATTAAGTAGATTGCTTTTTACCTAAATGTCTGTTCTACGAAAAACAAAACAATGTTAAAGGGATAGTTCACCCAAAAATGAAAATTAGCCCATGATTTACTCACCTGATTTAAGCCATCCTAGGTGTATATGACATTCTTTCAGACGAATATTATCGGAGTTATATAAAAAAATGTCAATGGCAGTGAATGGCTGATTTGTTTTGAAGTTCATAAAAGTGCATCTATCTATCATAAAAGTGTTCCACACGGCTCTGGGGGGTTAATAAAGACCTTCTGAAGCAAATCGATGGGTTTGTGTAGGAAAAATATCCATATTTAAAACTTTAAAAACTAAAACAACTAGCTTCCGGCAGACAGCCTACGCAAGTAGACTTGCAGCAAAAGAATAAAGCTTGGAAGAGCCAGGACATTTTGTAATAGCCTATAACTCCGATAGTATTCGTCTGAAAGAGTCATATACACCTAGGATGGCTTAAATAAGGTGACTAAATCATGGTCTAATTTTCATTTTTGGGTGAACTAATCCTTTAATTCGATAGTCCACTTTAAACATTCTGCTAACTTGGCAACTACATGTCAACTAACTCTCATTAATTTGCAACTATATCTCAACTAACTCTCTAGAGTATTACTACACTGTTAAATTAGGGTTAGTAGAACAAGTTCACATACTTGCAAAGTTACTTATAGGCAGAAGAATGTCTGTTTCGGGACAATAAAGTGTTACCAGATATCAAGCAGTCTACTCTAATGACGGGTAGTTGTAAAGGTTCTTAAAGTGATTAGAATGTCTAAAGTGGACTATCATGTTACCCAAACATTGCAACTAGTAATATGAAACTGTTCCCTTTCAAATGGAACTCAATGCTGCATCATGTAGTTGACACTATGGGAACGCTTCCACCAAATATGTCTACGCATGCACATCAGATTGGCTAAACGTACGGATGCAATGACAGAGCGTAGCGTATCACAGAGTTCATAAATAGACAGCCTGATCTCATTGCGAAAATGTACCTCTGGCAACGTTTTTGCAAACCCCAAAATACGTACCAATATGTACATATCACTGCAGTTTCAAAGTGATATGTCCACTGGGTGCCGCCAAAAGCTTCGTTTTTTTCCCGGAACAGATGAGCGTCAATCTGACGTTTTGTGACATTGTTTTTTTAACGTACACCTACACTAAACCCTAAACCTAACCGATAGTGTTAACAAAAGCAAATGTGACAAAAATACAATAGTAACCATGTCTTGTTAGCTTCTGTGAACTCATCTTTGAGCTCTTTTATCATGACTTGTCTTTCACGGGATTCGTACCTGAGCTTTCATTATTACAAGTACAAATCTGTACCAGCTGAGCTACTGAGCAAACTTATTATATAAAAAAAGCCGAGCATATGGAGCAGATTAAGTGACGCAAACTCCAAAATTTATTCATTTACATGGAAAAAAAAAAACGATAAAAAGTGCTTGCTGTTTTACTGCCTCTAGTGTTCATTTCACTTTGAAACTGCAGAGATATGTACATATTGGTACGTATTTTGGCGGTTTGCAAAAACGTTGCCAGAGGTACATTTTCACAATGAGACCAGGTTGCAAATAGATGTTAGAAACACACGTCGACAGCTTCTTTGTCTTCAGAAGCCGTACGTTTGTTGAGTGCGAGTCTATGTTGTATGTCTCATTTAGGAGTTAATAATTGTAAAACAATGTCAGGATTGAGATATAAAAAGTGTGTGACGCGATGCCCCCGCTATATTACAGCAGAAGACTTGCACCCAATGTGTGTTATGTGAATGTTAGTTCTCGAGGGGGCTGACTGGCAGCATTGCGAGAGAATCACAGTTCGCAAGCACCGATACTGCTTGACCCGTTTCTTGGGGGATGAATGCCAAGCATCTGCACCCCATGGCTCGGGTCCCGCTGCTGCCGATCTTGAAGCTTGATATATTAGATTTGAAATCGCACTGTACGCATTTCATTCATAAAGTTTACTCTCGTTCACTTTACACACTCATTTTGCCGGAGTGTTTGCTGTATGAAATTCATTTTAAATCCTTTTCCCCTCAGTTCTGCATCCTGTTTTACAGGTTTTCAGTTCAATTTCTCAGTTCACAACAGAATACAGTCATGTTTTTGCATCCTGATTACATAATAGCCCAGGTTCAAAATTTACTTTTTGTCAAGTGAATTGAGAAAACCGGCCATTAATATTTCTTACCAGCCAGCAACTGTACAGTGTATTATATTTTTTTATTCCTACAATGCAATATTTTTGTCCTTATCACAATATGATTTTTCTTGCATATTAGTGACAGACAGAGCAGGTCATTTGTCACTTGCAACATTATAGACGAGATAAGTCAGTCTCCATCTTTCAGCAAAATGGCAGCTGTCACGAAAATGCATAGACATCATGATTTTTCTCCTATTATATTCATTTTGGTGGCTTAAAACAAGGCATATTTCACATATGCCTTGTCACACAGAGTTCTAGAGAAAGACTTACACCGTGTCCTAACCAGATGCAATGTGATAGGATTCTAGCGAATTTGCTTTATCTGTCCACACCAGACAAAATCAATCACAAATCACAAATCAGAAGAGCATGTGGGTGGGCTCTTTATGCAAGTGCACTGCTGTCTTGTACGCATAATTGCACTACATAGATTATTAAAAAAATAAGCTAACACTTTATATTGATGTTCCAGTCAACTAATTCTACTTACCCGAACCCTAACATCTAACCCACCTTACAGTCCACTGAGAGAGGAGTAAGCTGACATGTACAGTCAACCGAAAATGTATTCAAACACCTTCAACATTTTCTCACAATACCACAGTTTATTCACTATAGTTTCGAAAATGGTAATACAATATGACAAGAACTCAGAGTTAAACTGTGTCAGAACAAATTAATCTTGATAATTTCCGATAACATTAGCCGTTTTTCCACTGTCGGGCCGAACGGTTCTTAGAATGGTAAGGAATGGTTCCAGTTGTTTCCACTTGAGCCTGGTACGCCATGGCACGATTACAAACCGTTCTCGGCCCGGAATTCTCAGCACGGTTAGCTAACTGTCATCTGGGTACTTTTCACTAATAAGAGTCCACATCACAGAAATGTGACACATCTGGTTAGGACGAAGTGTTAATCTGAATTGCATGCAGCTTTGATGAATCCCACATTGTCACTTTACTAAACTACAGTCTTGAATGATCTTTTTTGTCCATCACAATACTTCATACATCCGTTCTTCACTAAGGCGCTCACCCCAGTCAGCATCAGATTTGACCAACTAGAAGGTCTCTGGAGATGCTGAGTCAGCACTGAGCATTGAGTCAGTATGTGGCTCCAATAGTTCCCAAACTCAGGATGAAGTGAGACTAGAGAAATGTGGACAGGGATAAGAAAAAGAAGCCAGAGGACAATTAGGCTGTCCTTTATAATTACATTTTACTTTATTTAACCCTCTGGTGCTCTTCGGTCATTTCTGACTGGAAAATTTTCTGTTTTTAAATTTTAAAAATCACTGCTTCATTGGAATGATATGAAACTTGGTGACTTTTCTAGCATTAGGTATGTAAACACACAAAAAAAATGTGGGTCATGATTCAAGCATTTTAATTGGTCGTAAAAAAAAAGAAGTAGCGTTCATTGTCTTCGGTCATAAATGACCGACCATAGGAAATGAATGGGAAATCGGCAAAAACACAAAAATTATCAGAATATTTGGGTGTACAATCTACAAATCGGCCACAATGTTGAAAAAAAGTACACAGCAGTAAAGGGGTGACACTCTAAAACATCTCTCTCACACAAACACACACACCTCTGAAAAACTGAACCTATGCAGCACATTTAGAATTTTAAAAAATCACAGCTTCATCAGAATGATATGAAACTTGCGGACTTTTCTAGCATTAGGTATGTAAACACACCAAAAACACTCCCATTGTTGTGCTCTTCGGTCAAAAATGACCAACATATAGGAAATTAATGGGAAATCTGCAAAAACACAAATTCACAGAAAAAATCTATTTTTCCCTTTCAAGGGAACTCGAGCTGCGTCACCGCTATGGGAACGCCTCTGCATGATTGCGTTGTGAAGCATGTATGTAATCAGTCCAATAGAGAGACGGAACGTCATGGGCGGGTGACGTCATAGACCCGGAACTATAAAGCATACCTGCAAACACACGCCTTCAGCTTCTGTTGTCTTCAACAAGCTCGCTATGTAACATTGTCCTTGTCAGCTCTATGTTTGTGTCTGGGTTCAGACTTTTTTGTTTTCATATAACAAGTTTGCAACACATACTGACACATAAAAGAGAGACACTATGGCGAGTACGAACAGCAGTACAGAAAGTGTGTTCCTCTCTGCTCTAGCTACATTATGAGTGGGGATACACACTTGATGTGCATTGTTTGTTTGGTAGCAGCACGCTCAATCGGCTCTCGAGGGGGCCACTTCATTCCCTTGCAAGTGAGGAGTTGGAGGTGGTGAATAAGCAGTTAAATATTATGGTATATATTCATTATATCTTATGTGTATATATTTATATTCAAGAGCGCACCTCAGTTAAAGGGGTGGTAAAACACATTCTTTTGAAGGCTTGATTGTGTTTGTGGGGTGCACTGTAACATGTGTTCATGCTTCGTTTTAAAAAAAATTGCCTTATTTTTCATATATTTGACCTTTATTCTACACTGCTCTGTCCCTCCTTGTAAAACGGTCTGATGCTTTCCGGGTTGTATGAAGTCAGTCCCTCAAAAATACGCAGTGGGCTCAGATTGGTTAGCTGGCCCAGTGTGTTGTGATTCCCTAACCGCAGTGCACTTCGGAAACGTCACGCCCCTTACCGCCCGAATCAGACCCAGAACATTTGAGTGAAGATGATCGAGCAGAACCTGTTCAGTCCTCGAGAGTAAAGACTGCGGATCTATAATGATCGCTACTGAATGGCACTTTAACTTTTGTATTTTTAGAACGATTATAGCCAAATATCTGTCGCAAGAACTAACCCAAAACGAACACTAAGCACTGGCTTTACTAGTAAGTTAGCCAAATCACACACAGAACCATGTTTAGCATGCCTGTAGATAAACAATACATAAAAGCTCTAATCAAAGAATCATTTACACTAATGCCAGGTTCGCTGTTGAGATTTTAACGTTAGTGTTTGTATCGTTAGGTGTTCGTCGGATAACGTTAAGTATGAATGAGCATTTAACAGACTGGTTTGCAGAACAGCGCTGTCATCTGTTTACTTCCTTGCTACAACCTATTACAGGAAAACACATTGATGAAAAATAAATCAGACTTACAGGTTGTGGCCCGTAAACAGCTTCTGTTTGTAAATCCAGCTTTCAGGACAAGCCGTTGTGCATATCCTGTATTGAACTCGCGAAGTTTGTGGAAGATTGTGTTGTCCTCCGTGAAATGTGCAGAGCGCGCGTCGTGCATCCACGCACCGGCAGTGTTTTTTTCACGCAGTTGACGTTGTGCAAATCTGGCATTGAAATCGCGAAGACGGTGGATGCAGGGAGCCCTGCGCGCGCCTGATTCCCCGCTGACTCAAACACACGTGCATATAACATGCTGTATGTTAAACGCTCTGCAACGCACCCCCTTCCCAAGAAAGGCTGAACAGAGCCAGTACCCCAGACCTGCAATCCGGATGAAAATAACAGCGTTTCTTCGGCATTGCGGCAAAAACACAGCCTACTAACGCTTCCCCGCGGCGATACAAAATTGCCTCGCCCCCCTTATTTCATATTCCCCGGAGGAGGGGTTTATGTAAATATTGGGCCTGGTGATGTCAGCAAAACCTGGGTGAATGTGTAGTAGTCCCTAGCGGCCGTTTGCTGAGTCCTTAGAAACTGATTTCTTTAAAAGCAAATATCTCCCTTTGCTTTAAACTTTGAACGTTGTAACTTTGCAGATGTTGTTTATGCTCAAGCAGCAACATTACACGTTAGCTAAAGTTAGAATAGTGAAATCGTGGTTTACCACCCCTTTAAAGCGGGCTTATGAGCGCTTTCTTTGTGCCTACTACTCAGCCTCCATAGCGGAGCTTGCCGTCTCTCTCTAATCTCCACACCGAAGTGTCGAGATCATGGGAGCGGTCCATGTCTAAGTAAATTTCCAGCCCCCACATCAGTGTATAGAATAAAATTAGGCTACGGGTCTGATGAGACATGGTTATGGTTCGGTGCCGAGGGTGGAGGAGACGCTTGCGAGCTATATACGGTTTGTAAGCAGTCCTGGTGGGCAAAGCATACTCGGCAGCGGGTCAGGCTGCCGCATGCCTGCTCACTATGGCTTCGTGCATGCTAAGCTGACCTGCTGAAAGACCTGGGTGCGTAACGCCAGGTCTCATCTGTTGTGGTGCGGGAGCAGCAGACACCGAGTACAAGCTCCTCACACTGGGCGCAGCGAAACAGAGCGTTGCCACCCGTACTCCCCCTTAGGCGCAGCTTCCCAAGATTAAGACGGTTCTGAGGGCCGTCATTATTTCAAGGAAGGCTGTGTCCAAGAAGCCCTGACACCAGTGGGCCCAGGGCGGTGAGGGCGGTCGGAGTTCACCTCAGCATATGGTGCCCGTCTGCTTTAGGTGCCCTCACAGGGTCAATCCACCAACCCCGCCCGAGTGTCGGGGCGTGGAGAGCCCTCGCGGGTCATCCGAGGATGGCTCGCGCCCTCCGAGGAGGGAGGTGGCGCTGTCGAGTCAGTTGTTCCCTGCCGGTCAGCTGTTTCAGGGCGCTGCACTCGCGGTGCAGAGTACATCAGTGGCCAGTCTCGAGAGGCTGGTGCGCTTACTAGATTTCTGTCAGAGTGGGAGAGTCTGCCAGATATATCTTAGTGGGTCCTACAGATTATAAATTTGTTGACTCTGGTTATGTCTCGTGCCAAAAAAGGATGGAGGGCTGCGCCCTAATCTAGATCTGTGTGTTCTATATATTAGGATGCTTACACTCATACATCGTGTCTCAATCAACTCCGAGGACTGGTTTGTCACGATAGATCTGCTTACGTCATGTTTCTATCCTTCACCAGCATAGGAAGTACCCGAGGTTCGCTTTCAGGGGAGAAGCGCACCAATTTCGGGTGCTTCCCTTCGGTCTTGCACTTGAAGTGCGTGGACTCATACATTGGACTCATACATGTATAAGTTAGTCTCCTTGTGTAGACTGTTGCCTCTGGCTTGGCGTGCTCAGTTGGGGACACTACATTTTTCAACTAAACATCGAAATAAATCTAATTAATAAACTAAATTAACCATTTAAACTAAATTACTGATCTAATTATTGATCTAAAGCCCACATTGTCACTGTATGATAATTGAAATGAACTGATGACATCAGCGTTTTTTTTTCCAGAATGGCTATACAGCTGAATAAAATTATGCTGCATTATTTTCCTGTTTAACACTGTAAAGCTGCTTTGAAACAATCTACATTGTTAAAAACGCTATATAAATAAAGTTGACTTGACTTGACTTGTATGCAGGGGATCCGCATTCTCAATTTTCGGCGACTGCCACTGTCAGGTTCGACATTGAGATGTCGTTCTCATGCATTTTGGAGGTTAGGGCTGAGGCTCTCATCCAAGAAGAGCGTTCTTTCTCCAGTCCAGAGAATAACGTATTTAAAGGGGTGAAGCTGGACCAGCCGCTCACTGTCAACAGTTCAGAGACTGTTAGGTCTGATGGCAGCAGCGTCCAGTGCTTTGGCCTGTTGTACATGAGACTGTTACAGTGGTGGCTCAAGACCAAGGGTTTTTTCCCGAGGGGAAACCTTTTTGCATGATCAAGGCTATGCGGCGGGGTCTCCGCACCTTGGTCATGTGGAAGGATCCTTGGTTTCTGGCCCAGGGGCCGTTACTGGGGACACCGTGTCAGCGAGCATCTCTGATCACGGATGCCTCCCTTACGGGTTGACGGGCGACCATGAGTGGTCGCTCAGCGCAGGGCTTATGTCAGGCAGGACTGGGGTTTCCCAGAGGGGAAGTCCTTTTCGTGTGATCAAGGCTATGCGGCGGGGTCTCCGCACCTTGATCATGTGGAAGGATCGTTGGTTCCTGGCCCAAGGCCCATTACTGGGAGCACCGTGTCAGCGAGTATCTCTGACCACGGATGCCTCCCTTACAGGTTGGGGGGCGACCATGAGTGGTTGCTCGGCCTAGGGCTTATGGCAGGAACACCATCATTCGTGGCACATAAATTGTCTAGAAATGCTGGCAGTGTTTCAGGCTCTGAAGCACTTCCTGCCATATCTCAGGGGCCATCATGTGCTCGTTCGGACAGACAGCACATCGGTGGTCTCTTACATCAACCATCAGGGGGGTCTGAGGTCTCGTCAGTTATACAAGTTGGCGCGCCTTATTCTCCTCTGGTCCCAGGGTAAAATGCTCTCAGTGAGGGCTATGTACATTCCTGGGCGGTTGAATGTGGAAGCAGACATCCTGTCGAGGCAGGGGCCGAGGCCCGGGGAGTGGAGACTACAAACCAAGTTGTTGAAGCTCCTTTGGGAGAGATTTGGCAGGGCTCAATTGGACCTGTTCGCCACTCTCATTGTTCGAATTCTCATTGTCGTCTGGGGTTCTCCCTAGCACCTCCAGCTCCTTTCGGACTGGATGCTATGGTACAGGAGTGGCCGAGGCTGCCCCTGTACGCATGTCCCCGATTTCTCTGCTTCCGGGAGTTCTAGAGAGAGTGCGCCGGGACAGGGCCCGTCTACTGCTAGTAGCCCCGTTCTGGCCGGGCCGAGTATGGTTCTCGGACATCATGTCTCTCCTCGACGGCTCTCCCCTGGAGATTCCGCTCAGAAGGGACCTTCTCTCTCAGGCGGGCGGTGTCTTCGTACACCCTTGCCCAGAGTTGTGGAAACTGTGGGCTTGGCCTCTGAGGGGGCCCAGCTCATAAGTTCTGGTCTCTCAACCGAGGTTGTTGAGACCATTCTGCACTCTAGAGCTCCCTCCACGAGGAAACCGTACGCACTGAAGTGGAGACTGTTCACCTTATGGTGTAGAGATTGCTTGTGGGATCCAGTTTACTGCCCTGCGAGCGCGGTGCTGGAGTTCCTGCAAGAGAGGTTCTCTGCTGGGTTAGCTCCCTCCACATTAAAGGTGTACGTGGCGGCCTTAGCACCTTACCACACTCCTTGAGTGGGTTTCTTTGGGGCGACAACCCTCTGGTTACTCGTTTCCTCCGTGGCACTTTGAGGTTGAGAGCTACAGTACGCACCAGGGTGCTGGCCTGGGACCTTTCTGTGGTCCTTCAAGGTCTTTCCGAGGCTCCCTTTGAGCCGCTTGAGGATGTTTCTGAGAAGTTGCTCTCTGTTGCACCCTCGTGCTTGGAATTTGCTCCCGGTTGGCTAAGGCCTTCCTATATTCTAGGCTGGTTCATGTTCCTAGGTTCCCACTAATCCTGTGAGACCCTTGTCACTGCAGGCCTCCTGTCCTCCGTTTCTGATGTCAGACCAGGAAAGACTATCTGCTTTGCCCTGTTCATGCACTAGGTGCTTAATTCCGCAGATCTGCCCTGTGGAAAATTTCAGAACAGCCTTTGTCTGTTACAGGCCTCCCTCGAGTGGGGGGTCCAGTCTCGAAGCAGAGGATGAGCAAGTGGGTTGTCGAGGCTATCTCACTTGCTTATGTGGCAGCCGGGCAGCCTTCTCTTTTGGCTGTCCGGGCCCACTCCACCAGGAGTAAGGCTGCCTCTTGGGCATTTTTGGTGGGGGTTCCCTGCAGGATGTTTGTGATGCGGCAGGATGTTCCTCTCTGCTCACTTTCGTCAGGTTCTTCGAGCTCGACATCTGTGCTTCTCCTGGGGCTCGGGTGCTCGCCCTGATAATGTCACATGCGAGCATCCGGCTCCTATGGGGGCGTGGGTATAGTCTCATTCCCATAGCGGTGACGCAGCTCGAGGTCCCTTGAAAGGGAACGTCTCGGTTACGACTGTAACCTTAGTTCCCTGAATAGAGAACGAGATGCTGCGTCACCCTGCCATACTCCCTGCATGCCCGCAAGCGCCTTGTTTCATCCTATTTCAGAAGCCGAAGGCATGTGTTTGCCGGTATGCTTTATAGTTCTGGGTCTATGACGTCACCCGCCCATGACGTTCCGTCTCTCTATTGGACTGATTACATACGTGCTTCACGACGCAATCACGCAGAGGCGTTCCCATAGCGGTGACGCAGCGTCTCGTTCCCTATTCAGGGGACTAAGGTTACAGTCGTAACCAAGACCCTCTAACACAAACAAAAAAATCTAAAACTTTATAATAAATAGTCTTTGAGATTTTTTACATATATATTCAAATCCATCAAAAAAATAAAAAAATAAAAAAATAAATCGTTAATCATTAAATGTGTTCAAAAGAGAACTAGGGAATTCTCAAGCCTCTCCATAGAGACCTCTAGTGATTATACCCATGGTTGCATGATTTCTTAAATAATTCCAAAAGAGGGCGCTAATCTGCCTTCAAAAAAATATATTTTGAAAAAATAAAAAATTACAAAAATAATGTTTTTTATAATTTTCAATGGCAAAAAATAGACCATAATTATTGTTTATATATTAATAAATACCATCAAATAATCTCAAAATACAAAATTAAAAGAAAAAATATTATTGAAGAAAAATAAATTGCATTGGTTTTATTGGGGTGGAGGAAGTTAAATATTTAGGTGTCCAGTCACTTATGACCGGGAAGACAACCAATGCAACCCCTAAACGAAGAGCACCAGAGGGATAAAAAAAATTGCTGACTATTTTTGTAAAGAAATGCAAATCGCAACAACTGTTTAGTGAGCGCAATTGTCAAGATCTAAACTAGACAAACCTGGTACAAACAAGGTTTTTTTTTTTTTTTTACCTTGACACTCGTGGTTGTTTCATGGGAAAGGGCTGAATAAAGATTCTTCTTTTGTGGGCGATGGAAGAAAGAATATCATATATTTTGGAACTGTGAGTAAATAATTTCCATTTTTGTGTGAAATATTACTTCATAGTAAATTCTGAGGGTGCTGGAAGATGCATTTCTGATCAGCGGCTGCTAACTAACTTACATTTTGTGGCAAGGTACCCAGAAACAACTGTGCAAAGTGTTGAGAAATGTTTTGAAACATTGTCAAAATGTTCAGCATAGCTGTTCAAATATAGCCAGTTCTTGCATTTTATTGATGGTGTGCTCTGAACTTTGTGTACTCAGTGATATTGGGCCCTATTTTAACGATCTGAAACGCAAGTGTCAAAGCGCGAAGCGCAAGTAACTTTGTGGGCGGGTCTCGGCGCTGTTGCTATTTTCCCGGCGGGATAAATGGCTCTTGCGCCCGGCGCAAATCTAAAATGGGTTGGTCTGAAGTAGCTTCATTATTCATAGGTGTGGTTTGGGCGTAACGTGAATAAACCAATCCGAGCGTCATCCAACATTCCCTTTAAAAGCAGGTGCGCAAGTTCCATTATGGATTGCTATTATTATGGCGTATTTACCAGGCGCACGCCAGGAGCGGTTCACAGCCGAGGAGACTGATGTTCTTGTAAGAGCAGTGAAAGACAGAGAAGTGAAGTTGTAATGTTGTACATTATGGTAAAGGTGATTTCACAGTCTTTTTTTTTTCAGTCTTTCAGTTTTTTCAGTTTTTCAGACGATTTTTTTTCCTGGTTCTTGACGGACAAACCAATTGTCAGATGTCCTTATATACATATATGTCTTGCCACTATTGGGCAAACAGGTCTTATCCTTAATTATTACAATTAGCCTGAATCATTTGTAAGCTAGATTTATGCCTATTTTTTCACATCTTCGTGGCACACCACAATGATTTCCGTCATCTCATGTGTTAATATTTTTTTAGTGTAACAATTTATGATTTGCAAAAATAACTGTTGCATCTGTGTAGATTACATGAGCAAAGTGTATGCGCGTTGTGCACCCTATACATTATGGTCAAGCATGCGCCCTTAAAATAGCATAATGAACAACGCGCAACGCGCCACTGACTTTAGACTAGGTTTTTTCTGGTCAGTGGCGCAATTGTTTAATGGAACAGCAAAATAGCACCAGGGATTGTTTGTGCCGGAACACGCCTCCTTTTTTGCGCTGAATCGCCCAGGGAGGGCAAGTTCATTCACTAGTTTTGCGACGTGCTTCTGTGGAGGGAAAAGCGCGCTTTGCGCGGGTGCAAAATAGGAATGACACATGCGTCGGTGTACAAAGTCAATTGCGCTGGGTGCAAGATAGGGCCCTTAGTGCTTTGTGTGTACACAGACTAGCAGGATTAGGAAACAGAAGATTTCTGTGAAGTTGTAATATATTGATTTTATTATTATTTTTATTTAGTTAATTTCGGATATTACATTTTAAAAGTGGACCTAACCAGGATATAGACTTACCTTGTGCATTACTGTAAATGCAACATTTGTTTGTGTTTTCAAACTGAGGGACGAGTCTAAATAATTTTGTAAGGAAATCAACCATGTTTTTAACATTGAACTTGTTTTGAACTCTGAACATCCTTTATTCATCCTTTTATAAAGTTGAAAAAGAGGGTGTCATAAGTTGCTCAGGGTTTACATAGAGCACACACAAAAAAAAGAGCACAAAATTTTAAGTTTTAAGGTACAAGTGGCCGTCACTGGGGTGGTACCCTTAAGGCAGGGGTAGGCAATTCCAGTCCTCAAGGGCCACTGTCCTGCAGAATTTAGCTCCAACCCTGATAAAATTCACCTGTCTGTAGCCTTCTAGTAATCCTGAAGACATTGATTAGATGGTTCAGGTGTGTTTGATTAGGGTTGGAGCTAAACTCTGCAGGACTGTGGCCCTCGAGGACTAGAATTGCCCACCCCTGCCTTAAGGATACATTTTTGTACCTCTAAGTCAGGGGTAGGCAAGTTCGGTCCTAGAGAGCTGATGTCCTGCAGAGTTTAGTTTCAACCCTACTAAGCCACCACAGTATAAAACTCATGGCTCCCAGCATGCATTGCAGCATTAAGTATGTTACCATTGTTGAGATTCGTATGCTGATTCTTGATATCTGTGTGCGTCTAAACTTTTTCCCCCTAGAATGCCAACTCACATAAAAAGCCAAGAGTCAAACTGCCCAACTAAAGGAAAAAAGGATCACCATAATGGTGACCAAACCTTTTCAATAGAACCAACATCTAAACCTCTGTTAAATCTCAATAAGAGCTTCTGTAACGGAGGCCAGCTAGTAGTCGCTGTGCGAGTAAACCTCACTCCTCTGATCTCAAGAGATGATCTAGCTACTGATACTTGGGGTTGCAGCCTTTAGCCTCCTTGTTGCGTCCAATTCTCATGCCGGCAGACCGGGGTTCGAGTCCCGCTTGGAGATGCGGTTTGAACTGGAGGGGTTACACTTCTATAGATGTCTTTCAGGATTGTAGCCAAACTCTGCAGGGCAGCGACTCACTAGGACCGAACCTGCCTACCCCTGCTCTAAATAGAGGAAAACAATGGTATAATTGTACCCTAAGGACCAATTGTGTATCTTTAAAGGTGCAGGTATACGTTTTGTTCACCAAGGAACAAAATTGTACCGCCACTGTACATTTTTTTCTGAGAGTGCATAATATAATAATTGTGGCAGGTTTATATTTGCCATATGGCGACTGAATGTTTTGCATTCAGAAACCAGAGGAATAAATTTGATGATGAGTGGAAAAGAGTGAAATAAATGTTCTCAGCAGACAAGAACTTGACTTTCCCCATCCCTTGTCATGCTTTTTCAGTTCTTCTCGTGAATCAAATATGACACGAGCCCCTTAAGTGCAGTTGAGCAGAGACATGTCCTAAAGCTCACATTTTCTCTCTGTTCCTCAACTAATTTAAGAATAAATATTATTATTAATATTATATTATGAACCTGACAATTTTTTTTAAAGAAGATGACCAAAATTACCTCTACAGGATTATTTTGGATAATTTATAATAGCTGGCACTCCAGAGCAGGGTTGCCTGGTCCCAGAAAAAAAAAAAATTAAGCCCAAAAATGACTCAAAACCAAAATTAAAACTAGCCCAAATTTTCCCCACATCCAATCACAGTTGGTTCCCTTTCGAAAGGGAACTCTCGCTGCATCTAGCTGACGCTATGGGGAACGCCCTCGACTGGTGTCTGAAGCTACTATCGAATCACGGCAAAGTCTTTGACCGACGTCAGCCCATGACGTCATCAACGTGCGACCCGTAAGTATAAAAGGGCGCTGTGCCAACACATACACATCTTTCTCGTCTTCAGGGACTGTCTGTTTGAACTGCTATACGAGTTAAGGTAAAACAAATTCAATTATTAATACACACGAGTGTGTATTTACTGCCTGGGATCAAGAGCATGCACAGTCAAGTTCATTTGAAGTTGTTTGTGTGTGAGTGTGAGCGGTTTTCAATCTGAGATCGCTCCACTCTAGTCTGGCTTTTTTCCTGAGGGAAGAAAGTTTGGCATCTGGGACTGGATGATGCTGTCCCGCTCAAGCTGAGGCTGAGCGTTGGCATACATCATGGGTTCTCAGATGCAGGTCGCCGATCGTCGCGACGATCTGGCGGCTAACGAGACTAAACAGCAAGTGCTCTTAGGGATGGCTGGTGAGAGTGGTATGAATCCTCTCAGCCACCTTGACCGTGTATGCTGAGCTGATGAATGTTATGGAACGTGCTGCGGGCAGGCTTCTGCTGCCATGTTGGCGCGTTAGAGGAGAGATCGCTCGCGATAAATTGCACGATCGATTTCTCCTTGGCCATAAACCATCAGCTCAGATGAGCCTTCCATTTCTTCTTGATCTTCTTACAGAGATCGAGAGGGCATGGAAGAATCCATATTCTACCCAATGTTCATCAACATCAGCGTTTTAACTTCGCTGATGTCGAGGGGATAGGGGAATATGGATATGTGTTGAGGCTACCGACTGGCGAGGAAAGTTTGCGAATCCTCGCCAGTCAACACTGAAGAGCTCAAACTCTGCCTTTCTAAATCAAGTTGTGCTTTAATGGCAGGGGCATACACGGCAGCAGGTCAGGCTGGTGCTGCTTTTCACACCATGGCGGTGTTTCAGGCGTACCAGGCGGACCTGCTGGAGGATCTCGACCAGGGGGCCGGGCTGTCCCCTGAGGCGGTTGCTGAGCTGCGCCGCACCACAGATCTGTCTCTCCGGGCCACCAAGCAGACTGCTGCTGCTATCGGCCGCTCTATGGCGGCTATAGTGGTTACGGAGAGGCATCTGTGGTTGGGCCTGGCTGATATCGGGGAGAGAGAAAAGGGTTTTCTCTTCGATTCGCCGGTTTCGCCTACTGAACTTTTCGGCACCTCCGTGGAGGCGGTGGTTGGAAAGTTCAGGGAGGCGTAGGCGTGCTCAGCGGCATTTAAGAATAAAACATGCATACCGCTGAGATCCGCGCCCCCACCCAGGCAGGCGGGACCTGGTCCTTCACGGTCTGAGGACCGTAGGCAGGACCAGAGTGCTAGCGTCTCCTCTCGTGCCCCCCCCCCCCCTCCTTGGAGGAGCAGGGTACAGAGGAGACGGGATTCCCGCGGGAAAAAGGATCTAAGGGAGGTGATCCAGGACAAACGTTCTCAACGAAGGCGTTGGTGATGGATCACTTCCCTTGAGGGCGATTACATCATAGCCCTCTCCTTTTTCCTTTTTAATGTCTTTTTATGACTTTTACCCAGGCGCTTCTTACATCAGGCCTGAGGCGGGCCTATGGTGAGTAGAACTATGTTCTGATGGCCCGCCCGGACTTGCTCAGTGAGAACGCCCCTTTCAGGCATTCAAGGGCGGTAGAACATGGTGGTGAGAACCGCACAATGAGTCTTCGCTCAGCATGCCGCAGGTGAGAGTGGTCATTTTTGTGTGTTATACTAAAAATATGTATTTCTTACAGACCCCAGGTTCCTGTATAGAGTTGGGTATTCATCAGAGAGAACTGTCTTTCCCCTGCTTAGTTAGGCTTTAACACAGCACCATTCTCTGGGCTGTGTATGTGAGCGTGTGTTGGCTTTCCCTGGTTGGTCAAGATGGCGCCAGATAGGCCACCGCTTATGGTTACCAGAAGATGGGCCTCCTCTCATATTGAGAGTAGTGTTTAGGCCGCCGCTCTTTTCTTTGAAATGTTTGCGGATTACTAGGCGGTAGCACACTTTTCTGATAGAATGTAGTGTTTGTCTACCGCTTAGGGTTACTATTGTCTTCGGTTCCCTAAGCCACTGCAGGTTGGATTAGTTTGTCTCTGTTACAGCTGAGCGCTACGGCGTCAGTCTGTATGTGGATGAAGGAGGCGCGTTGCTGAGGCACCGTCACCTTTGGTTGTACACCACTTAGATCGGAGGCCTCCTCTCATTGAGAGTCGTTGGTTTAAATAGCAGTCAGTTTGTTTGTCTGGCAGTTATTTCTCGTTTTTGCGAAACTTGTACAGCTTGTAGGCTTTTACAAGCCTCCCTGGAACGGGTCCCCATAGTAATGGGTAGCTATCATGTGTTAGGCCTCAGCAGGCCGCCATGAAAACGAGCCAGAGGGTCTAATGTTACTACAACCCACATTTTGCAAATATGTCTGTCCCAGTTAGCAGGAAGGATTGCACCGTTTTCAAGATTAAACGGTGACAGTGGTAGGCCTTATCAGGCCTCTAGTAAGGCAGGTGACAATGCTTAAGCATCAAGGTACTACTAGCCTAGCTGGCTATCAGGTTAAAAAGGGGTAATTACGCTCTCCTGAAGGTCGGCTGTCAATTGTAGGCCTCAGTAGGCCTCTTGAACAAGGCGCATTATCAGTTGGAAGGCCTCAAACCAGGCCTCACTGGAGGTATGTACCGATGTGTGCATCAGGACAGCTAGCCTGGAGGCTATCAGGTTGTAGGCCTCATCAGGCCTCCCCGAAGGCCCGCTGTTAGTTGTAAGGCCTTGCTAGGCCTCCCTGACTCGAACAAGGTAGTAGGCCCCATCAGGCCTCCCTAAGGTGTTCCTGGGATCCAGTCATCTGAAACAGTTAGCACGCATTGCAAACAGGTAGCAGGCCTCTCCAGGCCTCCCTAAAGGCTGCTTATCAGGTAGTAGGCCTTAATAGGCCTCCCTTGAGGGCGAATTCCTTAATCAGGATGCTCGAAAAGCCTGCGTAGCTTGACTGTCGGGTAGTAGGCCTCAATAGGCCTCCCGGAGGGTGAGCTCCCAGATTGTGGTCACTTGAACAAGGTAGTAGGCCCCATCAGGCCTCCCTAAGGTGTTCCTGGGATCCAGTCATCTGATACAGTTAGCACGCATTGCAAACAGGTAGCAGGCCTCTCCAGGCCTCCCTAAAAGCTGGTTATCAGGTAGTAGGCCTTAATAGGCCTCCCTTGAGGGCGAGTTCCTTAATCAGGATGCTCGGAAAGCCTGCGTAGCTTGACTGTCGGGTAGTAGGCCTCAATAGGCCTCCCGGAGGGTGAGCTCCCAGATTGTGGTCACTCGAACAAGGTAGTAGGCCCCATCAGGCCTCCCTAAGGTGTTCCTGGGACCCAGTCATTTGAAACAGTTAGCACGTATTGCAAACAGGTAGTAGGCCTCTCCAGGCCTCCCTAAAGGCTGGTTATCAGGTAGTAGGCCCTAATAGGCCTCCCTTGAGGACGGGTTCCTTAAACAGGATGCCCGACTAGCCTGCGTAGCTTGACTGTCAAGTAGTAGGCCTCCATTAGGCCTCCTTGAGAAAACAAGGGTAACCTCAGCTGACCATGCTTCACTAAAATTGGCGGTATTGCTGTCAGGTAGTAGGCCTCACTAGGCCTCCCTGAGGACGGAGTCCCGAGCCAGGATGCTTGGGTTTCCAGCATGGCTTGCGGTTAGGTAGTAGGCCTCTACAGGCCTCCCTGGAATACCCGCTATAAAGTAGTAGGCCCACAGGGCCTCCTTGAAGGTGAAGTTCCTGAGCTAGGCACTTTATTACCAGTTCTCTGTGAGAACTTGTGGTAGTTGGGCCTACAGCTGGAGGTTACTCGCCAGGCAGGCTCAGCTGCTCCCCTCAATGAGGGTCGTCTATGAGTGCTCAGCCGCCTGAGCCTGGTCAGACGGTCGTAGGCCTCTCATGAGGCCTCCCTGTTAGATCAGTCATTAAGGCCCTTTCGGCCTCCCTACTGCTTTGAAACACAAGCACCTGGTAGATCCTTGATTTGAGCACGCAGACTCCCCTCGATAGCAAGGGTTGAAAAGCACTACGCTGAGTATTGCTCTCTTGGATAACCCGTCTCTGAGTTCCGGGCTAAGTAGGACTGCCAGTGTTTCAGTCCCTTAGCTTGGACGCCCCTTGGGCACCATCCAGAGGCTCTGTTTTGAACAGACATGGTTGGCTAAACCGAAGTGTCCATAACACTTCGGGCACCAGGTCAAGCCTCCCTGGTGGCACTCGGGAGAACTTTTTTCCTGGGTAGTGACTGGCTGGGGTTCCTTCGGATCCCCTAGCCACATTCCCTTAAAGGGACCCCTTCGGTGGAAGTAGTGGTCCTGGGCCTTCGAGCTGTCTGGATGGAACCCCACGCAGTGCGTTAGGGTTCCGTTTAGTTGTGTAGCTTGGGCTATGACCGTAGGGAGTGCTGTCACTGTCAGCCCAGGGACCTGAGGGGGAATCGCTCAGGTTTTCCTATGAATTACTTGTGTTGACAGTTGTCACTGCCAATGGGCAGACACTCCCCTCAGCATAGCGGCGTTGGTATATCGTTCCCCATAGCGTCAGCTAGACGCAGCGAGAGTTCCCTTTCAAAAGGGAACGTCTAAGGTTACGTATGTAACCTCTGTTCCCTGAGAACAGGGAACGAGCGCTGCGTCGCGTTGCCATGCTTCAGGGCCTATCTGCCATACAGTCCCTTCAGACGAGAAGATGTGTATGTGTTGGCACGGCGCCCTTTTATACTTCCGGGTCGCACGTTGATGACGTCATGGGCTGACGTCGGTCAAAGACTTTGCCGTGATTCGATAGTAGCTTCAGACACCAGTCACGCCGAGGGCGTTCCCCATAGCGTCAGCTAGACGCAGCGCTCGTTCCCTGTTCTCAGGGAACAGAGGTTACATTCGTAACCTTAGACGATTCCCATAAAGGCCTGGAGTGTTCATAAAAGGGGACTAGAGCGTTCAGGTTTCCAAATGGACTCATTGGCACCATAAAAGTATAATAAATGTTGTACGTATGATATCTACCTTATTTATTAGTACATAACATTTACAGGTACAAAAACATACTTTTTTGTACATTTGGATAGATAGTAAAATGTACAATATGGACATACTGAACATCTAAAACGTTATTTACATGTCTATACAATGTTTACAGATCTTTTATATCATGAATGTATTTACATTTTAACATTGTATAGCTATATTTTAAATTCCTTAGCCATAGGCTACCCCAAAACCTAAACATAACCACTTTTAGTGTATAAAAAGAATGCATAATTATAAATGTATAAAATGTGACAGTTTTAGTGTCAATATACCGCTACATATATATTTTTCAGAATTCAGAATCAGAATAAAAAACGTATCCCAATCCACTCACACGTGCATAAACATATGCATACACCACATCGAAACATGTCACAATCGGTGATGAGGCACATGAAAGACAATGAGCGTTCACAACATACTGAGAAAATGTATTTTGTCCTACGGCAAACAAAATTAATATTACATGATAAGTAGTGGTTACATGATTACAGAAATTGTATTTCTTTTAAGGTTTTAAAGTGTATTCTTTTTTAACAACAGAAGTCACTTTGGACAGAACTATTTCAAATTAAATTAAAAGAGTGAACTGTGTTAAATGCAAATGAAAGCAAAAACTCAATGATCATAAATACAACAGTATCAATAGATTAATTCCATAATTTCAGTAATCATAAATGAGGATTTGTAAATATATGATTTATAAAGTTGTTCATATGTAAACAATTTACATTTAACATCCTGTTAATATGTCAGTATTTTACATCAAACAATGAAAGTAAATTTTAATTTCTACTGCAAGTAAATGTACATGTGGTACAACCACACTTTACATAAAATACATTGGATAGTCATGAGATCAAGCTGTCATAAGACGGTCATACAACCATAGATACAGTTTTGGGAAGGTTACTTTGGAAATGTAATAGGTTTCAGATTACAAGTTCCCCTATTTTAAATATAATGTAACTATTTGCAATTGCTTTATTAAAGTAATGTAACTTTATGATTACTAATGAGATATTAGATTACTTTTTGATAAATTTTCTAATTTCCAGCACTGAAATGCCTTTTTATCACTCGCCATGGTGGCAAGTCTCTTACAGGTTGTAGCCTAAAGCTTTCAGCGGCGATGTGGATTAATGTAATTGGCAGATGTGGTGCTCTGCAAATTCAAATGAGAACCAATCAAAAGCATCAGAATAGCATTGCTTTACTAAACAGCCTTTAAATGGCAGGAGGCATGGTACTCATCAAAAACAGGCAAAGCAAGAAATTAATATTATTCAACATATCATAGCTTTTTACAGAAAATGTTCAGATGTAATCATTTTGTAATCATTAACATTTTCATAAGTGACTGTAATTTTTTTCTTGATTACAGTTACATTTATTTTGTAATTAAATTATGCATATAACTACATGTTACTCCCCAACACTGCATAGATATAAATAGAAAGATACCTTATTGCTCCAGACATGTCAACATGTCCACCTTGGACACCTTGGAGATGTTCATCACTCTCACTGACTAAACCAATACATTTTCATTGAAAGTTCCACAACATTGTGTGGATTATGGTTGTAAGAACTGTCGAATCGTATAACATTTATAAGATCTTTACTAATATATTTTTTTATTTACCATATGCAGAAATTATCTAACATTACTGATAAACTAAATCCTGTGAAAATCAGCTGCTATAGACAGATAAAGACATTTTTCCATTTGAGACTGAAACAGCTGATCTGGTTTAATAAAATCACTTGCATTTATTTAATGCTCTTTTCTCACTAATAATCCTTGTCTGCAATGGACTGGCCATCCATCCAGCTTGTTTTCCTTCCTACAGCCCGAGACTCTGAGCATCCCAGCAACCCCACTTAGGACAAGATGGAAAATTAATGAAAGGAATTCTTTTTTTTTTTTTTTGCTTGTCAATAAGTGGTTTAGGCCACCGCCAATCAGTCATCATCTCACAAATCTATTTCATAGAGTGAAAACTATCCACTAATGCTCTTTGTTGCATCATTATATCATTCATTATACTTTAAACACAAAAGCAGATTCAATAGAAAATGTCTAGCACCAACATGTTAACACTCTCACTGCTGTACATGCACAAACATAAACTGTTTTTTTTTTAATCTTTGAAATTTAATAATATTCTTCCTTGTTTCTTTTGGGCCTACACCCACACACATTGCAGCCGCTATTTCATCTACACAAGGTGTCAAATTCAAAGAGAGTCGCTATGATTTAACATGGCAAATGTAATTACGCAAATGTGCGGCAACACACACAACTTGTTTTTAACGCAAGACATTTTACTGTGCTGCATTGGATTGTTGGAAATTGAATGTTGTGCATACCCTGGCAGAAGGTCCTTGATAAACACACAAAAATTGCGTATAGGTGGGATACAGAATTATGTTCACAAGGATAATTATGGTCTTTGATAGAAGTTGTGTGAGTGAGTGAATGAGTGAGTGAGTGAGTCAAGTGAGTAAGTGAGTGAGTGAGTCAAGTGAGTGAGTGAGTCAGTGACTGAGTGAGTAGGTCAGTAAGTGAGTAAGTGAGTGAGTGAGTCAAGTGAGTGAGTCAGTGACTGAGTGAGTAGGTCAATAAGTGAGTGAGTAGGCGAGTGAGTGAGTGAGTGAGTGAGTGAGTGAGTGAGTGAGTGAGTGAGTGAGTGAGTAGGTGAGTGAGTCAGTGAGTGAGTGAGTGAGTGAGTAGGTGAGGGAGTGAGTGAGTGAGTAGGTGAGTAAGTGACTGAGTGAGTAGGTGAGTAGGTGAGTGAGTGAGTGAGTGAGTGAGTGAGTGAGTGAGTGAGTGAGTGAGTGAGTGAGTGAGTGAGTGAGTGAGTGAGTGAGTGAGTGAGTAGGTGAGTAGGTGAGTGAGTGAGTGAGTGAGTGAGTGAGTGAGTGAGTAGGTGAGTAGGTGAGTGAGTGAGTGAGTGAGTGAGTGAGTAGGTGAGTAAGTGACTGAGTGAGTTGGTGAGTAGGTGAGTGAGTGAGTGAGTGAGTAGGTGAGTGAGTAAGTGAGTAGGTGAGTAAGTGAGTGAGTGAGTGAGTGAGTGAGTGAGTGAGTGAGTGAGTGAGTGAGTGAGTGAGTGAGTGAGTAGGTGAGTAAGTGACTGAGTGAGTAGGTGAGTAGGTGAGTGAGTGAGTGAGTAGGTAAGTGAGTGAGTGAGTATGTGAGTAAGTGAGTGAGTGAGTCAAGTGAGTGAGTCAGTGACTGAGTGAGTAGGTCAGTAAGTGAGTAAGTGAGTGAGTGAGTCAAGTGAGTGAGTCAGTGACTGAGTGAGTAGGTCAGTAAGTGAGTGAGTAGGTGAGTGAGTGAGTGAGTGAGTGAGTGAGTGAGTAGGCGAGTGAGTGAGTGAGTGAGTGAGTGAGTAGGTGAGTGAGTGAGTCAAGTGAGTAGGTGAGTGAGTGAGTGAGTGAGTGAGTGAGTGAGTGAGTGAGTCAAGTGAGTGAGTCAGTGACTGAGTAGGTGAGTAAGTGAGTGAGTGAGTAAGTGAGTGAGTGAGTGAGTGAGTGAGTAGGTGAGTGAGTGAGTGAGTGAGTGAGTAGGTGAGTGAGTGAGTGAGTGAGTGAGTGAGTCAAGTGAGTGAGTCAGTGACTGAGTGAGTAGGTGAGTGAGTAGGCGAGTGAGTGAGTAGGTGAGTGAGTGAGTGAGTGAGTAGGTGAGTGAGTGAGTCAAGTGAGTGAGTCAGTGACTGAGTGAGTAGGTGAGTACGTGAGTGAGTAGGCGAGTGAGTGAGTGAGTGAGTGAGTAGGTGAGTAAGTGAGTGAGTGAGTGAGTAGGTGAGTGAGTAGGTGAGTAAGTGAGTGAGTGAGTAGGTGAGTAAATAAGTGAGTGAGTAGGTGAGTAAGTGAGTGAGTGAGTTAGTAGGTGAGTGAGTTAGTAAGTGAGTGAGTTAGTAGGTGAGTGAGTGAGTGAGTGAGTAGGTGAGTAAGTGAGTGAGTTAGGTAGGTGAGTAAGTGAGTGAGTTAGTAGGTGAGCGAGTGAGTAGGTGAGTAAGTGAGTGAGTGAGTAGGTGAGTGAGTAGGTGAGTAAGTGAGTGAGTTAGTAGGTGAGCGAGTGAGTAGGTGAGTAAGTGAGTGAGTGAGTAGGTGAGTGAGTAGGTGAGTAAGTGAGTGAGTGAGTAGGTGAGTGAGTAGGTGAGTAAGTGAGTGAGTGAGTAGGTGAGTGAGTAGGTGAGTAAGTGAGTGAGTTAGTAGGTGAGCGAGTGAGTAGGTGAGTAAGTGAGTGAGTGAGTAGGTGAGTAAGTGAGTGAGTTAGTAGGTGAGTGAGTGAGTGAGTGAGTGAGTGAGTGAGTAGGTGAGTAAGTGAGTAGGTGAGTGAGTGAGGCAGGCAGGCATTTATATAGCAATGTACTATGTACTATGTACACCCAAAGTGCTTTACAATCATATCAGAGGGTCTCTCCTCAACCACAACCGGTGTGCTGCATCCACCTGCACTCACCACACACCGAGAGTGATATAGCAATTCAAAAGAATAGGTATTATTAGGAGGCCATAATTGATTAGGGCCAATGGAGGAAATTTTGGCCTGGACACCGGGATTACAAGTGCTATGGGATTTTTAAAGACCACAGAGAGTCCAGACCTCGGTTTAACGTCTCATCTGATGAACGGTGCTTTTTTCAGTATAGTGTCCCAATCACTATATTGTGTTGTTAGGTCCAACACAGACCACAGGGTGAGCACCCCCTTCTGACCTCACTAACACCTCTTCCAGCAGCAGCCTACCAGTTTTAACAGGAGGTCTTCTATCCAGATAATGACCAGGCTCAACCCTGCTTAGCTGCTGTGGGCAACCAGTCTTGTGCTACGGGTGATATGGCTGTGGTGCACTTACTGCTGCTGGTGATCTATCCATTCAGTCATGTCTGACTCTCGGCGAACCTATCAACAAATATTATCTATACTGTCCTGTCGAGAACTGCTTCTTTCAACTGTTTCTTCCTAGCTGAATGTATATATTGGTGTCTGTTTTGATGGTGTCAAGTCAGCGAGTTCTTTGCCCTTCTTCTGGTTCCACTGACCATCCCCAATATTAATGATTTCTCTAACGAGTTTGTATGCATAATGGCCAAAATAAGTGAGTCGTAGTCTACATATTTCAGCTTTTAGTGACATCCCTGGTTTTATGCGATCCTGTACATCTTTATTTGTTTTCCTAGCTGTCCCTGGTATTCGTAACATTTTCCGCCAGCACCACATTTCAAATGCATCTATTCTCCTTCTATTGACCTTTCATAATGTAAAACTCTTGCAACCATACAGTGTTATAGGAAAAATATATGGTTCTAATTAATCTGCATTTGGTAGTTTGAATGATGTTTTTGCTCTTCCAGATCTTATTCATACCAACCATTGCGCTTAATTTCAGGGGTGTTTTTTCCATCTCAGTCAATTTTTTATCTCAGGAAGATAAAATCTTGAACTGATTTAATTTCTTTTTTCATTGATTTTAAACTTCATGTCTCCACTAGCTGTTGTCTTCATGATCTTTGTATTTTTTTTATGTTTAGCCCAATTTTTTCCACTTTCGCTTTTGGGACCCACTTTATATTAAGTGGCCTTAACTACTGTACTAACATTTTAATTAATAATTTGATACAATGCACTTATTGTGTACATACATGTTTTTACATTGTACTTACATTTAAAAATACCTAAAAGTAATTACATCTGTAATTCATATCTGTAGTTACATTTGTAATTACACAATTGACACTTCCCTTACACCTAACCCTACCCTTAAACTTACCCCTACCCCCACACCTGTCCCTAACCCTACCCGTATCCCACCTCAATATCAGCAAAGGTGTTTTGCAATACAATTTGAACACAGTAAGTACATTGTACTTATTTTTTGATGTAAGTACATAGTAGTTAAGGCCACCTAATATATAGTGGGGCCCTCTTTTGATTTTCAAAATTAAATGTATCAGGTCCTCTTTCCTTTCACTAATGAGCACTTTCCATTGACCTGAGACATGCAAAAATGAGTCATAACTGATAGCGTTTCTAACTTATACAGTCTTAAAAGTTGGTTTGGACTTTAATACAGCAAAAATACCATCCTAGGCTCATTGAAAATGCGTGCCCCTACAAAAAAAAACTAAAAAAAGTCCCTACAAAAAAAAGAACAAAAAAAGTAGCCATACGTAATATTCACAACAGTTTCCAGTTAAAATGAACTCCATAGCTCATCGGGAACAGTATTGCACCTGCAATGTGCCGTTGCTTGGGTACTACTCCTGTGAAAGGAAAGCCATGGTAAAAGAGCTATAGTGCTAGACTGACATTCATCTGTTTCACATGAAACTGAGCACAATTTTAGCTCCACTTGCTAGACATTTCACTTTTGAAAGTGTCACAAAAGTTGCAAGATCCAATGTAATGTAATTTTGCAGAAATGACGAGTGGCAATATATTGAAAAGTGCCTCCAGTAAACAAGCTAAATTCAAAAGTGTTTAGGGGAAAGATAAAGCTCTCTCACTAGAAAGATAAAACACAGTACAGACTATTCTTTAAAGCATGTACAGTATATTGCAAAAGAGTCGAATAGCCTACTTAATACTGTGATTAATATATATATATATATATATATATATATATATATATATATATATATATATATATATATATATATATATATATATATATATATATATATATATATATATATATATATATTGTCACAAAAACAATACATTGACGTTTAAAACGAGCAGATTGCATCTTTCTGCTATGGACTATACCCTCTATGCCTTGTAAACTAGTGCCTCTATAGGTGTTGGCCTCTATAAGTGTTACACAATGTATACAAACACAGTAACTGGTAGCTATTACTACTTTTGTGTATTTTAACAAAGCTTAAACACTGTAATAGCAAATCAGGATCCAGGACCAGAACCATTTTAAACACGTCTTCTTCAACACAATCATAATCATTAATATTTTTTTAAGAACCAAGAGGTTATTTAGCTCTATTTCATAACATATACAGCATGCATCTTTCTTTTTCTTTTTTTTTTTATAACTTTCCTTTTTCATATTTTTACAGGACATTACAGGAGTATTAAAAGCATGCAATATATCTTAGGTTGTGATATATCTAAGTGAAGAAAGTCAAAACAAAACAAAACACCATTTGCCTACCAATGATTGCATTTTGTCCTTTTCTCTTAGAATAAGAGAATAGATGGCAAACATTTCTCATGACTCATGATATTCACATGGCACAGTCAAGGCTATGCTATGATTTCCTAAAGGTTACCAAGGTAACGGTGTCTCTCATTCTCTCTCTACTCTTTTTTTTTACCCTCCTTTCCCTGTTTTTCTTGCTGTCCTTTTTCCAGAATAACCACTACAGCAGCCTGTATGATGGATCTGAGACGGTACCCCCTCGATGAACAGAACTGCACACTGGAGATTGAGAGTTGTAAGTGAAAGGAAATGTGAACACACACACACATAGGCTTTGTTCAAAATGCAATACTAGCATACTGCATACTGCACCTGCAGAGAAGATCATTTGTTGTGGTCTACAAGTCACCTTTACTTATTTATAAAGCACTTTGTCTGTATACAATACAGATTGTTTCAAAGCAGCTTAGCAGTAGCCACGTTTCCATTACAGATTTGTGCAAAATTTTTTGCGATATTTTCTAAATGTCGATAAAAAACTGTTGGAAATGACGGTGGTTCCATTAAATGATGTTATGCGACAAATCTTTTCCTCTTGCGATAAGTCATTCCAAAAATCATGGCAACGGATGTTGGTAGGTTTACGTATATCCCAGCCATCGCAATAACCATTATTATTTTTAATCGAATGCGTTAAGAGCTCGCTCAAGTAATGGGGAGCTAAACCATTTAGTGCTTTGTAAGTAATTGGCAAGATTTTAAAATGTATGAGATGTTTCATAGGGGCCAGTGCAGTGTTGACAGAACCGGGCTAATATGGTCATGCTTCCTGGTTCTAGTAAGAACTCTAGCTGCTACGTTTTGGACCAGCTGGAGTTACAATTGGTAGTTGGATTAGTAACTAGCTAATAACTAATAATCTAGCCTTGAGGTCATGAACTAACTTTACTGCATTTGTCATTGTATGTCGTAATTTAGATATATTTTTAGGATGGAAAAATGCTGTTTTACTGATGTTGGAAATGTGGCTTTCAAATTAAAGAATTGTATCAAAGAGCACACCCAGGTGAATTGGTCAGTTTCATCAGGGCGTGGAGAAATATAGAGCTGAATATCGTCAGCGTAACAGTGAAAACTAACTCCATGCTTCCTGTAGATCTGAAAATTCAGCTTTTGTCCCCGTTATGATTGAATCACAGGACCGGAATACCAGTAATTTGCCAAGAGATCTCTTTTTATTATTTTATATATCAGACATAGTTGAGACATTGAAAAGTTATTGTCTCATGCCAGCTATATGTTTCTCCATTCCTCCATTTCTCTCCCCTCTCCCTTCTTCATCCTCTCTTCGTCCCTCGTCCATCTCTCATCTCATCTCGTCTCTCCTCTGAGTCTCGTCTCCTCGTCTCGTCTCTGAGGCTGGACACTCAATTTGAATATTATATATACTACTAACAGAGGATCTCACTTGGAAGAGACTTCCTTAGAAGGAAGAGAAACATGCGTCCTATGTTTAAAATAGAGCGTATACATCATGCTTACATCAGTTGCACAATCCACTTTCCTTATAAAGAATCAGTTTACAATACATCATGGAACAGATGCATGCTACTGTGTGCATCAGTGGAAACATGTTCTATAAGAGTGCACATTCCTGTAACAGATATAGCTCATCCAAGTCTCTCCTTGGGACACAATGTTCAACACAGTCTGACTTTACATTGTACATTATACAAATAATTATGAAAAATAATAAAACATAATAATACTAAATAAAAATAACATTAAACAATAAAATTTCGATCTTCACTTCCTAATGATATTTCCCAATGGTAGCATGTATAGGGTGAATAGCAACGGTCCTAGTACTGAGCCTTAAGGTACTCTATACTTGTGATCGATATGACATCCCTTCATTTACCGCTACAAACTGATAACGGTCAGATAAGTATGAATTGAATCATGCTAAAGCAATTCCACTAATGCCAACATAATTTTCGAGTCTATTCAAAAGAATGTTATGGTCGATAGTATCAAATGCAGCACTAAGATCCAGTAACACTAATAGAGAGATACAACCATGATCGGATGATAAGAGCAAATCATTTGTAACTCTGATGAGAGCAGTCTCAGTACTATGATACGGTCTAAATCCTGACTGGAAATCCTCACAGATACCATTTCTTTCTAAAAAGGAACACAGTTGTGCGTATACTGGCTTTTCTTGTATTTTTGACAGAAAAGGTAGATTCAAGATTGGTCTGCAATTAACTGATTCTTTACAATCAATTTGCGATTTTTTAATAAGAGGTTTAATAATAGCCAGCTTAAAAGTTTTCGGTATGTATCCTAATGACAAAGATGAATTAATGATATTAAGAAGAGGATCTATGACCATGGAAGTGTCTCTTTCAGTAGCTTAGTCGGTATGTCCCATCGCCATGTCCTCTGTGCCCCACTGGGCTGCCAGTTCACCTACTCGGCTCCTCAGCAAAAAACTGATTTGATGCAAGCACCTGTGGCTCATTTATACCCGCGCTGCGTGGCATGAGCAGCTGGTGCAATCATTGCATGCCAATGTGCATTGGCTCGTTTAGTTACACTCGAAGTAGATTGGCTCTCGCTAGCGAGATTCCTATTCGTCGATCATTGATGTGGCATCTCCGTTCCCTCCTTCAGGGAACGAGGGTTACATACGTAACCAAGACATTACTGTAGTAGACTGTTGCACGGTTATACATTTCTCTCTAGTATCAATCTTGCAAGTAAAGAAATTCATAAAGTCATTACTGCTGTGCTGTTTGCAAATATCAGAAGTTGAAGCTAAAAATTGTCTCTGTCTACACACTTCAGCCAAGTACCCCCTAACCAGCGCAAAGCATTTTTGGTTGAAAAAAAAAAGACTTAAACAGAGCACTGTGCCATCAGTGTCTGATTTATTAAAGTTTGGAACAGAAAAACGCATACAAAATTCAACTAAAAAACTATTTTGAACATTTTAAATGATAATAATCCATGACTAAATGCATTGCAAATATTTCTCATCACTCAAATGTAGTGATTCAAACTAACGTAGTGAAAACAGTGACCATAAAACCATTTAAAACTATAAAATTGACCATTTAAAACTCCATAAAACTGCAAAACACTGCTCATTTGTAGTGGTCTCTCTTGAACTATTTGGAAATAAAAATATATAACTAAAAAAAAGAAAGAAATAATTAACTTAATGTTGATTCAAGTTTTCTTATTTTTTTGTTCTTTATGCTGCTGTTTTCAATTGCACGGTAGAATATACACATGAAAAAAGTTTTTTTTTTAACAGGTCACAGACACTCGTCAATTGTATTTTTATTTAATGCCAATTCAATATTATAATCTTATCAGTTAACGGTTAATATTCGGATAATGAGCGGCGGTTATCGGTCGGGAAAATTAACCGAAATGAGAATATATATAAAATTAAAGAATATATATAAAATTTATTTTATGAACTTATACTTATATTTTCCTGAAATATTTATTCAATAATAATTTTTAAAGGATTTTTGCATGGACGCTACTTTTTAAATATATGTATATTTTAAAATATCACGTACCCTCTGGAGTGCCTTCACGCACCCCCAGGGGTACGGGTACCCCCATTTGAGAACCACTGTTTTAGAGGATATAATATGCCAAACAAGGAAATCAGGTACCAGAAGATGATGTCATCTTTTTTCTTTTTCTTTTTTCATTCAAACAAACTGTCAGAAAATAGAAAGAACAAATTCAGAGTTTTATAGATATCCTAAGACTTCAAATACAATATGGTAAGGTGTGTTTTAGCTGCATTGCATTTCTAAACAGTAACAGTAATTTTTTTTGTCATAATTTTTTTTTTAATGGAAATACATTTCTAAAAAACTTTACAACACATTTAATCTTTATAACTATATTTTGTTATACACTGTAAAAAAATCAGGTCTCCAATTGAAAATGTTCTAGTGACTGATCACATCAAAATCTTTTAGTTGGCCAAATTGAATTTCTGTTAATTAAATTGCATACATTCACAGAAATTCAATTTGGCCAACTGAAAAATTTAGATGTAATCGGTCACTAGAACATTTTCAATTGGAGAATTGAATTTTTTGTACAGTGTAAAGGCCTGTTCACACCGGGACGATTTTCGCGCGCGTTTATCGCCGACGTTTAACGCCTCGTGACTAAACAATGGGCGCCAATGTGAGTGTTCACACCGACGCGTAAAACGCCAGGCGTAAAAGCGTCATTTAAAAAAAAACGCCTCGGGTTCGTTTTTTTATTTTGACGCGGCGCGTTAAAAACTGGCCGACCAATGAGATCAGCGCTTTTGTTCACGTGCCTGGAGCTGCTGAATGGACAGTAAAACACAACTTGGTGGCGCTCAAGCACAAAATCGGTCTTGCCGAGCACACATTGATACGACGAAGAAGTAGTAAGTAGACAAAGAAGAAGATGGGCTGCTAATGCTGCTTGCCAGTTAGCAAAAAGTGTGTGAATGGTTTTCCCATAGACATAATATATCTGTTGTTTTGGCAAGCACGTAAATACTGTCTCTCCTCTTCTTCTGTGTGACAAGCGAGTGTCAGAAGCGTAAGTGCCGCAGCACCACCTTGTGTACCGGGAGCGCATCTACTGAATGTGCACGTTCACTCGGCGCATCGCCAGTGGAAATCGCTTGGGTGTGAACACTCAAGACGCGCCGAAAAACGTCACGAAAAACGCTGGCGATAAGCGCGTGCGATATTCGTCCCGGTGTGTACAGGCCTTAAGAGTATTTAATGCTGACTGGAGGACAACAAACTAAACTTAAAGTTAACCAACTGACTTCTTTCAAATGAGACTACAATTGTGTGTGTAATGCCAAGACTAGTAACACTTTATAATAACTTTAATTAATAAAGCATTAACAAACATTATGTTTAACAGATCATTAGTTAATATATATTCAAATAGCTACAATGCTACAATATATTCAAAATATCTGATGAACTTGATTTAAAAAATCATTGGTTCTTGTACATTAAAATGCTTTCAAATGCCATTCAATGTTCAATTCAAATATCATCATGCATTTAATGACAAGCTTTCCAATCCACATTAATAAATAAGTTGCTAATTACATTGATATATATACATAACATTTGAAAAGCATTTGTAGATTTTATAAAGTGCATGATCATAGTATATGAATTGAAATTGACTTTAACTAATGATCTGTTAATCATAATGTAATATTCAATAAGTTAATTGGTAAAGATTTGCAAGCACATTATCTCATATTTACTAGCTATTTGATTATATATTAACTAATGATTGTCTAATGTTTATATAATGTTTGTTAATGAAATATCAATGAATGTTATTATAAAGTGTTTTTTTTTCTCCCAAAAGGGTTTACAGGTTAAAAGAACAAATTTGCGGAAATGAATCATACTAGTATTATAATCTAAATCTTCAAAAGTAACAAGTTCCCCTACACTGCACAAATGCCAACTCTTACTCACATTCTGACCACATTACCTTGAAGAAATCGTGACCGTGGACAACAGCAGTTTGAACTCGTCCAGCTCATCAATTTCACTTTTGCTTCTTATCTCTGTCACACTTCACAGACACCTAATGTAAGCAAACATAATCATTAAGCCCATTTAGAGCAATCATCCATATCTGCCGTCCTGCCCACTCTGTCTTTGGGTGTCAGTAGTGATAAATGCTCTTGGAGGGGTTTGACACTGAGAGCTCATGGCACAATTGACAGACATAGGTAAGATTGAAAGTGTTTGCCAGTTTATCAATGAGGTGCCCTGCACTATCGATCAGTCAGTCGTACCAGGATGTTGTGCCCTGTCCATCACGGGTGAGCCCAGACAAATAGCTAAGGTCATGTTTCGAATGATTACACCATGTACATTGTTTCATGCTTACGGTTTATCACTCGTGCAGATCAATGGGTCAGATGCTACCTGCTGAGGCATGAGCATTTTTTAGATTTGCTTGTATCAACATTTCTGTACTTTTGGAACAATAGTGTTTGCTCTTCCAATAACTGAATGCCTTTGGTGTCACTAACTGCACTGTGGGCCTTATTCATGAAACATGAGAACAAATTTATTTGATAATCATTCATAAAAGCATGAACTATTCCCTACATAAACTACCAACAATTTTCTACATTTTTTTTTACAGTTAATATAAAAAGTGTTTGTCAATGCATAAATTGTTTGTAAAACCATTCTTATGTAAATTGTCTAATTTAATACAAAAACACTGTTTTCATATTAATTGCTGTATTCAATGCATAAATGTTGTGCTTAGCAAAATTTCGATTTACACCATTTTTAAAAGTTTTTTTTAACTATATGATACTGAGCTGCCACGTTATAGTAGGCCTATATATTAGTGGTTGGAATAGCAGAGACAGAGAATTGTTATTAATATTTATTTAGTAACACTTTACAATAAGGTTTCATTATTTAACATTAGTTAATGTATTAACTAACATGAACTAACCATGAGAAATACATTTGTTACTGTATTTGTTCATCTTTGTTAACGTTAGTTAATAAAATACAGCTGTTCATGGTTTGTTCATGTTAGTTCACAGTGAATTAACTAATGTTAACAAGATTTGAATAAAGTATTAGCAAATATTGAAATTAACATTAACAAAGATTAATAAATGCTTTATAAGTGCAGTTCATTATTAGTTCATGTTAACTAATGTTGTTAACTAATGTTAACTAATTAACCTTATTGTAAAGTATTAACATTTATTTTATTTCATTTTTATTTCAGAAATGTTGACGTTCACTATTTCACATCAAACTTGTTGCGGTAATCTCTCCTCATTAGCTATGTTTCCATCCAAAGTTGCGAATTTAACATGCACAAAACTAAAATATTGCATAAATCATTTGCGAATAAAGCACTGTTTTCTATACAGCGAGACAATATCGTAACTAGTGCCAAATATCACTAAGAAAAATGTAAGTTGCTACGGCAGGAGATGACATTGTGGGTCTTTTTTCATATAATGACTTGTGCCTCAGAGCACGCAGATGAAACGCAATAATGATATCCCAAAATATGCATAAAAATAGGTGGATGGAAACAGCTAATGTGACAGCTTGTCATACAAGAAAAAGGAAGCACACTAAACACTCATCAAACACAAATGTGTGATGAAACTGAACACAGCAATCCACTATATAGCGAACAGCAGAACCATTTACTTATGCATTTAAAACAAAAATCACATTTTTGTCACCATTGATCAAGCAAATAAACTAATTTGTTCTGCACCTTCCGGTAGGTTGTGCAGTATCACTTCACAAAACGACATGTTTGCCAGATGTAATATCACTGTTGTTCAGCGCAATGGTTGTATCTATAAATTATATACTATGTAAACATTAATTACACTGTCTACCATCTCTACAGATGGGTATACCACGGATGACATTGTGTTCTTCTGGCAAGGAGGGGACAATGCTGTGACAGGTGTGGACAAACTGGAATTGCCTCAGTTCTCAATTGTGGAGCTACGTCTTGTGTCCAGGGAAGTGAGGTTTACCACAGGTATGGACGATTCACTTATGTGCAAAATGGCCCAAATACTTCATGACACTTTTAAAGCAACATTGCAATCAACATATACATTTTATTAGTTTGTGTTTTTCCTGGGAATTTAACCCATTGCTAGTGTAATTCTATGGTGAACGTGATTTCACATGTTCCTTGATCAACATCTTTGGTGATCCTGGAACAACATTCCAATCAACCAATCAGATCTGAGGGACAAGTTTAGGCTTACAACCAGGGTTAGGTGCTTCTACATCAGTGTTATTCACCTATCATTTCCCTATGATTTTAGGGATAACTTATCGGTAGGGTTAGGTTTAGGGGTAAGGATAGGACAGCAATGTTGTTCCACGATCCAGGAACATGTCTTACTTGGCAAAACCATGGTGACCGCCATGCTATTATACAGTCAAACCAAAAATTATTCAGACATCAGATAAAATTTTTTACTAGTGGGTGCAGTACACTATAGGATAGTAAAGGATAGTAAAATAAAATAAGGATAGTAAAATAAAGCAAGCTCTGACATATTATATCCAAAAACTCTTCATACAGTGGACTACCAGTAAAATTTATAAAAAAAAATGTGGGACCAAAATTATTCAGAAACTTTGACCTGACAGTGTTTTGCTTAAGTGTTTTTTCTTTAATTGCTAATGCGTCCTTTTACACCACAGACTGAACAAAATTAAGCATTGCTTGGTCATTGGTTGACCTAAATTGGTATTATCTAACTGTGTACCTAAATGTAACAGCTGACTGGTTGATTGTAATCCATTACATACCTTTCTATCAAAGTTATCTAACATTATCAAGATTAATTTGTTCTGATACAATTTAACTCTTTCTTGTCATGTTTTATTACCATGTTCTAAACTATAGCGAATAAACTGTGATAATGTGAGAAAATGTTGAAGGTCTAAATCAATTTTGGTTTGACTGTATTTCAAATCATGAATGTGATGGTTGATGATCGATGTTAGCATTTGGGGTTTCTGTAGCTCAGCTGATGTTAACACTGAGATTTCTTTTTTCTACTGAGAGCCTCCTATATGAACACAGCTTGGAGCTAGAATGCTGGGAAAATTGATGCTTGGATCAGGACCTAGTAACATTCCCGGGATCAATCCCAGAAAGTGTTGTGTGAAAAAAAGAAAAGAAAAGTGATGACACGTTAGTTATCATGTGACTATTTGCCTGGGGGAAGAAAGAGGATAAAGACTGCGTACAGACAAAGAAGCAAAAAAAATAACAATTTCTGTGAAAAGGAGTGATAAAGGGACCAGGGAGCAATCACCTTCCATGCAGACGGAAAAATTAGCAGTACTGTACGTGATGGAATTATTAACAAAAGGACATAAAAACATTACATTTTTGTCACATTTACTGTTGCATGTCAAATTTTTTCAAACAAAATCCAGTCATTCCAATAGGGATCTGTGCGAAAGGGAGTTTTGTGTAAGGGCAAAAGAGCTCATTTTCAAGTTGGTCACATTATTTCTGTTTGAGTTGTGAATTATACATCACTCTGCTATTAGACACTGGATTTTTTTTTGCTCATGAAGTTTCATGGCTGCACCTTTACACCATTGATTGTTGGAAAATGTACAGTAGTTTTGAAAACAACTGAACTACTGTTACACAGCTAAAATGTAGTTGAGTTCTGCTAGTTTTATGTTGCTCCTCAAATTAGGTTACCCAGCACTAAATGATGGCCTGAGCAAAAATGGAGTGAATAAGATACTAAAGATTTTATCGCAATGTTTTTCACAATGCACTTCGTAGCTTAAGTTAACGCACTGGAGCCGTTGAGGCTGGCCCCTCCCCCTAACACTATAATGCTGCGTTCACACCAAACGCGAATTGAGCGTCAGGCGCGAGTGATTTCAATGTTAAGTCAATGGAAAGGCGCGTTGACGCGCGTCTGGAGGTCCCGCGGCGCGGAAGGCGCGTTACGCGCGGCGCGAAGGACGCGAATCCGCTTCATTCGCGCGTCCAGTTCGCGCGAATGGCGCGAATTGGACGCGAATTGAGCGTCTTGCGCGATACGCGCGTTACACGCGAATGGTGCTTTTGTGCATTCACGCGTTTGAAGCGAATTCGCGTCTGACGCCCGAGTTGAAAAATTTGAACTTTGGCGTCAATTCGCGCCGCGTTAACCAATCAGGAGCCTGCTCGCTGCTGTCACGTGGTAAAGTGACGTGTATGAGAAACCCTGCATAAATTAAAAACAGTACTATTGTGTCACAAAATGTAGTTTTAAGACGTTTTCAGGTGGGAATTCAGTTGTTTGAAGCTCAAATCTGTGGTTTATTTATAAAGAGAGCGCCTATTTTAAAAAAATAATCTTGTGTTTTTGGAGTTGTGAGATCCAGGCGATCACCGGGCAATCACTGCTCATAACCCCGGCGAAGGCAGCCTTTCCTCGGCCAGTCCTTCTGGCGTCTGCCGCTGGCTCTGATGTCCTGTAGTGGTTCGTTTTGTGTAGATCTAACGGCCGAGCTTTGCTCTCATGAATCTATAATTTGTTGTCTGCCAAATCGTTTTGACTGAGGGCAAAGAGAAGTTTAATAACTTTATATTTTTAGGATATTTAAATATACATGTACTGAAGATGATGTAGGAGTTGCCTGGACCACATTTGTGTGGCTATTAATGCTTAATATATATGTTTAATGAAAATGAAAAGAGGCAGAGTGGTGTTTTATGACATATTTCTCCTGGAGTGCCTTGAACGCGCGTCAATTTCGCTTCAAACGCTCGATTTCTACGCGCGTCCAATTCTCTGCTGACGCGCGAATGCATTCAAAATGCACGCGCGTGAAACTAGACGCGGTAGACGCGATTTTGACGCTCAATTCGCGTTTGGTGTGAACGCAGCATTATAACTGTCGATGACGCACTGAAGCCACTGAGCCTTGCCCCTCCCCTAACACTATCATAACTGTCAATGATGCACTGGAGCCACTGATGCTGGCCCCTCCCCTAACACTATCATAACTGTCAATGATGCACTGGAGCCACTGAGGCTGGCCCCTCCCCTAACACTATCATAACTGTCAATGATGCACTGGAGCCACTGAGGCTGGCCCCTCCCCTAACACTATCATAGCTGTCGATGATGCACTGGAGCCACTGAGGCTGGCCCCTCCCCTAACACTATCATAACTGTCGATGACGCACTGAAGCCACTGAGCCAGGCTCCTCCCCTAACACTATCATAACTGTCGATGACGCACTGGAGCCACTGAGGCTGGCCCCTCCCCTAACACTATCATAACTGTCGATGACGCACTGGAGCCACTGAGCCAGGCTCCTCCCCTAACACTATCAGAGCTGTCGATGACGCACTGGAGCCACTGAGGCTGGCCCCTCCCCTAACACTATCATAACTGTCGATGACGCACTGGAGCCACTGAGCCAGGCTCCTCCCCTAACACTATCATAGCTGTCGATGACGCTCTGGAGCCACTGAGGCTGGCCCCTCCCCTAACACGATCATAACTGTCGATGACGCACTGGAGCCACTGAGGCTGGCCCCACCCCTAACACTATCATAACTGTCGATGATGCACTGGAGCCACTGAGCCAGGCTCCTCCCCTAACACTATCATAACTGTCGATGACGCACTGGAGCCACTGAGGCTGGCCCCTCCCCTAACACTATCATAGCTGTCGATGACGCACTGGAGCCACTGAGGCTGGCCCCTCCCCTAACACGATCATAACTGTCGATGACGCATTGGAGCCACTGAGGCTGGCCCCTCCCCTAACACTATCATAACTGTCGATGATGCACTGGAGCCACTGAGGCTGGCCCCTCCCCTAACACTATCATAACTGTCGATGACGCACTGGAGCCACTGAGGCTGGCCCCTCCCCTAACACTATCATAACTGTCGATGACGCACTGGAGCCACTGAGGCTGGCCCCTCCCCTAACATTATCATAACAGTCGATGATGCACTGGAGCCACTGAGGCTGGCCCCTCTCCTAACACTATCATAACTGTCGATGACGCACTGAAGCCACTGAGGCTGGCCCCTCCCCTAACACTATCATAGCTGTCGATGATGCACTGGAGCCACTGAGGCTGGCCCCTCCCCTAACACTATCATAACTGTCGATGACGCACTGAAGCCACTGAGCCAGGCTCCTCCCCTAACACTATCATAACTGTCGATGACGCACTGGAGCCACTGAGGCTGGCCCCTCCCCTAACACTATCATAACTGTCGATGACGCACTGGAGCCACTGAGCCAGGCTCCTCCCCTAACACTATCATAGCTGTCGATGACGCACTGGAGCCACTGAGGCTGGCCCCTCCCCTAACACTATCATAACTGTCGATGACGCACTGGAGCCACTGAGCCAGGCTCCTCCCCTAACACTATCATAGCTGTCGATGACGCTCTGGAGCCACTGAGGCTGGCTCCTCCCCTAACACGATCATAACTGTCGATGACGCACTGGAGCCACTGAGCCAGGCTCCTCCCCTAACACTATCATAACTGTCGATGACGCACTGGAGCCACTGAGCCAGGCTCCTCCCCTAACACTATCATAGCTGTCGATGACGCACTGGAGCCACTGAGGCTGGCCCCTCCCCTAACACTATCATAACTGTCGATGACACACTGGAGCCACTGAGCCAGGCTCCTCCCCTAACACTATCATAGCTGTCGATGACACTCTGGAGCCACTGAGGCTGGCCCCTCCCCTAACACGATCATAACTGTCGATGACGCACTGGAGCCACTGAGGCTGGCCCCTCCCCTAACACTATCATAACTGTCGATGATGCACTGGAGCCACTGAGCCAGGCTCCTCCCCTAACACTATCATAACTGTCTATGACGCACTGGAGCCACTGAGGCTGGCCCCTCCCCTAACACGATCATAACTGTCGATGACGCACTGGAGCCACTGAGGCTGGCCCCTCCCCTAACACTATCATAACTGTCGATGATGCACTGGAGCCACTGAGCCAGGCTCCTCCCCTAACACTATCATAACTGTCTATGACGCACTGGAGCCACTGAGGCTGACCCCTCCCCTAACACTATCATAGCTGTCGATGACGCACTGGAGCCACTGAGGCTGGCCCCTCCCCTAACACTATCATAACTGTCGATGACGCACTGGAGCCACTGAGCCAGGCTCCTCCCCTAACACTATCATAGCTGTCGATGACGCTCTGGAGCCACTGAGGCTGGCCCCTCCCCTAACACTATCATAACTGTCGATGATGCACTGGAGCCACTGAGGCTGGCCCCTCCCCTAACACTATCATAACTGTCGATGATGCACTGGAGCCACTGAGCCAGGCTCCTCCCCTAACACTATCATAACTGTCGATGATGCACTGGAGCCACTGAGGCTGGCCCCTCCCCTAACACTATCATAGCTGTCGATGACGCACTGGACCCACTGAGGCTGGCCCCTCCCCTAACACGATCATAACTGTCGATGACGCATTGGAGCCACTGAGGCTGGCCCCTCCCCTAACACTATCATAACTGTCGATGATGCACTGGAGCCACTGAGGCTGGCCCCTCCCCTAACACTATCATAACTGTCGATGACGCACTGGAGCCACTGAGGCTGACCCCTCCCCTAACACTATCATAACTGTCGATGACGCACTGGAGCCACTGAGGCTGGCCCCTCCCCTAACACTATCATAACAGTCGATGATGCACTGGAGCCACTGAGGCTGGCCCCTCTCCTAACACTATCATAACTGTCGATGACGCACTGGAGCCACTGAGGCTGGCCCCTCCCTTAACACTATCATAACTGTCGATGACGCACTGGAGCCACTGAGCCAGGCTCCTCCCCTAACACTATCATAGCTGTCAATGACGCACTGGAGCCACTGAGGCTGGACCCTCCCTTAACACTATCATAACTGTCGATGACGCACTGAAGCCACTGAGCCTTGCCCCTCCCCTAACACTATCATAACTGTCGATGACGCACTGGAGCCACTGAGCCTGGCCCCTCCCTTAACACTATCATAACTGTCAATGATGCACTGGAGCCACTGATGCTGGCCCCTCCCCTAACACTATCATAACTGTCTATGACGCACTGGAGCCACTGAGGCTGGCCCCTCCCCTAACACTATCATAACTGTCGATGACGCACTGGAGCCACTGAGCCTGTGGACATCTTTTCGGCACCATGAGCGGACACGCCCCCGGCGTTTGAGAGCAGAGAATGTTGCTTATTTTTTCAAGATTTTGATAAGCTATTTTACTTGCCTGTTTTTTTATAATTCAAATTTGGCTGGGTGGTTAATAACACATTTTTCTGTTGTGTGATAAACTCAGATCACATATTTAATTTTGACTTTACATGAACTTTAAGTTACAACCTGAAGTTATTTCCCTTTGATACAATTGTTTATTTTACATTAATAAATAGTCATTGCGACAATTTAAATAATCAGTACATTGAATAAATCAATGAATTATACCACACCTGACATTTAGCATGCTTAGTTTTTAAACAGGCACACGCATGCTAATCTGGGAAAGGCTGCTTGAAACATACTGCTAACAGTTTTCTTAAACCGTGAACCAGATTTTACACATTAACGGGACAAGCTCTTCAGTTACATAATTTTTTCTAATTTTTCCCCCTCAAATTCCCTGTATTAAAGGGCTAAATGGAGATGGAAAAAAAGACACTGCAGGTTTTGTGACAATTCTCAAAGGGACGTAGACGTTGCCTGCTGAGAAGGGAGTTTCAGAAAAATCTGCCATGTTTGCGACTTTCTGCCATGTTTAATTGGAATGGAACTAGTCCCTGGGAAGGAATCCATTGCTTTGGGGAAATTAAATGCTCCATCTGAACAAATGGGAAAATGACTATCTGTTGTCAAAGTGCAGACTTTGACAATTGCAAATTGTAGATCTATTTTTCCTGTGTTTGCTATTTTGTGTTTCCACTTACATGTTGACATCTCTTTTTTCAGCTTCTGCTATGTACTTGTGTCTCCCTAGGTTCATACCCTCGGCTGTCGTTGAGTTTCCGCATCAAAAGAAACATTGGCTATTTTATCCTGCAGACTTACATGCCCTCCATCCTGATCACAATCTTGTCCTGGGTCTCCTTCTGGATTAACTATGATGCCTCTGCTGCTCGTGTGGCCCTGGGTAACCTTCAGTTTTTGTTCAAAAAGCATCCTGTCAGGATGTGAATCCCATAGTATTTTTCTTTGTGTATAAAATCATATCAATAATTTTGAATTTAATTTACTCCAAATATACTTATATACAACTTCCTGTCAACCATGAGTTAAAGGAGTTACGGTTTCAACTTTGACTACATTGGCAAAAATGTAATTTAGTATCATGGGTAGTATCATATACACCGATCAGGCAAAACATTATGACAACTGAAAGGTGAAGAATAACACTGATTATCTCTTCATCACGGCACCTGTTAGTAATTGGGATATATTAGGCAGCAAGTGAATATTTTGTCCACAAAGTTGATGTGTTAGAAGCAGGACAAATGGTCAAGCGTAAGGATTTGAGTGAGTTTGACAAGGGCCAAATTGTGGTGGCTAGACGACTGGGTCAGAGCATCTCCAAAACAGTAGCTCTTGCGGGGTGTTCCCGGTCTGCAGTGGTCAGTATCTATCAAAAGTGGTCCAAGGAAGGAACAGTGGTGAACCGGCGACAGGGTTATTGGTGGCTAAGGCTCATAGATTCACATGGGGGGTCCGGGCAGACTGCTAACAGCAACACTACCTGTATTTGAATGTTGAGCCGCTCATTGGCTACTGATGCAACAGCAACCAATCAGCTGCGCTAGGAGATAATGATGTGATCGCTACCAATGAATTAACGACCTATCAGCCTGCAGCATCTAGAATTTTAATGCCAGAACTAGCTATTTAATAGTTAGTTAATAGAGAATTGGACCCTAATCTAAACTGGGACCAAAAAAAGTAGGGGCATAATGTCCATGGTCCATTGAAGCCCTGACGCAAGTCATGTGAACGTGACACTGTTTATTCAAATGTCTAACATGGCTTACTTGCAGGTGTGACTACGGTGCTCACTATGACAACCATCAACACCCACCTGAGGGAGACCCTCCCAAAGATCCCCTATGTGAAAGCCATTGATGTCTACCTCATGGGCTGCTTCGTCTTTGTTTTCCTGGCCCTGCTTGAATATGCCTTTGTAAACTATGTGTTCTTTGGTCGGGGACCCCAGCAGCAGAAAAAGATCAACGAAAAGCTGAACAAAGCCAACAATGAGCGTCCCCGCTATGAAGAGAAGCGTCTAAGGGAACAGGTATGCAGGATCTCTTGTAAACCATTTATAACGGTTGCACATTTTATTTTTGTGCTAATTAAAACCTAATTTAATTTAATTTAATTTAACCTAAATGAATTGATTACGCATTGACAATGTTCATGCATGTCTAAATCGATACGGATTCACTTAGTTTGTAAGCAGAACAACTTTACTCATCAAAACAACTATTGCCTGAATGAATCGCTTCACATCACTGCTAAAAACGAACATTCAATAGCCCATTAACCATCACTTTACTTAATCAGTGACGTATTTCATTTGATTGAAGTTGCATTTCATTATTAAGAGAGGTTCCTCTTGCTCTGAAAGTTACAAATTACATTCTCATTATGTTATCAGATTGTAGCCTGCTTTATTGCTGCAGGCTTCTGTTTCAATCCAAGTACCGTAATGCAGATGGAGATTGACCGATTCATTTTTCCCTTCTCAAAATGTGTCAGCCATTTTCAAACTTAACAACTGTGTAGTACTAACAAGCTCAGTTACTAAAATATAGTTTTACTGAATTAAGGCATTGTGTCTGTGTCTTTTATGCAGGCTCTTTCTTATTCACCCTCATATTTATGCACTTTTGTATTCTTCGGAAAATTGTTGCTTGATTGTCAGTTTATATGGCCGTTTTAATGTTCTCTTCATTTTTGTTCTTTCACATCGCAAGGACTCCATTTCAGCGCCGTTTCAGAGCAACACCCTCAGGTCATATACACAGCGAAGAAATCTGTATCTCGAGGAACAAAGAAAAGTCGGGGTACATGCATTTAGAAATCATATCAGCTGAAACAGTGGAGACTTAGAATGAGAAGTTGATGAAATATTGTCATTAACTACTGTGTGTGTGTGTGTGTGTGTGTGTGTGTGTGTGTGTCTGGGCATGTTTTTGTGAAATATCAGGACACAAATGTGTATAATGACATGGGTATAACATAGGTATTACAAAAAGAGGGTGAAATATGAGGACGTTCCCCATGTCCTCACTTTTCAAAATGCTTATAAATCACACAGAACAAGTTTTTTTTCACAAACTGCACAGTCTCCTGTGATGGGTAGGTTTAGGGGCAGGAGCAGTGTAAGGGGATAGAAAATACGGTTTGTACGGTATAAAAACCATTACGCCTATGGAATGTCCTCACATTTCACAAAAACAAACGTGTGTGTGTGTGTGTTTGTGTGTGTGTGTGTGTCAGCCATTGCATTTTGAATGAAGTCTTGTAAAGCTTTCTAATCTTCCCAAGTGAAGTTTGTTATGACTGTGACATCACATCATCATTGCATCCCCATGAAAGACTGAACGGAAGTAAATTCTATTTGAGACAGTTTAGTGCTATCCACTTTCTGTGGCCGCTCATGACCACCCCTTTCTTGTCTTTTATTGCCTCAAGGTGGATGCTTACGGAAACATTCTTCTCACCACTTTGGAGATGAACAATGAGGTGATGCCATCCGACGTAGGCAGCAGCGTCAGTGACTCACGGAACTCCGTCATGTCCTTTGACAGCTCCGGAGTGCAGTTCCGCAAGCCCATGGCTTCGCGGGATGGGTTCAGCCACCACTCGTTGGACCGCAGCGCCATGCGCAGTCGTGCCAACTGCCGGCTAAGGAGGCGCTCGTCCAAGCTGAAGCTCAAAATCCCCAACTTGACGGATGTTAGCACCATTGACAAGTGGTCCCGGGTCATTTTTCCTATCACTTTTGGATTCTTCAACCTTATCTATTGGTTGTATTATGTGAATTGATATGCGTTCCCCTAGGAAACATGGGCCATATTTTGAGAGCACATTGAATTGGCTTTGATACAATTGGAAAATATGTGTACACATATAAAGTTGATACATATGTATATGCATATTTCTATATATTATATTTCTATATACACATGCGTGTGTAAAATCTAAAGGACTTTTCTGGTGTAAAAAAAAACGTATTATATAGAATGACTTGAATGTTTAAGAATAATACAAGAGAAACATTTCAAGTATTTGAATTTCTTTTCCTTCTGAAACAAATGACAAATAACAAACATCAGTCCCTTGTTCGAGGGTACGGAACTAAAGACTGCATGATATTTTCGCTAAAAGAAAAGATCGCAAGAGAAAAGGGACACATCTGAACGTCTCATCGGCTTTTTATTGATACTGTAATCAGCCTCTCGTAACCGCAGCTCATGAAATCAGAAGTGGCTTGTGCATTTCGGGGAGAGTCAACTGAGCAGGACCCCAGACCCAATCCACTGCTTTCCCCGTCCTCACGGAATTGTCCGTTTCTACACTGTACAGCAACCTCTTTTGCAATTATGTGTCATTCCTTGATTTTGCAAGTGACAAGCATTCTCTTTATCGGACCTCAGCTCTGGTCAATGGTTTACACTGGACGGCCATTTTGAGTTTAACCAGTGCATCCTGCCCAGTGTCAGTACAATTCATTTTCTCTCTTCCCTTTTTTTGCAGATTCTCTTTTCTTTCATTTTTGGGCTAAAATCATATTTTTGGAGGGCAACACCTAAACATATTCTAGAGGTAGTTCATCAATAGAATTAATTCATCAAGAATTTAAGAAAATGAAGAAAAAAAAGAAAGAGTACATTCATTCAATCAGTAGCCTTATTGCCATGGTCAGGTAGTATTGGTGTTCTTTCTTTACTCTTGTTCCTAGTGCATTTCATTTGTTCTATTGATACAGTATTCATGAACATCTTGTAGAGCTTTGTGTTGTTTGGAATGGAGGGACACCCTTGATGAGCTGTAACGTTTCTTTAGAACTTGGATTTGAAGTTAGTCCATCAACTATGTGATAAATGTACAAAATAAGGAAAGAAAAGAAAAGATTCTTGTGTATTCAACACGGGATGTGACCATGTTTTTATCTGTTTCATGTTTAAGTCAACCACTCTTACCATAGTGTGACCTGATATTGTATATATTCAGTCATTGTAGTGATCCATCCCAAGAATGATATACGCTGATGTTTTTAGTTTCTCTAAAATGTGCCTGTCTGAAACCTGAAGGATGTGTCCTCAGTTCATCAATCAGTGAAAGAGGGCCAGATGACCCTTGATCTTTAACCTTTCACTTTAAGCACTGCAGACCCACCCACAGCTCTGACGTTTTGCATCTTGGGATTGAATCTCAAAGATGAATGACATCAGCATAATCAGGAAAAAAAAATGCTTCTGAATCTTTTCGGGGCAAAGTGACATGTACGATAAAAGCCATGAACTGAAGTGACAACCAAAAAGGCCTATAATCCATTTCTCTTTTTACCATATACCTCTGATTCACCCACCACCTGTTCTTTTGGCCTTGGCCTCATTATGATTTACCTCAGCTTCATTGACACTTATGTCGCCAGATTTTTCTCTATATCCAGGTGACCACAAACTCAAATCCATAAATCAATGAATCTACCATCCATATTCATTCAAGTCTTATTTATGGTAGTCTCTAGATGTCCCAATGCTCAGAGTAGATCGATAAGTAGAAGCATCCCAACAAATGCTTCTCAAAGCAAAGTTGTATCAGTTCTTGAAGATATGGATGAGAACTGAATTGCTGAATAACTGGGCAAGGGGACATTTAAAAGCGAGGAGGGTCCGGTGGTGCCTTGGGAACACGAAAGCCCCAGACTTGCTTGAGTTCCTTGAGGAGGATATTCTGAGCAGGACTCAGACCTCATAGCTCAACAGAGTCCCTTGGCTCTCGACCCCCACACCAGACCTCTTAACAGTCTTATAGGTGTGAACGAACCACTAAATCATCAACAGATCACTCTTTGGAGAAACAATGGAATAAGGGGAAACTGAAGGGAGAGAAGGCTGTACCTCAAGGTACTTGTGAGGTCCTATGTTACATGTTTAAGGGATTTCCATTTATTGTGTTATTATTTGTTATTGTGAGCACGACCATAACACCTGTGCAAGGGAGCCAGTACTCTCAAGTGCAAAGCGAGACATGCACAGTTGCATGCACAGTGTAGCAATTAAGTTAAGCGCAAATCTGCACTAAAAGGGGATGGAGGTCAGAGTGCTTTTCATGAGTAACCTTAGTTACTATGAGTGTTATGGGGGTGCCTTGGCCAATTACAACTCCCAGTTGGCATTCAAGATGCTGCAATGCTTTGCCAATGAAGGTTCAAAGGCAGAGTATTTAGTAACTGATTTGGTATCATTGGTATACACATTTAATCTATACTGTTTAGATATATGAATTTACAATGTAGACCAGACCTTTTAAGCTACAATATCAGTCAACCGTTACTAGTGCAGTGTTGTAGACAAGTTTAGCGATAAGATAAAAATGCCAAATCCACCATTAGCCAACATTTCTCTTATTGTATTCAAGAGAACCAGATCAGTTAGTAAGAAGTGTTTTTTTTTTTTTTGAGTTTAGAAAATAGAGTTTGCGTTGCCTTTGACCCATTGAAAAAGGTGGGATATATACATTGTTTCATTTGAGCACCAACCACTATTAATTGGTAGGACTGCACAATTAAAATGATGTTGATATATTTTTGTATTAGATATTACTGCTCTAAGTTATCAATCGGTGTTAATAGGCGCTCTAATTTTTCCCTTTGAGCGACTAATAATAGAGCAAAAAAAATGCATACAGTATATCATAATCATAACCTGTGGTTAGGTATTTTATTCATTAGAATAATTAGAAATTCTTAGAAGCAGTTCGTACAATGCACATAAGTTAGCGCCCATAGCTTCATTACATTCTAGTAGACTTGCTGGCACTATGCAGTCTTTCTCACTATTGGTCAGTTTATTGTTCCACAGGGTAACCTGAATCACTATTGGTCCATGTGTCCCAGCCAATCACTATAGGCAAGGGTTAAATTTTTCAATTGAGAGGGGATTAGCAACATGCTAATGCAGCCATACTGTGCCACTGAGACATGCTGGATGTTGAATTTGTTCAAGTGGATATTGTGTTGATCATCAACATGTTCTTGTAGCACCAGCACTCTGTTTATTCACAGTGAGCTTACAGCTAGAACAAATTTTTGGAAAGATTCTGGTTTGTGGGCATTTGTCCCTACAAGATTTGCCTTAACAAGATCACTAAGCATTTTCATGAAATATTTCTGAGCAATACAATGCAAATACAACAAAGTTCACGGGAGAGTGATTCTCTTTCAACTCAATTCAAGCCTTAAACATGGTTACATAGCATTATAATTTGATCATTGGACATTTGGGGTACAATTCAGTTATCCATTCTAGATCCGTAAAGGATAATATAGTGACAAATTAGTTCCCTCAAATGCCTCACCCAGGTACTTTGGCTATGTTTCCACTGCTTAACCTCAGAACCACAAAGTGTAGAACCAAATAATTTCCAGGTTTAGGAATACGTTGTCTTTCCATTTGTCAGACCTCAGAGTAAAATATAAATAAATAAAATAAGGTCATTGTGGCTTTTTGTCAAAATTGCATCTTTATTTCTCACTTTTTTGCACAATTTGCATAATTTCAACTGTTTTCTGTAATTGTGTCTTTATTTCTCGTTTCTATATCTGAAAAAGATTATATTATTTATTGTAGCCTAACTGGGCAATCTCCCAGTTGTGACTTTATATGTGACCCTGGACCAAAGCATAAGGGTAAATTATTTGGAAATGTATATCTGATAAATAGCTGATAGCTGAATAAATAAGCTTTCCATTGATGTATGATTTGTTAGGATAGGACAATATTTGTCCGAGATTCAACTATTTGAAAGTCTGGAATCTGAAAATCGCCTTTATAGTTGCCCTAATGAAGTCCTTAGCAATGCATATTACTATTATACTTTATATATATATATATATATATACAGTAGGAAATTTACAAAATATCTTCATGGAACATGATCTTTACTTAATGTCCTAATGATTTTTAGCATAAAATAAAAATCTATAATTTTGACTCATACAATGTATTGATGCCTATTGCAACAAATATACCCATGCGACTTATGACTGGTTGTGTGGTCTAGGGTCAAATATTTCATAAAATTAACTATTTTCCATAAATTGTCATACATTTTGCGTCTCGAGGTCCCTCTCACACACTCACACACAAGTTATTTTAGCGTTTTATCCAGGATATTTGGTTCTGAGTTTTGTGAGTGGAAACATGGCTAGTGTAGTAGTTCACATCAGAATCTGATATGAATAAACTATTTGGGAACCTTCATTTTTGTTCAACAGATTAGATGGCAAGTAGCTGAACAAAGAAAATGGACACACAGCCTAACTGCTCATTTATTTATAGTTAAACTTGACCAGTTTGCTAAGTCTGCAACTTACTGCTGTATAAACGCACTGATAGCTGTATCAGAAAATATATAATGGCATAAATTGCTGTTCCGGAAATACATTCTTAGATATTAGGGTAACTATACACTCTTGCATATGTTTCACTGTCTGAGGGAGTTGGTGCATGCAACAAATCATTCTAGCATTTTTTTAATTGAAAGTTTATTGTTTCACCATAGTGCTAGGATAGATTAACTGTTGTTAAAACCAATTTGCCAGTTTACAAGGGTCATTTGGCCAAAATACTCAGATAAATGTAGCAGCGCTAGGTTAGAGAGGGTGATGGTAGTTGATTCATGGCATTCCATGTTAAATTTGCTTTTTTTATTAAAATAATTTAGGTTTTGTAATCTTAATTTCAAAATCACATGCAGGCTGAATCTGCATGGTTAGCTATTTTTTATTCATACAACTTTTGCTGTGTCGTTTGTTGTGTATTTGTTTTGTTTGATATTAATTGATCTTGAAGGTTGGTGAATCTGTTATCAGTCTATCGAAGAATGTGTCAGATGGGTTTAAATTTGTGACAGAAATTGCTGCTAATTACCTCTTTTAGCTAGTGATGAGCAAAACAGGGTTCTGTTGGGACCATTTTAAGATACATGTATAATTCATAGCATTTGGCCATTATTTGCCACCTTAAAACTGTGTTTGAAAAGAAATGGGCCCTTCATGTCTATATTTGTAACACACTCTCTGAAGAATAGTGGCTCAGACATGGATACACTGTTGTAACACACAAAAACTGCACACTCCATCTATTGAAATGGATGCTATTTTGGAAATAATGGAAATTTAGGACAACCAAGAGATTTTCGATCAGAATTGTGTAAAGGTAGCATACTCTTGAGCACAGATGGGATTGTTGGCCTTTTTTGGAGAATGTGACTCATCATCGTACAAAAGTATGGTTTCTTCAGTGTAATTTGATATCTGGTTAGGGGACGGGGGACGCATTTTCCTTTTGCCTTGCACTTTGCTTCAGTTTAAGACAAATATATTGTCTGTTATTGTTTTTTGTTCTTTTTTAAAAGAGCTTTGCACAACTATTGGGCGGGGGGGACTCTTTGCTAATGTGTTCTGATGACAATGGAGGACATAATTATCTACGCACTTCACACAAATCTCCCCATATGCTCACTTCCACATTTTCATGCCATTAACATAACTCAACAAATCATCGAATAGCTTTTACGCGAGTACATTGTTTTTGTCTTTTGCTACATCCACCCATGAAGCAGGAGAAAAGGAAGTACAAAAACTGTTGAACTGATTTTAATGTGAATTTTTCTTGCCTCTTGTGTATATGTGTAATTACATGTGAATTGTATTGTAAATATGATATCTTTCACTTATATTTCTTAATGCATGAACAAAACAGGGCAGTTGGTAATAACAGCTAGCCTCAATGCTACTGGCATGGACAGCTTTTGCAGCACCGGCATAACTTCTGCAAACAAAACCTATCTCTGAAAAAAAAAGAAAAAGAAGAGGAGAAAAACTCACAAAAAGATACCGGTTTTGTTTTGCATGTCTTACGTTTTTGGAAAGGTTTATTTTCATAATTTCATTTCTATTCTAAAATTGGCGATTCATATCACCCTCACATACAAGGAAAGCTTTTTGCTTCTTCTTGTACACAGAGATCGAACCAAACACTGTAAATCTTAAATTAAATATAGAAAATAAAACATAAAAATACTATCTATATTAGAGAATTATGGAGAAAATTATTAATGGAATTCATAATTAAAAAAAAAAATATGCGAAGAATATGCACATTTTCATCCTCTCTTGCTTTTTTTATATATATCACATAGAGTTGAGAGTAGATTGACACACCTATTAAGCCATTAGTTCAAAGTAGACTAGACCTGCTTACATCTTGTTGAACAAAACAGCAAGTTAAAGTCTCATGCCATGAGAATGCACGACTGGCAAAGCAAATTCTCTGAGTTTGTTAAAATGTATGGGCCAGTAACTTTGCTGTGCTGATTTTCTTTGCACCAGGATAGCGTTACTGATAATGCGAATTATGACACATAAACACAGCACACACTAAGTAAAGTACCAACCTGAAGTAAAAATCCTCAAAAAAAAGAAATACAAATTGGCAAATATCTAGGGCAACCACTTCATACATAATTTGAAAGTTCAGTCGCTATTTAGTACTGTTTTGTTTTATTTCTAGTTGCCTGTATTTGTTGTATTCTTTAAATGAATGGTTAACTCTTATTGTTGATGTTTTCTCACAGAAAGGAAATATATTTCTACTTTACATCCTGCCCTGAAAGTAAAATGCATTCTGTTTTTGTGTTGTACTGGTTTTGTTCTCATTAAGCTCTTGGTTTGATTCTGTTGAACTATTGAGGTGTGATGATTTTTGATGATCCATTTGGCGGTATGATTTGTCTTCATGAAATCAACATTTGTAAAGTAAAAGGTTGTATTTTCTTCTTTACTTTTTTTATTTTCTTTCTTTTCTTTTTGTCAGTGCCAATTAATGTAATGGTGTCGGTCAGCTTTTCTAGGTGTTTGAGCAAAATGTGTTTTTTACTAATACAAGATGTTACAGTATGTGGTACAAAAAAGGGTTATAAGTAACCAACTGACTTTTTACAAATAAAGGCTTATACAGTAAAGAACGACAACGCAGAAGTCTTTTCATTTGCCATTTGTGGACTAAGAGTTGCATTTCTTTTCTTTTGGCTGATGGTTTAAACTAATTAGTCCCCAAATGGTAAATCACAAATGTTTTTAGAACGTGATGCAAGCAGAGACATTCGACAAAAGATAGATAGACAGATAGATAAACAGACAGACGGATGGATGGACAGACGATAGATAGATAGATAGATAGATAGATAGATGATAGATAGATAGATAGATAGATAGATAGATAGATAGATAGATAGATAGATAGATAGATAGATAGATAGATAGATAGATAGATAGATAGATAGATAGATAGATAGATAGATAGATAGATAGATAGATAGATAGATAGATAGATAGATAGATAGATAGATAGATAGATAGATAGAGAACCCCAGCTGGAACAAAGTAATCTTTGCCCCAACAACATTAGTCGATGCTCATATTTACCAAAATTCTGCAAGAGAATCAAAAGAAAAGAAATATACTTTAGGGCTCCCATATGCCGTAAAGAGTTGCCTAACTTGCTTTGAGGAGAAACTAGAACAGTTGCATCACTTTGTAGAAACGTTTTAAAGTAAACTTGGAGAGAAAACACAATGAAAGACAGTATAAATTCAGGAAGCCATCTGCATTGCGGTGAACAGTAAAGACTGTGTCCTTTTATTTCACTTGTCCATTGTTTGTGAAATCTGTTTAATTTACCTCTGAATTTTGGTGTTCCTCTTTACTATTTTAACACTCTATATTGTTAATATATTAATAGTCTATATGCAAAAAGTGAGTTCTTCATTGATTAGCACTGTAATTACCAAGATTATCATTGTGTAATTAGCTCATATATAAAGAGTTAGATAATGTTTTTTTATGCTTTGTTAACAAATGCCTGTTTGGTTTAATTCAGCCAAAAATGAACATTCTGTGACTAATTCCTCACCCTCATGTCATTCCAAACCCATAAGACCTTCGTTCATCTTCAGAACACAAATTAAGATATTTTTGATAAAATCCAAGAGCTCTTTGACCCCTCCACAGACAACAACACAACAACCACTTTCAAGGCCCAGGGCTGGATTTCCCGATAACGTTGTCTCTTAGAGCGCTACGAAGATTCTAAAGGTATAACTTAACTAAATGTATACCATTTCTAGGTGTGTTCCCTGAACTATATCTTAGGAGGTTGCTTAAGGTTTATCTTCTTAAGTACGTTACCAGGTGCTGTCCGTGGCGGTGGGGCTGAATTGGTTTATCAATGGCTCATAAATCGATTATTCACTCTGGGTCTGTTTAACTGCGTTATGTGAAATCTGAAATAGTTAAAAAGGCATTTATCAGGACTCGTGATATCTTATGAATATAATCAAAATTGCTAACTAAATCCAAACTTGGATATTTTAAATAATTTTGAAATGATTGTGAGAATCAGCAACCTCTCATGCCCAAACGTTTCATGCATCAACCCACTACACTAACTGGCAGTATGCCATTTATATTATCATAATATATTTTGCCATAGTCTTCATTTACTTCACAAGCATGGTTAATTGCCCGCATCACATTATTGGTGTAAATCACTAATTTCTGTTATTGGATGACCTACTAAATAAAAGCGCAATACGGGAAACATATAATCAACAGCTGGGCCAGAAACAAGACATAAACAGAGAGCGGCAGCAGCTGAATTTCGGGGCTGAGGGGGTACTCCGTCGAGTTTGTAGGACCAACAAGATCTAAAAGCTGCTGAATTTGCTGCCGTGGCAGGCAACATTTATTTTGAACTGCAGCTTCTGACATGGTAGCCAGGGGACTAAAGTTTTCACGGATTCAATTTTGCACATACACTAAATGGCTCTGTGGACGAAGCCGTCTTTGATTTAGCTCAACTATTCGCTGTGTCGCTGCCATAGTTTGACCAAACTCCCCTCCACAAACATTCCCTTTAAAGGGTAACTAAACCCCTGCTCAGAGCTTAACTCCACCCACTGGCAATATTTGAAAATTGCTGGAAAAGTGGGCAGAGCCCAGCGGAGACAGAGGGGACGAACCAAGGGCGGGACTGAGCAGAGAGCGCGCACCTGAGACCCGCAGTGACGGATTGATTGACAGCTGTCGCGAGTCGCAAAGATGGAGAATGACTGGAGTGATGCCAGTAGCTTTGCAACCTTCACCTGAAGTGGACTGTGGAGGAGGGTGAATTGTCTGTAGACACAGACCCAGAGCCTTATCAATGCGAGCCGCTGGCTCAAACTACGTTAACTCCCGATGCTGACGATGCTAGGGAAGCAGCAGCGCAAGAGAACTGACCTAATCTATGAACAGTCAAATCCTTATACTGAATGCCACTAAAAATAGATCAGATACATACAATGTATTTTCATTCAAATTAACTGAATCAATAAGCAGTGCAGGACCAATAAGTTGAAACCTAATAGCCTATTATAAACAGATTTCCTCAAATAAAAGACTATAGCATGTTACTGTATTGTTGTCCGTTACCACGGCAACCACTTGCGTGTCAGGGTTTGAAAGTGCGTCTCTTGTATGAAACTTATCTGTACACATGACAGGCGGCAATAATATCGCAAGAAAATCCTGCCGTGTACTGACAACTGCATTATTTAACCGCATTTTCTTCATTACAATGTTAAAGCATGTGTCAAGTGAGTTTCATTCATAATGTCTCTCCTTCCTGTAACATGACAGTTCATACTGGAGTGAAGCCGTTCTCATCATGATTGGGGAAAACATTTCTGAGGGCGCGGTGCCAGGGGCGTGGGTAGTGAGCCGTTGGAAGAACCTCACGATGACCCACAACGTCCAATAGGAAAATTCAATTGCAGTAGCCATCACTCAGACGGTTTTACACCATATATTATAGAATTAAAACACTTTTTACCCAAATGTCAAAACATTTACTCGAATCAATGAACAGCATTAATATAGTCTTGCAGATCATTAACAAAAATGTACTATTGGATAATATAATTAAAAAGCTAATAACCATCAGTGTAATGATAATTTTATTCTTTGCATTTTTCAATTAGCATAATTATATTCATATAGACTGAGATGTAAAGAAACAGTGTTGGCCACATATCGTAATGAACTGCACTGTAAAAAATATTTTTGCGATTTAGTTATTTCAACAAATTTTTTTCAGTAGAGATAACTAGATTGTCCAGACAACAAGGCATTTTAAGTTTTCTTGTCCTCAACTAGACTGAAAGTTAAGTGAACAAGTATAATTGTTGTTTTAACTCAAAAACATATGTTGAAACAACTACACTAGATTTTCTGTTGAATGAACAAGTATAATTGTTGTTTTAACTTAAAAACATAAGTTGAAACAACTGCTCTAGATTTTCTGCAGGCTTTACTCCAATTATACTTTAGCCTATTTCTTTAACTGCAGTAAACTAAACTTAATTTACTATGTACAGCTATAAAACACTCTAATTATATAGATATGAACACATTTATTTAACTTATTTATACATACCACACCATATAAACCTAAATTCCTAATTCAAGGAGTCAAGGAGTAAAGAGTTAAAGTTTTGTATTAACACGGCTAGTGAAAACAGCGAGTGTAGTTACGTACATCCAGGAAATGCACGTGCTGTGCGCGTGCGCCCCTAGGACTGACGGACGCCATTTCCTTTCACTCGTGATGCTGAGCAAACGAGTAGGGTTAACATCGAGATAGAGTTTTATCTCATTAACAGTATGAAGTTTAGAACATTCTATTGTTTTAGGAGGGTATCTGTGATGTGTGTGTGTCCGTGCGCACCTAAACTTTCCTCATAGATATTTTCTTTGACTCGCGGATGGTGCGGAGCAGACGAGGGAAACTTTTTTTTCAGGGAAACCTAAAGTAAGTGTTTTATCTCATTTACCATTTGTTTTTTTATAATGTATTGATTTATAGCAATATGTATATGCTGTGCGCGTTTAAACGGGCCAAAACTTTTCTCTCAGGGGAATGAGGGGACATGACTCAGTGCAGACATGGAGTTTACTTTTAACCAAGAGAACACAAAGTAAGTGTTTAACCTGTTGTGGAAATAATTCTATTCGAAAAATGAGGAGGGAGGACACAAATGCAAACCTTTCAAAAGTCAAAGTATCAAAAATGGTTTTATTTCTTGCAAGAAATAGGCAATTCACATACAGAGAATGTCTGTCATGAGAAGAGCAAAGTTCTCTCCTCGGGGTACCATTATATACCCCCCTTACATCCTGAGTCGGTTGTAAGATGTTGTGGAAACATCTTTATTCAAAACCCCTGTTCAACATAAATTCTAACTAGACAACACAATACCCATGTCTGCAGAAGTTCCTGTTTTTAAGCTACATCATTTTCACACATTCTGCCTATCGCTAATTTGATCTGCGCACATACTTTTCACACTTGAAGTACAATAGGTCACTACTGACCTTTTGCACTACACAGTTTCCTTGCTACTGAGTATTCTATCACCCAGAACAATTTGTTCCTGCAAGCTAGTCCTAACCTATGCATTTCTAAAGCTTGGTTACATGTCTTTAATAATGAAATGCTTCATGAGTACAAATACATGTTCAATGTTAAATGTTCAATGTTAATGTTAACAAGTGTTACACATCTAGGAGTAAAAGATTCACATCTATAAGTAAAAACACATCTAGGTAAAATGAACACTTCTAATAGTAAAAACATCTAAATGTAAAATTTCCTTCACAAACCTCATCTACAAAGTGTATTTATGACGTTATGTTGTTTTATAATGATATTTTTTTTTGCTGTGCGCTCCCAGAGCCGTTGAATTACAGAGTTTGCAACACGCTTTGATCTCGCGGTCACGTGGTTCATGGAGCTCTCAACAACTCGCGCCGTCAATCTGTTCGAATGGTTGGAGGAGGATAGACAGACAGCGGTTTCAGTATATTTGCTGCAATTTCTGGTAAATATTAACCTTATGAATTGAAATCAAATCAAATTGTGAAATGTGTCAAATACTCAGCCCTAATTAAATCACATTATGAGTCATTGTACAGTGTAAACATTGCAACATGCTGTCAATAAACCTAATGAAATGAAATTATTTAGGATCTATTGCTCCTTGACAAAAAACTGAACTGGTTTACGGATCGGATGAAACTACAGCCCCGTTTCCATCGAAATTACCCGGAACAATTTGTACCAGGAACTTTTTTTACAGGAACTTTTTTCCCCCCAGACCTGCTAGTGTCTGCGTTTCCACTGTGGTCTAAAGTACCGTGAAGATTAGGCAAATTAGTCCAGAGACATGGGACTGCGCGTGGCTGCTCCTCCCAGTCATCGATGGACAATAATAATTTTTGTGCAACACTGTCTGCAACAATAACAAGTATGGAGGAGATGCAAGCAGCGCTGCTTTTGCTGGTTATGTATTTGTTTACTAAATATGTAATTAACAAAACGGCGGAAAAGAGATGAGCACTGATACTAAAGTGTATTCTGAAAGCTCGTAAAGCTAGATTTTAAATAAGACAGACAACATATGTTATAAACAGCTATTACGGACATTGACCGTGCGATTGCTGAGACAACGCACACTTTCGGACAGAAAGAGCAAGACTGATATTTACTGAACGCAGAACGAAACCTCGCAAGACTTTTAAAAATGGCGGTCGAAATAAAATGCTGCATGAGCTCAATCAATCAGCATGTTCAGCGGCCAAGTCCCACCTCCGAAAGTTCCGGAACTTTGAAAAAGTACTACCTCTGGAGCAGGGCCGTTTGGAGGGGGAAATATTTACCCGGAACTTCATTTAGACCCTGGTTCCTGCGGTCGAAACACACCGAGTACCACCCCAAAGTTCCTAGTTCCTGGGGAAAGTTCCTGCGGTGGAAACGCGGCTTACATCTCGCTTCACTGCATGGCCTCTCTCAGATAGCCATCAGATACAGGTAAGTTTCATGGAAATCCTTGAAAATTATTAAATGTGAGTTTGAATCGATACAGCCCCGAACTATTTTCGGGTAAGTTCACCCAAAACATTTTTTTAAGGGGGTAAAGTTTAGATGCACACAGATATCAAGAATCAGCATATGCATCACAACAGTGGTGACATACTTAATGCTGCAATGCATGCTGGGAGCCATGCGTTTTATACTGTGGTGGCTTAGTCGGGTTGGAGCTAAACTCTGCAAGACATCTCTAGGACCGAACTTGCCTACTCCTGACTTAGAGGTACAAAAATGTACCCTTAAGGGTACTACCCCAGTAACGGCCATTTGTACCTTAAAAGGTACAATTTTGTACTCTTTGTTTTGAGAGTGTAGTCAATGTGAATAGCATAAGAGAGTGACAGAGAAGAGAAGACATTGTTGAATAAAGTCGTTATTTTTGTTTGTTTTTTTTGCACAAAAAGTATTCTCGTCGCTTCATAAAATTAAGGTTGAACCACTGGAGTCACATGCACTATTTTACCGATCTCTTTACTACCTTTCTGGGCCTTGAAAGTGGTCATTGTGTTGCTGTCTATGTGGGGTCAGAAACCTCTCGGATTTCATAAAAAATATATTATATGTATAAATAAATATATATTTGTGTTCCGAAGATGAATTAAGGTCTGAAGGTCTTAAACGACATGAGGGTGAGTAATTAATGACAGAAAATTCATTTTTGGGTGAACTGATCCTTTAAATAGTTATCACTTTAGATTAGGTCATGAAAGTGCTGATTTAGTGCTTTAGATCAGCCTTAATTGGACATGAATTGTCTTAGGATACTAAGTGTTCCTTAAAATGTTTACAAATACATCAAGCATATAATCCTTTAACCCTATCAAGCTAAACATAGGTACTTTTTTTTTTTAATTAAAAAAATGACTTGCTGTCAATGTGCTGTCAATATGCCAATACTGTATGCTTTTATGTATATGCAAATGTAAGTAAATTTACATTTGGTAGAAAAATGACATGCAAATACTCAGGAGAACATGGTTTTAAAATACATCAGTTCACTCTAAAAAAAATGTTGCTATATAACACTAAAAGTGGCTCGTAATCATAGGGGAACCACTTTAAGTGTTGTATAGCACACAAATCTTATAACATGTGCAATAGACATGCTGCCGCGGGCTCCTGGAGAGGACCCCAGCGCCAATGGCATGTCAATTGCCTTGAATTGCTGGCCGTACGTCTTGCCCTGCACCCTTTCCGAGCCCTGCTCAAGGACAAGCATGTACTGGTCCGTTCAGACAACACGCCGACAGTAGCGTACATCAACCGACAAGGTGGTCTACGCTCCCGCCGGATGTCGCAACTCGCCCGCCACCTCCTTTTATGGGGTCAGAAACATCTGAGGTCGATTCGTGCCATTCACATCCCGGGAGAACTGAACCGTGCGGCCGACGAGCTGTCACGTGTTCAGACGCAGCCGGGGGAATGGAGACTCCATCCCCAGACGGTCCAGCTGATTTGAGAACAGTTTGGCGACGCACAGATAGATCTGTTTGCCTCCCACGACTCTTCCCATTGCCGCTGGTATTACTCCCTGACGAGGGAACTCTCGGCACGGATGCACTAGCCTTCTCCGAGCCTTCTCACACAGGTTCTGTGCAAGATCAGCGAGGACAGGGAGCAGGTCCTAATTGGTCGCCCCGTACTGGCCCGGCCGGACCTGGTTCTCAGAACTAGTTCTCCTTGCGACAGCCCCTCCCTAGTCGATCCCTCTGAGGAAGGACCTCCTGACTCAGAGACGGGGCACCCTTTGGCACCCACGTCCCGATCTTTGGAACCTACACGGACCTGGCCCTGCCACCTCAGGTGGCGGCTACCATCACTTCCGCTAGGGCCTCGTCCGCCGGACAGGCCTATGTGTTGAATTGGAACCTCTTCGTCATCTGGTGCTCTTCTCGGCGAGAAGACCCCTGGAAATACCCTATCTGGTCCGTGCTTTCTTTCCTCCAAGACGGGTTGGAGCGAAGGCTGTCTCCCTCCACCCTTAAGGTTTAAGCAGGTTCCTGAGGGGGGCGAGGAGACTAAATCCGCCTCGTCCTCCTCAGATGCCCTCTTGGGATCTTGCAGTGGTTCTATCTGCCCTGCAGAAAGCTCCCTTTGAGCCCCTGCAGTCTGTAGAGTTGAAGTTCCTTTCAATGAAAGTGGCGCTCTTGATTGCCCTGACTTCCATCAAGAGGGTAGGGGACCTGCAGGCATTTTCGGTTGACGAAGCGTGCCTGGAATTCGGGCCGGCTAATTCTTAGGTGATCTTGAGACCCCGGGCTGGATATGTGCCCAAGGTTCAAGGCATTCCGTTCCCCCTTGGGGTAAGAGCACACTCCACTAGGAGTGTTGCTTCCTCTTGGACTCTAGCGCATGGCACCTCGCTGACAGACATTTGTAGAGCTGCAGGCTGGGCGACACCTAACACGTTCGCTAGATCATAATCTCCGAGTAGAGCCTGTGGCCTCTCGTGTACTCGCCCCAAATGGCCAGTAACTGGACAGGTTCAGGTGTCATCGCTTGCTGCGCCATTCCACTCCTCGGACTGGATGCGTGCGCATTTCCACTCAGGTGAGCTTCTCAGCAGTTCCTCCAGCACTGTTGATGCCGACACCAGTGCATGCCCGGTTGGTCAGCCCTCGTGTTCCGGCTAGGTGCCTCCATGTGCATGGTTCCCCCTTTGGGCAACCCCCACATGTGTATTTCCACGGTAGGTCTCTTGAGCGCGTGTCTTCCCTTGGCAAGCCACCTTGCCACCCCTGGGGTTGAAATTTTCCACCTGCGGCTGGATACTTCAGTGTTTTTCCACATGCAGTCCCTACGGGGGTCATGTGTGTATTCCTAAGTCCTCCCTTCAGGCAGGCATTGTGTTGCATTTCTCCACGTGGGATATGCTTCCCAGTGTACCTTGGTATTGGCGTTGAGCCCAGTCCCTTGTTCGTGCTCAGACTCACGTCAGGGATCTCGGGTCAGGACGCTGGAAGACAGCCGTTGTGGCGAGATTGAATTGGAACCCCCATTTCGTCAGTAACTGACGTAACTCGTAGTGTACTGACTGAAAGGGAACGTCTCTGTTACGTATGTAATCCTCGTTCCCTGAAGTCTCCAGACCATCTTTGGAGGGAGCTGAAAGTTCGTATTGCCCAGTGACAGCCCCGAAACCTGAAGGATCTGGAGAAGCTCTGTATGGAGGAGTGGGCCAAAATCCCTGCTGCAGTGTGTGCAAACCTAGTCAAGAACTACAGGAAACATATGATCTCTGTAATTGCAAACAAAGGTTTCTGTACCAAATATTAAGTTCTGCTTTTCTGATGTATCAAATACTTGTCATGCAATAAAACGCTAATTAATTACTTAAAAATCATACAATGTGATTTTCTGGATTTTTGTTTTAGATTCTGTCACTGAAGAGTACCTATGATAAAAATTACAGACTTCTACATGCTTTGTAAGTGGACAAACCTGCAAAATCGGCAGTGTATCAAATACTTGTTCTCCCCACTGTATGTATATATATATATATATATATATATATATATATATATATATATATATATATATATATATATATATATATATATATATATATATATATATATATATATATATATATATTCTGGAACCAAACAAAAATTGTTTTAAAGAGTTTTTGAATCCAATTTTTGGTAATAGGTTTTCAAAATTCGCAAACCTCATTTAAAATTAATTTAAAAATACAACAGCTCATGAAGGTTAAGCACCTCCTTTCACTGGCCGTTTGTTGTAAGTTTCAGGCACTCTTTTATTCATGGACATTGCCAGTTGACATAAGTGAATCTCTGAAACGGTGTAAGTGCCAGTACGATTTCACCTCAAAAACACTGAAAACTGTACATGCAGAGGTTTGGAATCCCACAAAGGACATTTACCATTCTGCCCCTGAGCAGAACATGGTTTCTACTCATCTTGTGCATTCTTATGGCAGGTTGTACACATGAACGATGTGCAAAGCATAATGCTATCCCAAAAGAATGCAGTCAAGAATCTAAGATACCAAGTCTTTCTCAAGACATTGTTCCTTACATGTAACTATCTTCTTTTCATGTCAATGTAGTTAACCAGTGGCACATTAAAGGGAGGGTGGGGGGACAGAGAAAAAGAAAGATCCTATATAGAATCTTGAGGGAAATACAGAGTTGTTGTTTTTTGTGCTCCATCTTGCCTTAGTAAACTTTGAAAATGTTCCCAGTGGAGAAGAGGCACTTATGGGGCTGGGAGTACAGAGATCTGTTGGAGTAAGATGGAAGCAGAGCACTGAACTAGATCAGCAAAATGTGCTGGCTATTTCCTTGTTCTATTGTCAGCACTCCATAAAAAAACATGAAATATTGAGAGGATGCATTAACATGGGCCAGAAATTGATGGCTGCTCCAGTGAGGGTAAAACAAATCAGATGAAAACAGTCAAAGAGGTGGAAGATGCCATCTTGGCTCAACTGTGGGTTTCTGTGAGCTGTGGACAATTTTCTCCATCTTGAAAAGCAGAGGTTTGTCAGGTTTGGTATGTGAAAACAAGTAGAAATACTGTTTATTTTTATTATTATTTGTTGTATTAATATCGATGGATGTTTGATAAATACACAATAATCAAATTTTGTGTTTTCTCAATGTAATGTAAAAATGAAGGTACCATTTGCAACATGAAATGGAATTGCAAAGATTGGAATTGTTTTCAAACACATTTTCTCTGTCTTCCATTGCTATGGCAAACTTATAAATCTCATGAATCAGAATGTAGTTTTTTATTGCAGGAATATTGCCACAGGCATGTTTTTCCTAATAAGCCTGGGTTGATTTAAAGATATATTCTCTGAATACATATCTTAAAGTCAGCATGAATGGCTTCTGGAATGAATGTAGGGCAGGACTGGATTTCATTGTTGGGGAGTGACTGAATTGTAGGAAGTTGGAGGCAGATCTGAATGCCAGTTTGCAGTCAGTTGTTGAGGATATTTAGTCCCACCCTCCACCGAGACATATGTCATGAAGAGAACAGATGTCATTTTAAGGGGAAGGGAAGGTTAACGTTTTAATTAAAGACTACGAGTGTGCATGTATTTCTAAAAAATGATGTGCGGCACAAAAAAATTATTTAGAACAAACACTGCAATATTGCAAAAAAAAAATCATTTTGTTTTCATGGTGACTTTAAAAATGTTTCTTAAAGGCAGGGTAGGGCAACACTTTTTGTTGTACTGGATGAAACTCTCTTCACATCCTGAGAGCAATCAGTAATAGAACTGGTCTAAATATTAAAGAAAAACATGTTTTACATATATCTCCTGTGGAAGCCACAGGACCAAAACATTTTCGTCCATTCATTGCATTTGGTCCGAATGTCCAACCTGCCTGTCAACTTATATGTATTTGATATCTCCGCACACCCTGCTTGTGCAGACCTCACACGTCATCAGCGCATTTTGTAAGGCTATGCAGAGTTGTAGGCAATCACAGAGCACCGCAGGCTGTGCGCTATCATGTGTTTTGGAGGAAGCGTGGCTTTGGAGAGCGCTCTGATGTGAGGGTGGGATCTCATGCTTTCAAAGCTAGCTTGTTATTGCTAGCCTCTCCTAAATTAGCTACCCTACAGTTTTTTATTTATTTATTTTTTAAGGATGTTTAGATATTGTTGATGGAAAACAAGACAATTTTGGAGGAGTAGTGGGCTTTGTCAATGAATAATAAACTGTTCTGTTTCATACAATTGTCAGAATTGTATGCGTCTCATTTGGTTTTGTGGATTGTTATTTAATTCTGCATCTGGTCATCTGTTCTCTAAATATCTGTAGTGGTGGCATTGAAAACCCCATATCCATCAAGCACTAGTGTTGTGATGACAAAAGCAGGAAAAGCATACGGAAAAGCATACGGTGTTAAGCACAAGGACTGATATTTCACTCGATGGTTGCTAACATATGATATATATTAACATAATGTTGTGCCTTTACCATTTTGAATTCAAGTAATGGTGTCTGCCCAAAATGTAAAAGAGAGGATGAAGATTTACTTTGGGCAGTATGACTAAAAATTACGTGCCTTTGAGGTTGTCCCACATATCTCCAATCCACACATTACACGCATGCATAAATGCGCACACACACATTCAGTGTGTGTGTGTATGTGTGAGTGCATGCACATGTGTGTGTGTGTGTGTGTGTGTGTGTGTGTGTGTGTGTGTGTGTGTGTGTGTGTGTGTGTGTGTGTGTGTGTGTGTGTGTGTGTGTGTGTGTGTGTGTGTGTGTGTGTGTGCATGCACTCACACATACACACATACACACACTGAAGTCAGCGATGAATGGATGCGTCTGATAAAATATTAAGACTTGGAGCTCTTTTATCTATATCTGACCATTGATGCACAAGTGAATCTATTTCCCTTTTTCTGTCTATCTACCTCCACTTCCTCCCACACATTGCTCATTTTATTTTCAATTCACAAGTGATCCTCCAAAAATGTCTGCCAATCGCTTCATGTGAAACATAATTGCACTAAAGCAGACTGATGATTCCTAGTAATTCCATGGCAATTTCATTGTGTGATTCAAACAAACATGCATCCCCTTGCCTTTGCTTTTATTTGACATAGGAGCAGAAAAAATTATTCAGTAGATGTGTAGTGCAGTTTCAACAGTAACACTGGCACAAATATCCATTAAAAACACTGTGATTTTAATATTTTTGTTTTATACATTGCTCTGGCATGTCACTCACAGCATAAGGAGAGCGAATATGGCTAGAATATAATCACAGCTAACGTCTAGGCTGGTTTCTCTGGAGAACAGGAGATGTGAGCCATTTTGTTGACTGAGGCACACACGTCTTTGTCATCACTTGGCTCCAGCTCCCTGCAGCTCTGGCTGCAGATGGTTGACTGTGTTTTTTTAACCAACACCCCCCTCTATTGCAAGATTATTCATACTGCAACTCATTTTTATTTTTCTTACCAGTCCAGGAAACATTGAGGGTTACTATAAAAAACAAACAAAAATACATAATACATCAACTTTCCAACACATCGATTGGATGATTAAGAGCGCTTACTGTACAATCTAGAGAATGATCAGATGGAGTGTTTGATATAGGCATATATGCACAAGTTGCACATATCATTTCCCCACCCAAAAATAACACTGGAATGGCTCTATTAAATTCTTACTGGTTAATTAATGACTACATCAAAGCGTGTTGCAGCAAAAGTTTATCATTTTGGTCACAGTTAGAGGGCACCACTTTGGCAAAGAGTTTTCTTCTCTGTGTTGATTTATTTTCTGTTTAAACAGGAAGTTTGGCTTGGGCAGTTTGAAGGGCTTTGCTTTTAAACAATGATTTAGACTTTTTGGAGGCAGCCGGTATTATGGGGAGAGAATATTCACTCACTTTCTTGCTTTCTAAAAATGTATATGTGTCCCTGAATGCTGATCAGTCAATATACTTCAATTTGCTGGAGAATAAACACTGTTAATAAGCTGCTATTTTTTATGCTGCATAGGCTAATAGGCATGGAATAAAACCATACAAGTCAAAATTTGATTTCATGGGGAATGAAAGGTCTGTGACGTGAGAACATTTTTAGAAAAATATCCAAGATGTGTTTTAGAGGGATTTATAAAATAAAGCATGTTGCAGTGCTCTGAGTGCTTTTGGGAGTTCCTCTACCTCCTATAATACTCACAGCAGTGATGGCAATCACCGGAAAACAACACACTGTTAAAATGCTCAGATTCAGAGATCATATATCTGCTTCTACACTCAAAAAAATATTTTGGTCTAAATATAAGTTTTATGTATTTGAATTACATTAAAATGTTCCATCCATTTGGACTACATAGTTTTAACATAAACAAAAAAAATAAACTTAATGTGATTCATATTTGTCAGTCAAACGTAAATGAAATAGGTAAGTTTTATGTAATGGTACACAGAAAAATGCCCATGATAAATTAACACAGCCTAGTGCACACTACTGAGATAAAGTACCATTGAAGCAGTGTTCAAGTTAATGAGATAATTGAGTGATGATTGAGAGTAATGATGAACACCTGATGATAATGAGCAGAATCACTGACGGAAAGAGAAACACAAGAACTACAACTGACTTCAGCCACAGCCTTAGATGAAATCAACTGAAGATAAAAGAAGACATTAAATCTCTGAAGATATCAGTAGATGAGGATTAAACAACTTCACAAACAGCATTATGAGCTTCACGCATTACTAACCAGACTGACTTTATTTCTGTAATTTCTGTTTTAATGAAAATAATAGTTTCATAGTATGGAAGTCACCATACTGGAGATGAGTGTCTGCTTTAGTTGGGCTCTTGACCCTTAATTTGTTTAGCTTTAGTTTTTCTCTGTCTCCTTTAACTGTGTGTTTATAAAGCACATTTGTTATTTCAAGGGAATCCAAGAGAAAATATTATCAGGTGATGTTGGCTATTTGTTTTGGCCTGAATCACTGCTCTAATTTAGAGGCTAATTTGCTGGTTATAGAGGTAATGTGTTATTAATTGTGTTGTATTCATAGTATTAGCCATGGGATTATGCAGCACAAGATACAGGACGGTTGTGTTAATTGACTAATATCCAGATTAAACATTTTAAAAAAGTGCACAAAAGGTTTTAATCTACGGCATTACTTAGACACACACAGACATCATGAATCAGCGTTTGAATCTCTACAATGGTGACAATCAAAAAAAATTAAGATAAACAGATCAACTTTGAACATAAAACAAGCAACTAAAATGTCACGACAAAAACAGCAAAAGTAAAAGCAATTAGCAAGTATCAAAGAAAATTTGTCAATTCAGATGCATAATTTATTCATGCCGCAATGCATGCTGGGACACATGGGGGGAGGGGGTTGATTGGTGGTACCCAACATGCACTGCAGCTTGAAGATTTTAATTGATTGTCACCATTGTTGAGATTCATACATTGATTCTTGATGTCTGTGTATATCTAAGCAATGCCATAGATTTAAATCCTGCATATTATTCGAATACCACAACGGTGCTGTAACTCGTGCTGTAGAATCACATGGCAACTATTATGAATAAAACAAAACTATTAACACAGTACCACAATAACCAGAGTATTAGACTCCGAATGAGATCAGTGATTTAGCCACACGATGTCATTAACAGTATATAAATAGCCAACATCACCAGATATTCTCTTGGATTCCCTTGCCATAACAAATGTGCTTTATAAACAGTTTTAAACACAGTTAAAGGAGCTAGAGAAAAAAGTTAAAGAGTTAAGAGCCCAACTAAAGCAGACACTGATCTCCAGCATGGTGACTTCAAACAAAACTATAAACATAAAATTACAGAAATAAAGTCAGTCTGGTTAATAATGTGTGAAGCTGGTAATGCTGTTTGTGGAGTTGTTTAATCATCTTCTGCCAAGATCTTCAGATTTAATGTCTTCTTTTATTTTCAGTTGATCACTCAATTATCTCATTAACTTGAACACTGCTTCAATGGTACTTTATCTCAGTAGTGTGCACTAGGCTGTGTTAATTTATCATGGGCATTTTTCTGTGTACACATAACACATAAACACATAACACATAAAACTTACCTATTTCATTTACGTTTGACTGACAAATATGAATCACATTAAGTTTATTTGTTTGTTTATGTTAAAACTATGTAGTCCAAATGGATGGAAAATTGTAATGTAATTCAAATACATAAAACTTATATTTAGGCCAAAATATTTTTTTGAGTGTGGGTTTATGCATTATTTACTGATAAATCTGGTCTGATCTTAATTTAAGTCACCATTATAGAAAAACTAAATGTATTATTACTAAACGTACAACACACAAATAATTGTACTTTTCAAATTTTTTTATTGAATACATTGAGGAAACATTCATAGTGTGGGGTGGAGAAATTAAGCGAACCTCTGTGTTACGACGTCTCCAAATCTAATTGGTTTAAATTATGAAGTTGAGATTGGAAGTGTGGGTTGCACAGGTGCACACAGAGCCTGGTTACTGACAAATCTGTTTTTCCCAAGAAAGATTGGTTGATGTGAACCATGATATGAATGGAACACAAAATCTACTGAGATTGAACCTTTACTTATTTGCTCTCCAGTCTCTAAGCACTCCATGTGATTAATGTATTCATGAATCATGTTTATAATGTAAGAGCAGTTTACAAATGCAAATGAAAAACAAAATCCTCTTGGGAGCATAAGAACAGTCGAGGAGACTCCCAGTTATTATTAGCTGACATATCTTGCATCACATCTCATACATTAAACTAAAGCAGTGCCAAGGAGCCTTTGGTCTCCCTTGCTGATGCCCCTGAATGGGAAGATTGAGCAGATGATCTACACAATGGCCTTTTTTAATTGAAAAATAAAAACACAAAAAATTTGGTTTGGTGGTCATCTGATGTTTTCGTGCTGCTTTCAGTATTAACTAAATAATTAAATTGTTCTTGATAAAGCTATAATTATTGCTTATTTCGCTTATAGAGAAACATTTTATATTAAATGTTTTTTTGGAAACATTGAAATATACTCTAGATAATGGACTGATTTTATTTCTATGCATTAAACCCACAAGTTTACACGTACATGAACCCTTTAGCGTAATTTTTTCAGACCCCTTTGCATTTTTAAAAGTAGACATGATTTTATGAATATTTATAGGCTACTTTTAGATTTTGGAGCAACTAACCCCACTCCTACCCTAAACCTACCCATTTCTAAACAATATAAAACACCTAACAGGCAAAGGTACAGTCACAGGTTTTTATTGCAAAAACTGACCAAAAGCAGAATAAAAGTATTAACTCATGTTGCATTCCAAGTCTTCTGAAGTCATACCATATCTTCATGTAAAGAACAGAGTTGATCATAATGTTTTTATCGCTGAAATGATGATCCCGCTGCTCCGTGAACGCACTCATTTATATCTCATTCAAATGATACACACGACTCTTGAGCATGACACAATTGGTCACGAGACACACGAGAGCCAATGCAATTTCACGATCAAATCTGACATAACGCTTCTTTGGGCGGCATTTTTTGAATGTGAGCCTGATCTTCGGCGGATGGAGACGCTGATTGCTTTTGGGGATTTTCTTCATACAAATCAATCGTTTGGCCTCGGGAACACTTGGAATATTTGTACTTTTTGAATAAATTGTGCCTGCAGTCGTATCTGCCTTTTATATCCTGTGTTTTATATCATATAATAGCCTACACAAATGGGTAGGTTTAGGGATGGGGTTGGGTTACATGTTCAAACGTGTTTAACTAGTGTAAATAAAAATAAATAAATACATGTAAATAAAAGTATGCTTGCTGATTAAATTGAGGATCACACTGCAACATGTCATAATGGCAAAATCATAACCCAATATATCATTTCATCATGATGAAATGCCCAATACGTCTGTGTATGACGCCAAAGGTTTCTCATTGAAATGAATGGAGCACCCTGCTCGTTCGAAAAATGATGCTAAAGGGGTACCCTGTGCGTTAAAAAGTGACACAGAGGGGTCCTGACCAAGCGTCAATATTTGACGATTTGGGAGTGAGAATGTGTTGCCGGGGGAGGGCTCTGAGCTCGGAATTTGGTCCAAACCCAGAGTACCCTCCCTCCTTGACTGGGATAGAAACCAGCCAAGAGTAAGGCGATGGGGTGGTGGCGGGATGCGGGAAAGAGGTGAGAGACGGCTACTGGCTTCCTCTTGCGCTGATTGGTTTGATTAGGCCTACCTGAACATGCTCCTCCCGAACTTTGTTAATTAAACTTAATTTGTATTTATTACATAATCTAGTCATTTGAGTAAATAAATACATATATTTCGCTTTTGGAGAAAGGAATACACTCAAAAAAATATTTTGGTCTAAATATAAGTTTTATGTATTTGAATTACATTACAATTTTCCATCCATTTGGACTACATAGTTTTAACATAAACAAACAAATAAACTTAATGTGATTCATATTTGTCAGTCAAACGTAAATGAAATAGGTAAGTTTTATGTAATGGTACACAGAAAAATGCCCATGATAAATTAACACAGCCTAGTGCACACTACTGAGATAAAGTACCATTGAAGCAGTGTTGAAGTTAATGAGATAATTGAGTGATGATTGAGAGTGATGATGAACACCTGATGATAATGAGCAGAATCACTGAAACACAAGAACTACAACTGACTTCAGCCACAGCCTTAGATGAAATCAACTGAAGATAAAAGAAGACATTAAATCTCTGAAGATATCAGTAGATGAGGATTAAACAACTTCACAAACAGCATTATGAGCTTCACGCATTACTAACCAGACTGACTTTATTTCTGTAATTTCTGTTTTAATGAAAATAATAGTTTCATAGTATGGAAGTCACCATACTGGAGATGAGTGTCTGCTTTAGTTGGGCTCTTGACCCTTAATTTGTTTAGCTTTAGTTTTTCGCTGTCTCCTTTAACTGTGTGTTTATAAAGCACATTTGTTATTTCAAGGGAATCCAAGAGAAAATATTATCAGGTGATGTTGGCTATTTGTTTTGGCCTGAATCACTGCTCTAATTTAGAGGCTAATTTGCTGGTTATAGAGGTAATGTGTTATTAATTGTGTTGTATTCATAGTATTAGCCATGGGATTATGCAGCACAAGATACAGGACGGTTGTGTTAATTGAATAATATCCAGATAAAAAATTTAAAAAAAAGTGCACAAAAGGTTTTAATCTACGGCATTACTTAGACACACACAGACATCATGAATCAGCGTTTGAATCTCTACAATGGTGACAATCAAAAAAAATTAAGATAAACAGATCAACTTTGAACATAAAACAAGCAACTAAAATGTCACGACAAAAACAGCAAAAGTAAAAGCAATTAGTAAGTATCAAAGAAAATTTGTCAATTCAGATGCATAATTTATTCATGCCGCAATGCATGCTGGGACACATGGGGGGAGGGGTTTGATTGGTGGTACCCAACATGCACTGCAGCTTGAAGATTTTAATTGATTGTCACCATTGTTGAGATTCATACATTGATTCTTGATGTCTGTGAATATCTAAGCAATGCCATAGATTTAAATCCTGCATATTATTCGAATATCACAACGGTGCTGTAACTCGTGCTGTAGAATCACATGGCAACTATTATGAATAAAACAAAACTATTAACACAGTACCACAATAACCAGAGTATTAGACTCCGAATGAGATCAGTGATTTAGCCACACGATGTCATTAACAATATATAAATAGCCAACATCACCAGATATTCTCTTGGATTCCCTTGCCATAACAAATGTGCTTTATAAACACACAGTTAAAGGAGCTAGAGAAAAAAGTTTAAGAGTTAAGAGCCCAACTAAAGCAGACACTGATCTCCAGCATGGTGACTTCAAACAAAACTATAAACAGAAAATTACAGAAATAAAGTCAGTCTGGTTAATAATGTGTGAGGTTGGTAATGCTGTTTGTGGAGTTGTTTAATCCTCTTCTGCCAAGATCTTTAGATTTAATGTCTTCTTTTATCTTCAGTTGATTTCATCTAAGGCTGTGGCTGAAGTCAGTTGTAGTTCTTGTGTTTCTCTTTCCGTCAGTGATTCTGCTCATTATCACCAGGTGTTCATAATTAATTCTCAATCATCACTCAATTATCTCATTAACTTGAACACTGCTTCAATGGTACTTTATCTCAGTAGTGTGCACTAGGCTGTGTTAATATATCATGGGCATTTTTCTGTGTACCATTACATAAAACTTACCTATTTCATTTACGTTTGACTGACAAATATGAATCACATTAAGTTTATTTGTTTGTTTATGTTAAAACTATGTAGTCCAAATGGATGGAAAATTGTAATTTAATTCAAATACATAAAACTTATATTTAGACCAAAATATTTTTTTGAGTGCAGGCTCAGTTGGGGGGCCAGTTCTGCTCTGGTCAACGAATGAACACAGTGTCATTATGATTATATTAGGACTATAATGCGTTAAGAGCTCGCTCAAGTACTGGGGAGATAAACCATTTAGTGCTTTGTTAGTAATTAGCAAGATTTTATATGATTTATCCAATGTTTAATAGGGAGCCAATGCAGTGTTGACAGAACCAGGCTAATATGGTCATTTTTCCTGGTTCTAGTAAAAACTCTAGTGGCTACATTTTGGACAAACTGAAGTTTGTTTATTAAGCATTGTTACAGTCCTGCCTCCCAAGGAGGAGTCTCTGTCCTAGAATTCTCACAAAGGAAACTGAAGCTAAAAAAGGAGCAGGGCTGTAACAATTATACAGGGCAACCACCCAGAAGAGCATTACAATAATCTAGCCTTGATGTCATTAACTAATATTCTGCATTTATTGAGAGTATACACCGATCAGGTATACCATTATGTGAAGTGAATAACACTGATTTTCTCTTCATCACGGCACCTGTTAGTGGGTGGGATATATTAGGCAGCAAGTGAGCATTTTGTCCTCAAAGTTGATGTGTTAGAAGCAGGAAAAATGGGCAAGCGTAAGGATTTGAGCAAGTTTTGACAAGGGCCAATTTGTGATAGCTAGACGACTGGGTCAGAGCATCTCCAGAACTACAGCTCTTAAGTGTTCCCGGTCTGCAGTGGTCAGTATCTATCAAAAGTGGTCCAATGAAGGAACAGTAGTGAACCGGTGACAGGGTTATGGGTGGCCAAGGCTCATTGATGCACATGGGGAGCGAAGGCTAGCCCATGTGGTCCGATCAAACAGACGAGCTACTGTAGCTCAAATTGCTCAAGAAGTTAATGCTGGTTCTGATAGAAAGGTGGCCAAAAGCGCCAACAGTGGGCATGTGAGCATCAGAACTGGACCACGGAGCAATGGTAGAAGGTATAGCCTGGTCTGATGAATCACGTTTTCTTTTATATTTCGTGGATGGCCGGGTGCGTGTGCGTTGCTTACCAGGGGAACACATGGCACCAGGATGGGAAGAAGGCAAGCCAGTGGAGGCAGTGTGATGCTTTGGGCAATGTTCTGCTGGGACACCTTGGATCCTGCCATCCATGTGGATGTTACATTGACACGTACCACCTACCTAAGCATTATTGCAGACCATGTACACCCTTTCATGGCAACAGTATGCCCTGGTGGCTGTGGCCTCTTTCAGCAGATGATGCACCCTGCCACAAAGCAAAAATGGTTCAGGAATGGTTTGAGGATCCCAACAATGAGTTTGAGGTGTTGACTTGGCCTCCAAATTCCCCAGATCTCAATCCAATCGAGCATCTGGGATGTGCTGAACAAACAAGTCTGATCCATGGAGGCCCTCCTCGCAACTTACAGGACTTAAAGGATCTGCTGCTAACATATTGGTGCCAGATACCACAGCACACCTTCAGGGGTCTAGTGGAGTCCATGCCTTAACGGGTCAGGGCGGTTTTGGCAGCAAAAGGGGGACCAACACAATATTAGGAAGATGGTCATAATGTTACTGTAATCTGTGTATGCGCTTGAAATGCTAGATGCTAGAAATTTGGATTTCAATTGAAAGATTGGTTTCTTTCCCTCATTGTCCGTTATTGTTGTGTTATCATGCTGTTTCATGTTGTCAGAGTGAGCAGGCGAAGGCACACCTGCCAGTGAATGGTCCCTGTGATGACTTTGCTGTGGAGTGGGTGCTGCTGCATAATGGAATAGATTATGTCATCAGCCCCAAGGAGGACACCAGCCCCACTACCAACCCAGAGTTCAGCCAGAGACCTCCATGTGAGATGGTCAAATGACTCTTCACAACCCAGAGCATGTAAAACAACATATATTCACATATCCATGAAGTGCGATACAAGTTCATAATACCAATTAACAAATTCCACTAATACAATAAATCCAAACATATCAAATAGAGTCAATTCCAAACATATCGAATAAGCAAAAAAAAAAAAAAAAAAACATTTACAATTTCATTACTTCTCCATTCAAGTCCATTCAAAATACTTTTAGTAATGTCCATTGAAGCTTGTGTATTGTTCATAGCTTGAATAGTTCTGGGCAAGAGGAGTCCTCAACTCTGCCTACAACCTCTGTGGACGTTGCTCCTCCTCGACCGTCTCCAAGACTCCTTTGCCTACGCTCCTCCCGCCCACGATTACAATGTGGACCATCTGCCATTTGGCATAGCTGGGTTCCCTCGGTCAGTAGGCTCCACCTGGGTAACAAGTTATTTGTACGTGTATTGTTTAGAACATGTGAACAGACTCAATGTGAAGATTTAGTACTCATTTATGTATATATTTGTTTTCAGTTTTACCCTACCTTTGGTCATCATTAAAGAAGTAAACGATTCACCTTCGTCCAGTGTGGTGACTAGAGGAGGAGTTAAACTGTCTGTCAATTTACACAAAGGGTTGTAACAAGGACGGAACAGTAAAACGACGCCTCATAAACGAGCTGATCTACAGCAGATCTGGACCCCTGCACGCTGTACCGTTGGAATAAAGGTAGCCAGCACACACAATGTCTCAAGAGGATACACAATCAGTCGGCTCATGGAAAACTAGATCTCAAGCTTCCCACACATCCAGCCGCTCTAGCAGATCTAGTGCAGCCGCAGCCATGGCACGCGCAGAAGCGGAAGCAGCCAGAGCAAAAGTAGCATACGCTGAAAAAGAGATGCAAATCAAAATTCAAAAAGCACAATTGGAGGCATCATTGGAAAAACTGAACGCAGAAACAGCAGCTGCGGCCTTAGCTAAAGCAGAGGCTCTAGAGGCCGCTTTGGAGTACGAGAATGATGGGCATTGCCCTAAGCTAAGGGATGGATCAGAGCAGCGATCTCACAACGCCATGCAAATGACTAAAGAGTATGTACAAAAACATAGTATAGTAGACAGCAGTCTAAAGCCAGGGGCGCAACTACAGGGTTCCCCCACTACCACCCAACTTCAGCAAACACTCCCTCCGCAAGCACCTACAGCACTCACTTATCAACCCACGCAGATCAAGCCTGAAAGGAATGAGGACTCACAGATCGAAGCACACCGTTCTCCAAAATGTTCTTCCATGATAAGCAAAAACCCCGCACACACACCAATAGGAGATGGAAAATACACTGAGCTCCGGGGTCAAAAATATACGACAGCTATCACCTGCCATTAGCCACACCTATGAATAACCACCAGCAAGCATATCATGGGAGTCACATAGGGGCTTATGACGGCCGTCACTACCCGCCTAGTAGGTCTGTCCATAGCGAACACCGAGATGAGGTACTCAGAGGTTCGTTTAACGAAAATAATAATGTGACAGACTTTGTAAGCTTCCTTGCCAGACAAGAGATTGTTTCAACAGGACTGTTGAAATTTGATGATAAGCCTGGAAATTACAGGGCATGGAGAGCGTCTTTCCTGAACACTATCAGAGGCCTTAATCTGACCGCAAAAGAAGAAATAGACTTGCTAGTAAAGTGGCTAGGGCCAGAATCAGCAGAACATGCAAAACGCTTGAGAGCTGTACACGTCAACGACCCAGGAAAAGGGCTGTTAATCGTGTGGGAGAGACTTGAAGAGTGCTACGGTGCGCCCGAAGTCATCGAGGACGCACTATGGAGGAGACTAGATAACTTTCCAAGGATTTCAAACAAAGACAATCAGAAACTCAGGGAGCTGGCGGACTTGCTGACAGAGCTACAAGCTGTAAAATCAGAAGGTGAACTCCCAGGCCTCGCATATCTAGACACAGCACGCGGCATAAGCAACATTGTACAGAAGCTACCGTTTGCTTTGCAAGAAAGATGGATGACACAAGGCTCCAACTACAAAGACAACTACAGAGTTGCCTTCCCTCCATTCTCTTTCTTTGTCAACTTTGTCTCCCAGCAAGCAAGGACACGTAACAACCCGAGTTTCATGTTTGTTCCTTGTACTGGAGATCAGATCAAGACAGACAAATATACTCATAAAAACATGAGCTACCGTACACCTGTATCAGTCCATAAGACTGACATCTCATCAGCCTCAGTTACACCAGCCAACCCTACACACACAAAGATAGAAGACCCAGCAAAAACATGTCCTATCCATAAGAAGCCCCACCCCCTTTACAAATGCCATGCATTCCGAGAGAGACCCCTCGAGGAGAGAAAAGCCTTTCTAAAACAAAGTGGCATCTGTTTCCGTTGTTGTGCGTCAACATCTCATCTCGCGAAGAACTGTGCAAAGAATGTTAGATGCACTGAGTGTGACGACGACAGGCACCATTCGGTTCTACACCCGGGGCCCGCTCCATGGTCCACCAAGACCCTAAAACTTACTAACGAGCATGGCGGGGAGGATGAGAGTGTCGGTCCAAGCGTTGCAGTGACATCAAAGTGTACAGAAGTTTGTGGCGGAGACACGACTGGAAGATCCTGTTCTAAGATTTGTTTGGTCAGAGTCTTCCCTACCGGCCAATGGGATAAAGCAGTAGAGCTGTACGCCATATTGGATGAACAGAGTAACCGGTCCCTGGTAAGATCCGAATTCTTCGAGCTCTTCAATGTTAAAGGAGATCGTTCTCCATATTCCCTCAGGACATGTGCGGGAGTAATGGAAAAGTCAGGGAGAAGAGCGCATGGCTTCCAGGTACAATCTTTGGATGAAGAAGTCACTCTCTCCCTCCCTACTCTGATAGAGTGCAACCAAATTCCCAACAACCGATCTGAAATCCCTACTGCGGAGGTAGCTGTTCAACATGCACACCTAAAATGTATCGCAAATCAGATTCCTACTCTACAACACCAGGCACCCATAATGTTGCTGCTTGGCAGAGACCTCATCAGAGTCCATAAAGTGCGTAAACAAATTAATGGCCCACACGACTCTCCATACGCACAAAAGCTTGACTTGGGCTGGGTTATAGTGGGCAGTGTCTGCCTTGGTAAGGTCCACAAACCAGACACAGTAAACACCTTCTACACTAACACACTGGAAAATGGACCAGCATCCCTCTTCAAGCCATGTCCCAACCACTACTATGTGAAAGAAACACTGCATGAAAAAAGGTGTATCCGGACCAGGATACTCCTGTATACACTGCTGAAATTCGGAAGAATCCAGGAGTATACTGGCCGGATAGGTCAAATTCCATGGATCCGTATATGTCCGTATTCATCCGAAATGGTACCAAATCGGATGTATGTTGTGGCCGTATACTCCCATGCTACAGCCATTTGTTGCCATGGCAAATAATCCCATCAAGTTTTTCCCAGGAGACATTTTCACACCTCTAAACAGCTTTGCCTTCCACCCCCTATTGGTCCTTCATCTCAAACTGGATTGGTTGTTTTTTTAAAAACCACTCCCAAAACCCAGACTGCTATTGGAGGACAGGACGCATTGAAAACCCAGTCAAGTGACTTTATTGGTTACTTCTAAGGCTAAGGGTGGGCTAGGTTTTGTAGCATAGGGACTTGATTGGTTATAGGCCAGCTATGCAGATTTTGCTCATTAATATATAATATATATAAAAAATAATCCCCTCTCCCTCCCAAAAGAAAAATACACACAAAACAATTTGAGAAAGTCTGAAATATTTATTAAAAAGGTATATATATATATAAAAAAAAACATTCTTAACAGCATTATAAACGAACATTAAAACAATGGTGAAACAAAAACAAGTGAACTAAATGTATTTAAAAGGGATGAAAATGTAAAGGAACAAATGTAAAAATATAAACAGTCCAAAGAACATAAATATACGTTAAAATGAATTGGTAAAGAAACAAAAAGGGAAAAAAAAATGAACAAAATGCATTTAAAAGACAGAGATGTAAAGGAATAATACACAGTGAACATAAAAAGGAAAAGAATAAATATACAAATTAAAACAATATAAAATGAGAACAATAAATTTATAAGACAAAAAAAGTGTAAATAAAATACACATAAATATTCCAAGTAAACAATATAACCAAATAAAAAGAACAAAGAGCATTATAAACATACATTAAAATGAATAGGGGAAAAGATAAGTGAACAAAATGTTTCTAAAGGAAGGCGACGTAAGAGGAACAACAATACAAAACGTGGTGATCAAAAGCAACATGGACATCTAAAAAGGAACAAACATACAAAGTATACAATATAAAACAAGACAAAGAAATCTATAAATTAAAAAGTGTATATAAAATATATGTAAATGTTCTATACATGGGAACCAATAAAAGTATAAGCATATAAACATAGGAATAAAGAAAATATAAAATGGAACAATTGAATATTAAAATTATAATTATAAAATAATTGTGACCAACTCTAACACAATGTTGTTTGAGTTTTGAACATTTTTTCAAACTGCCGTGATGGGCTGGTGATGTGACACGTAGTGTGGGTCAGTCTAGTCTGGTTTGTAGTAGCTAGCCTAACCATCCACACTGGCCTTCCATCAACAACAGCATCATCTTCATCAAGTCTATAGTTGCGGTCTTCCACAGGTTCTGTGTTGGTTTGTGCAACCCTGGACCTGGTCTCCAGCAACTGCAAAACATGACAGTAAATTAACCACTAAAACTCAGAGAGGAGTATAGTAACATTCTGGGGGGAAAAAGCTTAACCGGTTTCTTAACTTACCCGTCTCTTTCTCTGACGGTTCTGTGTGATGTTCTTCATAGTGTTTCTTTTCTGGGCCTTTTCAGACTGAGCCAAAGAATACTTCCTCAGCAAAGTCTCACAAAATAAAATACATCTTGCAACCTGCCAAATAAATCATGAATAATATATAGTTAATGCCAATAAAAGTAAGTAAAACAATTCAATTAAAATGTATTTGTATAGCGCTTTTCACAATACATATTCAGGGTTTTTCCTGGGTCAAAAATGGTCTTCGGTGGTGGCTGACAGACATGGTCACACACACACACACACACACACACACACACACACACACACACACACACACACACACACACACACACACACACACACACACACACACACACACACACACACACACACACACACACACACACGGTAAAAAAAAAATACCCTACCCACTTGATCTGCAAGCGCAATACTGACAATAAATTTGAAATAAATTCAAAGAAAGTTTGTAACTTTTGCTTATCTTATTTTGATACCTTGATGTTTGTTTTTGTTCCTCATTTTTACACTATTTACTGATAATTGTTTGTTTTGGTAATCATATCAATATTAAAAAATAGTATTAAAAAAATGAACAAATAGCCTAATTTTCTGCCATATACAATCAGCTAGCTAACAACAAATATGTTCTGGGTTCACCTCACTCCAGTCTAAACTAAATGATTTTAGGCTATTTATTTTACTACACATTGTCCACATAAATAAGCTGAAAGACTGTTGATAATTAAAAATAATTCTTACTATCCACTCTTGCTAAATTGGGTAAGCACACCTGTATTCTCATTTCAGGTGTTGTTCTGAGTAAATGATTAAACTAATTCGTGAGTTCAGTGTTGGACAGATCAGTTGTTCTAACCAGTCGTTAAAATGATTCAGTTCAAAGGAGTCATTAGGTGGCGAATCGGACATTAGCAGACGCGTTGTGTGTGAATCCCGTCTTTAGAACATCGCGAAAGATTTGTCAACACACAGAAAACACTTCATAACCGGATCGGATTTGTTTCCTGTTTATTTAAAGTATGCTTTGTGTCAGCTGGTCAGAGAATCAGTCAATGTTTTTTGAGCGCATTTCACACCCAGCGGTAATGAAAGGAAGACGTCTGATAGCGCCACATGCAACATGGATTCGGTCTTCCGACCTTTTGATTTTGATTAACGTAAAATGTGAAACATTAGAAAGCTAAGAATGCTTATTTTGAAGACAGAGAGTGTGCGAGCGGGGTAGGAGCTCACTGGTCGTTCTCTCTGTCACTCAGTTAACTCAAGTGCAGCAGTCATCTGTTCTACATCACTCATAAATCACAATAACTCATCAAATAAGGCTTTGGCGGGACAAAAATTTGTTTTGGCGGCCGGCAAAAAATTCTCAATGTAGGAAAAACCCTGATATTGTTTCAAAGCAACTTCACAGAAAATGCATGCGTCTACATTACAGAAAAAAACAGAGAACATTAAAATAATGACAACATATTTAAGATTACCTTTTACACATTCAGGGTCAACATCTGTAAAAGTTCTTCAGGATCATGGATCCAAAACTTCTGGATCATGAGGGGGGAAGAAACATGCACACACACAAATGAATATTAATTTGTTTGATAAAACATTAATATTAATTATCAACTTACGGACATGGACTTGCAAAACATACTCACCAGGCCCATACAAAAACTTTACAGTAGATCCAAAATCCTGGTTTGCCTATAATTCTTCAGAGTCCAAGTATGGTGGTTTCCTGTCCTCTCTGTTGAACAAGTGTACATGACAGTGTTCTCAGATTATTCATTCCAAAACTCTGTTACATTTTATGACAAGCTTGATCTTAAAACTAGCTGACAGTAGGGATGGGCATTATGACCATATAATTATACATACATGAGAAATTTTATTTTACAATAACGATATCACAAAATATTTATTTTGATGGATATTTTATTAAAATGCTACAGAATAATACTGCTTTAAAAGTCTTCACTGTATGATATTCAATTAATTAATATCACTTAATTCTTAAAGAAGCAGAAGGTCTTCTCTATTCTTTTGTTTTATTAAAATGATGACAAAGCTGCAGCCCCTTTAAGAACGGATGCACAGAATGACACATCTGGGTTTCCCCACGTTAACTTGAACTGTTTAACTTAAGACATAACTGACTGTTTAAATCAAGTGAATACCTCACATGACAAGGTTTCTGAGATAATTGTGTGCATTTTACAGAAAGATAATTGATTTCGGGATCGCCTGCTGTCTGAGAGAGGCTTATTTTAACACATGCATGTCCCGTTCATTATTCTACATTCATGCATGTTTCCTTGTCAAAATGTCAAAAAGTTTTAGTACAGTCAGTGCTGCGTTATATACGCTATATTCCCATTCCGCAATATAAAAAGGTAATGTTAAAGTTTACAGCAAAATCGCTAACAATAGTCAGTATCATCAGATCGCCATAACACCCAGCCCTATCTTAACAATATTACAACACAACAAAACACAGAAACAGAATATGTAAGTTAATCACGATTAGCACATGACTTTAATGCACTAACGTTATATCTTGATGAGCAGTAGAAACAATATAAAGGGATTTACGTTACCTTCTGCCGTCTGCTGTCCGCCATTGGAAACTTAGTCTGTTCGTATTCATGTTTTTTCGTTCTCAGTCGACATCCCACAATCAAAATTCGTCCAAAATAAGATTTTAACAGGTTTAAATGGTCCATGCAATGCCATTAATAGACCGACGTGAAGATTAGAAGCCGTGATCGCGTCGCGTCCCCGCGAGCCACGAGCAGCAACTCCAACGACAACGGGTGTATAATTCAAACTGAAGGCGCGCACTGTCATTGGCCAGATTTCTGGATGACGTTCAGATTGACCAATCACGCTCAAAAGAACACGGAAAGAGAGCATAGCCTTGCAAATAAAGAAAAAAATTGTTTTAAACCACAGTTAGAAAATGTGTATATTTAGTTTTATTTGCTGTTATATTTAATTAATTGGTCAAATGGTGTTTTGTGGTGTGGGCAGAGGCCTGGAAGTTTCAAACTGGAGAGCAGTGCAGATTTGTACTCTTTAAAAACAATTATTGTTTGATATTTAGTTTGCTATATAGTTTGTTATATTTGTATCCAGAATTGAATGTAAAACCAGTTTGAATGTAAAAATACACCTTCACTGTAAACAGAAAATTAAAGTAAAATTTAAATAAGGAAAAATCTGTAAACTAATAGTGTTTTCTCTAAAACATTTAATGTAAATTTCTGTGAAGTTTTTTAACTTTATTTGACTTAAGATATTTGACTTTAATTTTACGGTTTTTGTTTTGCAGCTGTAGCTGCTGTTTTTTTAGGTTTTTATTTTTACAGTGTAAATATAAAACTAATAAGATTTACTTTAAAATGACAAAGAATAATGTTAAATTGTTAGTATGGACATAAACATAAACCTTTAATATAATAAGCTAAATATTGTATTACAGTTGTTAATTTACAGATATTGTTTGTAATTTTGCATGAATTTGTTATTTATGAAAACAGAAAAATAATACAGTGATGTTCCTGTATAAAAAAAATGAGAATTACTGTAATTTGTCATTAATGATATAATCCTTAAAATAACAGTCAAGTTGTTTATTTAGATATTGTTTGTAATTTTACATCGTTTTAAACATAATTCAAAATTACAAGAAAATACTGTAAAAGTTTTTTTCTGTAAAATTAGGATTATTTTTATTGGTTGCCTTATTTTTATTGGTAACCTTATTGGTTGCACCTACATCTATTGTGAGTGGTGGATTTCAAACCTCAAAACGCCCCTCTTTTGCAGCGTGTTAAAGTTAAGAATCTTGGAGTGACACTTTTTGTGAACAGTTGCAGAGCTGAAAGATCTGCTTGTGTTTCTGTGTTTCTTGAGCAAGTGAATCCCTGCTCTTTTTTATTCCATATTTTTATTTTGAGCATAACAGTTTTTGGTGTTTTTAAAACAAACTTTTTCATTTTCCACATCTCATCTCCTTTTTATTTAATTCTATTATTGCCTACAATTTGTAAAACTTTGCAAAAATTGTTTGGGGATAGTCTAAAATGTTTGGTTAATTATCCTTTGTTAATTCCATTACATTTCTTTGTTTATTTCATTACATATTCAGATTTTTTTGTGAACGTATATGTTCAGACAGGGTTTTTATTTTGTACTGTTTTTATAAAAAATATTTGATTAAGAGACTCTTTTCATGCAGTGGTTTTAAGGCCCTGACACACCATTCTGATGGTTTGGCTCAGACCCAGGCAACGTGAACCAACCCCACAGTCGGCTTTAGTCATTGCTAGTTCAGTTTAGTGTTTCAGGGCCTTAAGAATTCTTTTTTCTGTGCAAAAAGCTTGTTTGCTGTAGCCTACAGTAGACCAGAGATAATTCTCAATCCTGAAGTCCTCCCCTGCCCCCCCTCCTTCTGAGAACAGCCAGCACAAGTGTCAGTCATTAACATATGAAAGAAAGGTCTTCTTCACACCTAACAGTCTTCAGTCCTAGCACACCCAGCAGTGTTTCAGCTGTATATGTCCGTGAAATTTCACGGATTCCTGTATACGTCCGCATACGTGAGGTTTCCGGGTTTTTCTGGAAATATACTGTTCCGTGTTACTCTGATCCGCTTTTTCCCACATACATCCGGTAAACATCAAATTACACAGGAGTATACCATGCCCGGATAGTGCCGGATTTCAGTGTTTTCATGCAGTGAAACACATGACAACATTGGGTCTCTCATCTGCAAGGACAGCAAAGACCACATAGGATGTGATGTGTTTCAGAGATCCAAAGACGACGACAAAATTGCACCTTCATTTGAAGATGTGGCGTTTCTGAACATCATGGAACTAGGGTTTTACAAAGATAAAGATAACAGTTGGACGGCTCCCTTACCCTTTAAGACACAGAGACGTCGCCTGCCCAACAACAAGGCTCAAGCCCTTAACCGTTTCAGATCACTGCAGCACTCCTTCAACAGGAAACCAGAGCTGAAAGAACATTTCTTCGCATTTATGCAAAAGATATTTCAGAATGAGCATGCAGAAGAAGCACCTCCACTCGAACCGGAGGAGGAGTGCTGGTATCTACCTATTTTTGGGGTGTATCACCCTAAGAAACCTGGACAGATCAGAGCAGTCTTCGACTCAAGTGCTAAGCACGATGGCGTCTCTCTTAACGATGTTCTCCTGACTGGTCCAGACCTGAATAATAACCTCCTAGGCGTGCTCCTTCGTTTCCGCCAGGACTCTATTGCCGTCAAAGCGGACATCCAGCAGATGTTCCACTGTTTCCTTGTCAGACCAGACCACCAAAACTTCTTACGTTTTCTGTGGTATCAAGATAATGACTTTAACAGAGATATCAGGGAATATAGAATGCGCGTGCATGTTTTTGGTAACAGTCCTTTGCCGGCCGTTGCAATCTTTGGACTGAGGAAGACTGCGCAAGAGGGAGAGGAGACCTTTGGAGGAGATGCCAGAAGATTCGTGGAAAGGAACTTCTACGTAGATGATGCATTAAAATCTCTACCTTCAGCTTCAGCTGCCATCGATCTGCTCAAAAGAGCACAGCAGATGCTGGCACGCTCCAATCTCAGGCTGCATAAGATCGCGTCAAACAATGCAGAAGTCATGGCAGCCTTCCCCTCAGACGACCATGCCAGCGACCTAAAGGATCTAGATCCGGGAGCCGACGATCTCCCCATGCAGCGAAGTTTAGGTGTCAGTTGGGACCTGAAGAACGACACATTCACGTTTCAAGTGTCTGAGGAACACAAACCTTTTACGCGACGTGGAGTCTTGTCAACCATTAACAGCCTGTATGACCCCTTAGGATTCGTCGCCCCGATCCTGTTGCAGGGGAAAACCATACTTCGGGAATTAACAGTTGACTGTCACGACTGGGACGCACCGCTACCTCCTGAGAAAGAGCAGCTATGGACAGCATGGAGAGAATCACTCCAAGAACTCAGAAACCTACAGATACCAAGGTCCTATACACAGGTCTCCCCACCCACAGCCCAACGCAGAGAACTCTGCATTTTCTCGGATGCATCAGTCAAGTCAGTAGCAGCTGTGGCCTACTTAAGGCTCTTTGATCAAGATGGAAGTTGTCATATAAGCTTCGTTCTAGGCAAAGCAAAACTAGCTCCTCGACCAGAGTTGACTATCCCGCGGTTGGAACTATGTGCTGCCGTGTTAGCAGTGGACATCGCAGAGTTCATTACTGCTGAACTGGACATGAAGATAGATGACATCCGCTACTTCACGGATAGTAAGGTAGTATTGGGCTACATCCACAATGAAAAGCGTCGATTTTATGTCTTCGTGAACAACAGAGTGCAGCGGATAAGAAGGTTCTCCAGCCCCACACAGTGGCACTTTGTATCAACGGACAACAATCCTGCTGATCACGCAACGAGATTCATCTCAGCAGCACGCCTTAAAGACACCATGTGGCTCACAGGTCCAGCTCTCCTGTCACAGCCTGAGCAAACGCATGACAAGCAGGTCACCTTTGACCTAGTGAAGCCGGAACAGGACGTAGATGTCCGCCCCCTTGTGACTACCCTGAGTACAGCTGCCAGGGAGAGACTACTTGGGTCCCAACGGTTTTGCCGCTTCTCAAGCTGGAAGTCACTCACCCGTGCCATTTCATGTCTTACCCATATAGTCCGCCTCTACAGGAAGAATACAGAGGATTCTCGTGATGGTTGCAAAGGATGGCATCACTGCACCAAAGATCACACGTTAGAGATGCTCACCAACGCCCAAAAAACAATCATACGTACCGTCCAAGAGGAGACTTACGCAAAAGAGCTGCAGTGTATCAGGGATCAAAGACCTCTTCCACGGGACAGCCCCATCAGAGCCCTGAGCCCTTTCATTGACACAAACTGTCTCATTAGAGTGGGCGGACGCATCACAGAGGCTAGAATAAGATGCGAGGAGAAGCAACCTATAATAGTTCCTGGTCGTCACCACATTGCCACTCTTCTTGTGCGCCATTATCATGAACGGACTCAATATCAGGGACGTCTCTGTACAGAGGGCGCCATTCGTTCTGCCGGCTTGTTGATTGTGGGTGGAAAAAGGTGTGTGAACAGTCTTATCTTCAGATGTGTCACCTGTCGTAGACTCCGGCGCACCTGCGAAACTCAGAAAATGGCTGACTTACCCTACTGCCGCCTCAACACGGATCCTCCGTTTTCGTACGTTGGACTTGATGTCTTTGGACCATGGTCAGTCTCTTCACGACGCACACGGGGTGGTCATGCAGACAGTAAAAGATGGGCTGTCTTCTTCTGCTGTCAAAGCATTCGTGCCATCCACATCGAAATCATCGAATCTATGGACACCTCTTCCTTTATCAGTGCCTTGAGAAGGTTCATCGCCATACGCGGACCGGTCAAACAACTCGCTCAGACAGGGGAACTAATTTTGTCGGAGCCTGTCATGAGCTACTGATCCCTTCCAACATCAATGGTAAAGTGGAGAGGTTTCTTACAGATCAAGGTTGCGTGTGGGAGTTTAACCCCCCTCACGCCTCCCATATGGGCGGAGCCTGGGAAAGGATGATAGGGCTGACACGCAAGATCTTGGACTCAATGTTCTTACAGCTTGGGTCTTCAAAAATCACCCATGAGGTCCTAGTCACCTTGATGGCTGAAGTGACCCCCATTGTAAATTCCAGACCGCTCGTACCAGTGTCTACAGACCCTGACGACCCATTTATACTCACCCCTGCAACTCTGTTAACACAAAAAACTGGTCCCTCTCTTGCTCTTCCAGGCGACTTTGATGGCAAAGACTTGTACAAACGTCAGTGGAGACAGGTACAAAGTCTTGCCAACACCTTCTGGGACAGATGGAGGAAACAATACCTGTCCACTCTGCAGACAAGAAGAAAATGGCAGTCTGACAAGCCAAATCTCACTAAAGGGAGTGTAGTGCTCATTAAGGACAATCAAGCCAAAAGAAACACATGGCCTGTAGGGCGTATCACAGAATTGTTTCCCAGCAAGGACGGTAGAGTCCGCAAAGTGGAAGTGAAGGTAGTACACACAGATGGGGTTAAAGTGTTCCTCAGGCCAGTTACAGAGTTGGTCCTCCTTTTACCATCCGAAGACTAGACTACTACTGCCCTTTCAGACATGTATGGTATATTAAGTAATGGTATGCAGGGACACCAGACGGGGAGTGTTCTGTATTGTTACTCGGTGTCTCCCCCTTGTGGTATACTAAAGAAATCTCAGTCACGTTTGTTCTGCGGCTTCATTGAATGATGTCATCAGGAAGCGCTCAGTAATTCCTTCAGACAGCTGCGTCTTGTGTTTGTGTATCAATCTAAGTCCTTCTGCTTACGTTCAAGCTATAAACGAGCATCGTCGGTATGTAAATGTTCTTTAACATGTCATCTATATATGCAGATGAATATTTTCATGTAAGATGAGATATAATGTTATTAAAATTGTTGTATAATTTTCCGGATGTTCACTTATTCCGGTCGTGGTATAAACAGAATAGTCTGAGCTAAGTTATGACTAAAAACCTTTAAATAGCCATTTTATTGTGTAAAATAACAAGTTATTTGTACGTGTATTGTTTAGAACATGTGAACAGACTCAATGTGAAGATTTAGTACTCATTTATGTATATATTTGTTTTCAGTTTTACCCTACCTTTGGTCATCATTAAAGAAGTAAACGATTCACCTTCGTCCAGTGTGGTGACTAGAGGAGGAGTTAAACTGTCTGTCAATTTACACAAAGGGTTGTAACAAGTACGGAACAATGGTCATATAGAGAAATTGGATAGCTGGATAATTTTGTTGCGCCTTCCATATCTCATCATCTGAAACTTGCAAGTCCTTGGTTTTTTTCATTCTTGGTTGACAGCAAAGTAGCACAGCTTGGTAAGGATAATCCAGATTCTCTACAGGGGCATCTGGGACTGTATTATGCTTCCCTTTTCTATATTCAACTACAACATTTAATTTGTAATGTCTCAGATCAGGTGTGTGCTGGGCTTTTGGGTTTTAAAAACCCACACTAGGGAGAAGTGATCAGTGACCAAGGTGAAGTTTCCCCCTTCCAAACAATACCTACACTTCTCAATATCCCAAACAACGGCCAAACATTATTTTTATATTGTGGGGTAGTTTCTGGCTATGACTTCTTTTCCAATTCCCACTTGTTGTACAAGTACTGCACCCAACCCAACTAACATAGGATGTCCCAAGTTTGGTGGCAATACAAAATGTTTCTTCAAAGCTTCAAAAGATTCTTGGCACTTTTCACTCCACACAAACTTACTACCTTTCAGTTTTTCCAATAAGCCTGCACTCCTGCTGGTGAGACTAAATCCCCCTATTTTCTTAGGTTTCATAACCACACGAGCAGCATAGGCTGAAGATGAGGGTCCAATTATTTTATTTTTCAACATTTCACTAATGTGCTCTTTCCTGATGCTTTGGATGGGGAAGCACGATAAGACTGCTTAATGGGCATTTCTTGTGTCAGAAAGATTTTGTGAGTAAGCACATTAGTGCATCCCAGCTTTGTGGTACAAACATCAGCGTTTGCATCTATTTGTGCAAAAAGACATCGTTTTTCATACTCTTTTAAGTTGACATCATTAATGATGGGGTCAGGAGACTTAAAGGATGCTTCCAGATCAGAAGACTTTGTTGGACAAGGAGCTAAAGCAGAGAACAAATCAACCTGTGACTCCATAGTCCACTCATGATTGTAACGATCACCAGCTGGAGTGCCCTTGAGAGCCACCAGAGGGCACTCCACACATAAGACTATTATCACTCACAAACTACATTTCCCATAACTCACTGCCCGGACTCATCATCACTTTTCTCTAATCACATTCACCTGTCCCTCATTCACTGATTGCATTTCACCTGTGTCTCACCATCCTGTTATTTCCTGTCTATTTATACCTTGGTCATTCATTTACTCACGGCGAAGTCTTGTTTAGTGTTACGCTGCAATTCCGAGCATTCTCCTGTTTTCTTGTCTCCTGGTTTTCTTGTTTTTGATTTCTTGCCCTGTTCCCTGGATTACTCTCTTGCCTCTGGTCCCTGCCTGTTTTGTTTTTGTTTGTTTGTTTCTTTGTTTGGACTGCCTGTCTGTGTATGACCCCTGCCTGTACTTTGGATTACGCCTCTGGATTGCCCTCAAATAAAGCTGCGAGTGGATTCTCAACCCTTCTGTCTCAGAGCAGTTCGTAACAGAAGACTTCGCCACTATGAATCCAGCAGCACAGTTAATTCGTCTCCGTCAGGGAGATCGCCCCATCGAGGACTATGTAGAGGACTTCATTGAGCTGGCCCATTTGACTTCAATGGACGAGGTATGCCTCATGATATTTTTCAGAGGAGGACTATCTGAGCCACTCAGTTCTATCATGCCTTTGCATGATCCTAATTGCTCTCTAAAAAAGTACATTGACATTGCATTGCAACTGAGCGGTTCTGCTTTTACAGTGGGTATAATGGAGAAGGATAGTGACATACCCACTGCATCTGCTATGCATGTGTCTTCGGACGACATGGCCACCAGTCCAGTCGGGCCTGCAATTCACGCCAGTCCAGCCGAGCCCGCACTTCACGCCAAATCTGCCGAAGCCAAGGCAGTATGCGTCATGCCCGCCAAGCTAGAGTCTTCATCGCTGGTCCTGTCCAGCTCAGAGCCCTCGTCATCGCTGGTCCTGTCCAGCTCAGAGCCCTCGTCATCTCTGGTCCTGTCCAGCTCAGAGCCCTCTTCATCACTGGTCCTGTCCAGCTCGGAGCCCTCTTCATCGCTGGTCCTGTCCAGCTCAGAGCCCTCGTCATCGCTGGTCCTGTCCAGCTCAGAGCCCTCGTCATCGCTGGTCCTGTCCAGCTCAGAGCCCTCTTCATCGCTGGTCCTGTCCAGCTCAGAGCCCTCTTCATCGCTGGTCTTGTCCAGCTCAGAGCCCTCTTCATCGCTGGTCCTGTCCAGCTCAGAGCCCTCGTCATCGCTGGTCCTGTCCAGCTCAGAGCCCTCTTCATCGCTGGTCCTGTCCAGCTCAGAGCCCTCTTCATTGCTGGTCCTGTCCAGCTCAGAGCCCTCTTCATCGCTGGTCCTGTCCAGCTCAGAGCACTCGTCATCGCTGGTCCTGTCCAGCTCAAAGCCCTCTTCACCGCTGGTCCTGTCAAGCCCAGAGACAGAGCTTCACGTCACTTTGGCCGATCCAGAGACAGAGCTTCACGTCACTTCTGCCGATCCAGAGACAGAGCTTCACGTCACTTCTGCCGATCCAGAGACAGAGCTTCACGTCACTTCTGCCGATCCAGAGACAGAGCTTCACGTCACTTCTGCCGATCCAGAGACTGAGCTTCACGTCACTTCTGCCGATCCAGAGACAGAGCTTCACGTCACTTCTGTCGATCCAGAGACAGAGCTTCACGTCACTTCTGCCGATCCAGAGACAGAGCTTCACGTCACTTCTGCCGATCCAGAGACAGAGCTTCACGTCACTTCTGCCGATCCAGAGACAGAGCTTCACGTCACTTCTGCCGATCCAGAGACAGAGCTTCACGTCACTTCTGCCGATCCAGAGACTGAGCTTCACGTCACTTCTGCCGATCCAGAGACTGAGCTTCACGTCACTTCCGCCGAGCCAGTGTCTCCGGACAAGATAGCCGCCGCCGAGCCTGTGTCTTCGGACAAGATGGCCGACTCCACGCCTGTGTCTTCGGACAAGATGGCCGACTCCACGCCTGTGTCCCAGGACAAGATGGTCTTCGCCGAACCAGTGTCCCAGGACAAGATGGTCTTTGCCGAACCAGTGTCCCAGGACAAGATGGTCTTCGCGGAGCCGGTGTCTGTTCCTCTTCCTGAGCCGGTGTCTGCTCCTGTTCCTGACACGGTGTCTGCTCCTGTTCCTGAGCCGGTGTCTGCTCCTGTTCCTGAGCCGGTGTCTGCTCCTGTTCCTGAGCCGGTGTCTGTTCCTGTTCCTGAGCCGGTGTCTGCTCCTGTTCCTGAGCCGGTGTCTGCTCCTGTTCCTGACACAGTGTCTGTTCCTGACACGGTGTCTGTTCCTGTTCCTGAGCCGGTGTCTGTTCCTGAGCCGGTGTCTGGTCCTGTTCCTGAGCCGGTGTCTGTTCCTGAGCCGGTGTCTGGTCCTGTTTCTGAGCCGGTGTCTGTTCCTGTGCCATGGTCTCCTCCCTGGCCGCCTGAAGGGTCGTCTCCGCCCTGGTCGCCTGCACAGCCTGATCCGCCCTGGTCGCCTGCACAGCCTGATCCGCCGCGGCCTCCCAGCTTGCCGCAGTCTCCAGGTCGTTACCCGCTCCACGGGCCTGGCCCTCCATCCTGCCCCCGGGTCCGCCTCCGCTCCTCCTCCCTCCGTGACAGTTTTAGGAGCGTCTGGAATCCGCTCCTTAGAGGGGGGGCTATGTAACGATCACCAGCTGGAGTGCCCTTGAGAGCCACCAGAGGGCACTCCACACATAAGACTATTATCACTCACAAACTACATTTCCCATAACTCACTGCCCGGACTCATCATCACTTTTCTCTAATCACATTCACCTGTCCCTCATTCACTGATTGCATTTCACCTGTGTCTCACCATCCTGTTATTTCCTGTCTATTTATACCTTGGTCATTCATTTACTCACGGCGAAGTCTTGTTTAGTGTTACGCTGCAATTCCGAGCATTCTCCTGTTTTCTTGTCTCCTGGTTTTCTTGTTTTGGATTTCTTGCCCTGTTCCCTGGATTACTCTCTTGCCTCTGGTCCCTGCCTGTTTTGTTTTTGTTTGTTTGTTTCTTTGTTTGGACTGCCTGTCTGTGTATGACCCCTGCCTGTACTTTGGATTACGCCTCTGGATTGCCCTCAAATAAAGCTGCGAGTGGATTCTCAACCCTTCTGTCTCAGAGCAGTTCGTAACAATGATGTTCCTTCTGGAAAAAATGTTTATTCTTATCATCCTGAAACCAATACATCCGATTCATAACATCAAGCTGCATTCCACTGAAAAAAAGGAAGTCAAGTCCGATAACAGCAGGAAAAGCGAGAGTCTATGAGGATAAAACAACAACAGATAAGATACAAGATCTGTTGTGAAATATAATTTCTACCTCTGTCAGCCCTAACAGCTGTCTAGTAGGGGTGTGACGAGACACTTAGCTCAAGAGAAGAGACACAAGATTGGGTTCAGAAGATGAGATTTTTGACAAAATTCATGACTGGAAAAATAATCTGCAGGTGCATTTTGTAATGTTTTAACTAATCATCTTGTAATGAATGCCCATTCTACTTTCTGAGTATGAATGCATTGAAAAGCATTGAAAGACAACTATATACAAGCACTGTAAAAGGTTTTACTAAACTCAAGTCACTGGCATCTCTCCTGTTTGATTTCTTCAGACCTTACTATACATGAATTATGAGCTTCCAAAACGTCTGATTGAGGTGTGACCTCCTAATTGAACTCCTTTCCACAAATTGAACATATAAATAGAAACAGTATACAAAACAAAAAAACAACACAGTTTTGTCTTTGTCTTAGTCTTATTAAGTGCAATATCTCAATAGTCAAAGTGCAAACAGAGACCAAAACAGAGACCAGAGCTAAGAGGTGGTTACAACTACACAGCCCAGCCAAAGATAGCTTTGATATTGTGAAACAGTATTCGTATTCTACGAACTTTGTAACATGTGGAACCCACCCGTTACATCAAAATTAGCGGTTCACCCGTCAGGTACCTGCAGGTACCTGCCCGCCTGCAGGACTCTGCTTGTTAGTCATCTCGCCTCATGCTGCGTTCACACCGAACGCGAATAGAGCGTCTGGCACGAGTGATTTCCATGTTAAGTCAATGGAAAGGCACGTTGACACACGTCTGGAGGTCCTGCGGCGCGATATACGCGTTTTGCGTGCCGCGATGGATGCGATTCTGCCTCATTCGTGCATCCAGTTCGCGCGAATGACCCAAATTGAGCTTCTTGAGAGATTCGCGCGTTATGCGCAAGTGGTGCTTTTTTTGCATTCACGCGTTTGAAGCGAATTCGCGTCTGACGCCCGAGTTGAAAAATCTGAACTTTGGCGTCAATTCGTGCCGCGTTAACCAATCAGGAGCCTGCTTGCTGCTGTCACGTGGTAAAGTGACGTGATGAGAAACCCTGCATAATTTAAAAATACTACTATTGTGTCACAAAATGTAGTTTTAAGACTTTTTCAGGTGGGAATGTAGTTCCCTCAAATCTGCTCAAAAAGCTCAAATCTGTGGTTTATTTATAAAGAGAGCGCCTATTTAAAAAAATAATTGGTAACACTTTATAATAACTACACGCTATGAAGCAATAGTTAAGCATTAGTAAATAGTTAATTAATCATTCATAAAGCATTAATAGACATTAATAGGCAGTTTTTTAAATACAGCTATGAATGCTTTATTCTTGATTTATAAGCATATCTATAATGTGTTTAATAATTGTATGTTCATACTTTATAAATGATCAATTCATAAATTCTAAATTAAGTATTACATTATTTACAAAGCAGTTATGTAGGAGTTGTCAGTGGTTCATAAGATCATTTAGAAAGTGTAAGTAAAGGATTAATAAACTAATTAAATGTACATTTATAAATCTTATTATTTAGACATATAATAATAGTTACTCAGTGTGTTAATAAATGCTTTATTAACATGTATTCATACTGTAATTCATGATTAATTCAGGTAGTTACCGTAAAACTTTAAATAATAGCCCGGGCTTCTATTTACCTATTTATCTATTTTTAATGTAAGAAATGTCTTAGATTATTGGCAGCACAAAAAACGAAACGATGTGACAGCAATGGGCAGAACAATATAAGTTACCGCTAAAATCCATTGAGCGTATGAACTTGTTGCCCGAAACACATCAACAAGAAAGAATGAAGGCTACCATGTAAAACAACTGCAATCATGTGATAGAAAATTACTCTATTCATCACTATCATCATCCCCGCGATTTTCAATTACAAGTTCATTCCTCCTCCTCGTCTCCCTCTCCAGCCTCCGCAACTCTGCCTGCCTTGCTCGCACTAACAGATCCCGCCCAGATGCGCACGGCTCTCCCTCTTTGAAACAATGGATAAGGTGATCCTCGCTTCCATCAGAAGCTACTGTCAGGCCACATACCTAAGGATAACATCCCGAAGTTAATGAAATATATCTCCTCCTTCTCCCTCGCACACACAAACACACTCGCACGTCTGCGCGCAAGCATTAAAGGAATTTTTCAGCCGCTCCATATCCAGCTTTACCCACGCTTGAAATTTGACAACTGTCAGCTTAAATGTCAAATTATACTTTTCTCCATGGTGGTATTGAGAGAATTAAGAAAAACTGAAGACTGAAAGTTCGTTAACCTCTTTGTTATGTTGCCATAGTGAGAAGTCGTTCATGAACGGTTCCGTCTGTCACGTGAAATATAATCAAAACATAGAACAGACGATCTGACGGGTTTGAGAAGATCAAATACAGCCCGATACTAAAAAACAGACCCGGCCTCTATTTGAGACCGGCCTTTATTTACCCAAATCTGTCGTCACACCAGGCGTTTAAAAGAGACAGGCGTCTATTTGGGACTCGGCTATTATTTGAAGTTTTATGGTATAAAACATTTAGTACTTGTCAGTTAACTATTTCTGTGAGCTCACCTGAAGTGAGGACTATTTATGCCTCGTAAAGCTTTTACAAAGGAGATTTAAAGGCTCAGTTCTCTTCTGAACAGAAAAAGAAAACAAACACAACACAGAGGAATATAGCACATAGAAATATTTATTTCAAAATGCAAAAATGGAGACTGTAAAACTAGTAACTTAATGTAAAATTAAAATTAAACCTCTTCAAATGTCATAGAAAATAATATTCCTGTAGACCGCCAGAAAACATTGAGTAAAACAGCTGAAATTACAAACTTTAAATGAACTCAGAGTGCTTGCAGTTACTGCTAGCTCACAATAGCACACACAAATCAGATCTAGTAAGTTAAGCTAACTCATTACATTTGAGGACACTGATTACCTTAATTTAGAAAACAATAGTTATGAGTGCTTTGAACTTATTTCAATTGAGTTCACTAAAATAAGACACTCATTGCAATCAAGAAATTAAGTGATTAATTAAGTGATGATTGCGCATTAGTGATGAACACCTGATGATAATGAGCAGAATCACAGAAGGAAAGAGAAACACAAGAACTATAACTGACTTAAGCCACAGCTTTAGATGAAATAACAGAAGATAAAAGAAGACATTACATCTCTGAAGATCTCAGCAGAGGAGGATTAAACAACTCCACAAACAGCACTTCCAGCTTCACAAATTATTAACCAGACTGACTTTATTTATGTCATTTCTGTTTTAATGAAAATAATAGTTTATGTCACCATGATGGAGATGAGTGTTTGCTTTAGTTGGGCTCTTGACCCTTAAATCTTTAATATTAGTTTTTTTCTCTGGCTGCTTTAACTGTTTGTATAAGCACATGTGTTATGTTATGGAATGCCCAGAGAAAATGTGATTAGGTGATATTGGTTATACAATGATGTTGGTATAATCATCATGTAATGGCTTAAATCTCTGATATCACTCAGAGTCTTATGCTCTGGTTATAGCAGTATTGTGTTGTTAATTTTAGTATTATTCATAATGGTGGCTACATGATTCAACAGCACGAGATCCAGCACTGTTGTGCTAATTGAATAGGCTAATTGAATAGCTCAAAAGGTTTTAATCTATGGCATTGCTTAGACACACAGAGACAAGAATCTGTGTATGAATCTCAACAATGTGACAATCAATGAAAATCGTATGCTGCAGTGCATGCTGGGTACCACCGATCAAAACTCCCTCATGGGTCCCAGCATGCATTGTGGCATGAATAAATTATGCATCTGAAATGTGACTAATTTTCTTTGATTCTTACTATTTGCTTTTACTTTTGCTGTGTTTGTTGTGATGTTTTTGTTGCTTGTTTTATGTTCAAAGTTGATCTGTTTTTTTTTTTTTATTGTCACCATTGTTGAGATTCATACTCTGATTCTTGATGTCGGTGTGTATCCGAGTATTGTTGTAGATTAAAACCTTTTGTACATTAATTTTATTCATTTATATACTGCATATTGTACGATTACCACAACTATCCTGGATCTTGTGCTGTAGAATCACATAGGTTCTATTATGTATAATACAAAAAAAATTATAACATAAAACCTTTATAACCAGAGCATTAGACTCTGAATGAGATCAGTGATTCAGTCACTACAGGACAATAATATCATCAGCAAAAAACAACCAACCCCAGATGATCATATTTTCTCTTAGCTTTTCTTACTATAACAAATGTGCTTCGTAAACACAGTTAAAGCAGCCAGAGCAAAACATGTTTGCTCAAGGGTCAAGATCCCAACAAAAGCAAACACTGAACACCATCATGGTGAAATGACAGAAATAAAGTTAGTCTGGTTAGTAATGTGTGAATCTGGTAATGCTGTTTGTGGAGTTGTTTAATCCTCCTCTGCTGAGATCTTCAGAGATTTAATGTCTTCTTTTATCCTTCAGTTGATTTAATCTAAAGCTGTGGCTGAATTCAGTTGTAGTTCTTGTGTTTCTCTTTCCTTCAGTGATTCTGCTCATTGCCATCATCAGGTGTAACCACCAATACGCAATTACCACTTATTTAATCACTTAACAATACAATTATTATCCAGTTATCATGCTGGGATCTAGAAATGTTCTATAACTCTTTCAGTTTGAGTTCATTTTCAGTCATTGTGTCCACACAACATTCTGTAATATTTGAGTGCAGTGAACTCATTTTTATTTAGTACATACAACTGTTAGGTTTTACAGTGCACTACCATCAGCCAAGTATAAAGGTCCATTAGTCCATAGGTTCAATTCATCGGTAGCTGCTTTTAGTTTTTTCCAAAGACTGTCAGATAGCAATGTATAAGAGGAACCAGTGTCAATGTAAGCACCACAATTTCCAATGGATATTGAAACATCTTGCTGTTGGGGAATGGACACATTGGAATTAGAAAATCTTGGATCAGATTTAGAGGTTTTACCTTTGGAAGAACCAGAATGAGTAAGAGTACTCACAATTGGATGTTCTGTTCTTTTCTAGTAATTCTGAACAGATGAGGAGCGTGGTACTTTATTATATGATATACTTTTGTTAGAAGATGTTAGTAGTGGGCAAGTTGTAGGAGAGTGAGCACTTTTACAAATCCAGCAAAGCACAGAGGGAGTAGAATTGGAAACAATGGGATGCAAAATGCTGTGATGACCCGTAGAAGTATGTGGAGTTTTAGGTTGAGATTTTTTTTTGTTGACAAATTCTCTCCTCCGTTCATAGTTCTGTTGATTTTCTCTATTCTTTTTGCACTACTACATCTTAGTTGACTAGCCAGGTGAGGATTTGTGTTTTTGAAAAACATTATAATTTCCTCTTCCTCGATGTAAGGTTTCTAACGTTTACAAAGAGATCGATACATATAAGCAAAATCTCTTAAGCAAGTTCTTATTTACTATGCCAATGTATCGTCATAATTCTCGGGGATAAAAGCAATTCAAAACTTCTGCTCAAACTTGTCCCAGGTTGTTATTTCCAATCATGCCACATCCCACGAATCTCGAGTGGTTCAATGCAAAACATTCCTGAGAGTAACAAAGAGCTAGATAATCATTACACTTTTCCAAATACAACAAAGTATCTGCTGAATCCTCCATCCTACCAAAGGAAGGAAACGTTTAATTGGACTTATACCAAAAGATCTTGTTTCATCACACCAGAGACAGGTTTATTGAGGATGCCGTATTGATTAAACAATTATTAAAGTGCAATATTCGAAAAATCGGAGCCGTCAGGCCGGAGACGTTTTTTTTGAGGATGACGTATTGATCAAACAATTATTAAATAGGAATATGTGAACGATTGGAGTCATCACGCCGGAGACGGGTTAATTGAGGATGCAGTGTCGATGAGGTAATTTCAGGGAGAGTCTAATTGACACAGTCTCTGCAGACACTTCAGGGTCATGCGTTGGTCATGTCTGGGCGCAGGTCCACCATCTGATCTGGATACGGCCCGGATCTTACTGACTGCAGTAAACCTCGGGATAAAACAGAGAGACTAACATTAATGTAGATGCCATTCTTCTGATAATGTAACGGGTACATCAGGTGTTATTGAAAGTGTTCCCTAACAATCATTTAATTGAAAAAGTGTTTTATGTGTAAGCCATATTAAAGAGATGTGTTTTTAGTCTAGATTTAAACTGACAGGGTGTGTCTGCTTCCCGAACAATGCTAGGAAGACTGTTCCAGAGTTTAGGTGCTAAATAGGAAAAGGATCGACCGCCTGCAGTTGATTTCGATATTCACTGTATTATTAACTGGACAGAATTTTGAGACCGCAATAGACGTGAGTATAATGTGTTAAGAGCTCGCTCAAGTACTGGGGAGCTAAACTATTTAGTGCTTTGTAAGTAATAAGCAAGATTTTAAAATGTATGCAGTGTTTATTAGGGAGCCAGTGCAATGTTAACAGAATTGGGCTAATATGGTCATACTTCCTGGTTCTAGTAAGAACTCGAGCTGCTGCGTTTTGGACCAGTTGGAGTTTGTTTATTAGGCGAGCAGGGCAACCACCCAGTAGAGCATTACAATAGTCTAGCCTTGAGGTCATGAACGCATTAACTAACTGTTCAGCATTTTGCATTGAGAGCATGTGCCATAATTTAGAGATATTTTTAAGATGGTAGAATTCAGTTTTACAGATGCTAGAAACGTGGCTTTCAAATGAGAGATTGGTATCAAAGAGCACACCCAGGTTCCTCACTGGCGACGAGGACTTGACAGAGCAGCCTATCAAGTTTTAGACAGTATTCTAGGTTACTACTTATGAAACTTTTTTGTCCAATAATTAAAAATTCCTTTTTTTCTGAATTGAATTGCAGGAAATTACTAGTCATCCAATTTTTTATATCTGCTATGCATTCCGTTAATCTTGTGAATTGGTAAGTTTCATCAGGGCGTGAAGAAAGAGCTGAGTATCGTCAGCATAACAATGAAAACTATCGCCATGCTTCCTAATGATATCTCCCAGTGGTAGCATGTACAGGGTGAAGAGTAGCGGTCCTAGCACTGAGCCCTGCGGTACTCCACACTGAACTCGTGTTCGGTGTGACATCTCTTCATTTACTGCTACAAACTGATAACAGATAAGTATCAGATAAGTATGATTTAAACCATACCAATGCAATTCGAATAATGCCTACATCATTTTTAAGTATATTCAAAAGAATGTTGTGGTCGATAGTATCAAATGCAGCTCTAAGATCAAGTAACACTAATAGAGAGATACAACCATGATCAGATGATAAGAGTAAATCATTTGTAACTCTGATGAGAGCAGTCTCAGTACTATGATGCGGTCTAAATACTGACTGGAAATCCTCACAGATACCATTTCTTTCTAAAAAGGAACATAATTGTGAGGACACTGCTTTTCAAGTATTTTTGACAGAAAGGGTAGATTTGAGATTGGCCTGTAATTGACTAATTCTGTAGGATCAAGTTGCTGTTTTTTAATAAGTGGTTTAATAATAGCCAACTTAAAAGTTTTCGGTACATATCCTAATGACAAAGATGAATTAAGGATTTTAAGAAGAGGATATATGACCTCTGGTAGCATCTCTTTTAATATCCTAGCTAGTCAGTAGAGTTGTAGCGTTTTGGCCACATATATTATTAATTAAAATTAGCTCTATAGGGAATTATGGGTATTAATATTTAGTTGTTTATGATCAATCATAGAGGGTTATGATCAGATCATAAATCTCTAAATTACCCAAAAGGGAAATACCTGACCTAGGTTTGTATGCAATATATATATGGTTAACAACAATTGATTGCAATTAACTACGGAGTATATTAAATCTTTACAGAGTAACCTTTTTAAGAATTGATTCAAAATTCCTCTAATCTGTTCCTTTTAACGAACGAGCAGTACAATCTTTTATCAACTCTCTCAAAGTTCACTCTTTTCTACCAAATCCTCGAAGAGGTTATTCCTCTGGCCAGAAAGAATAAACTCTCTGAATTATTGGGGTAATTAAAGTACTCAAAGATACTTATGAGAGCTCGTAGCTTAGATCTGACATTAAAGGGACTCATGTTTTGTAAGCGACAACAATGACAATCAAAACGTGGATACAATGGTTTTAATTATTGATACTACGATTACATACGACTAAATAAAGAATACATGTATATACAGAATAATGAAAAGTAACGAAAGATGATGAGAAGAAAGGAAGAAGGGTATGGGAGGGTCCGATCCAACACTTTCACAAACATAACCACTAGAGCCAGCAAGAACCATTTTCACCTTAAACAGGGGTACAATATCTTGACGCATCTAAATTTCGATAGAATTGATACTTGCATGGTTTCTTTGTGTTGTGTGAAGCAAGATGCGTGCGATTACGTTTCTCAGAGTGTCCGTGCTCTGAAGCTCTCTCTCCTTTTGGTTCTTCCGGAGCGTTGTCCGTGGGAAAATTTAAAGGTGGTTACGAGCAAGTGTCTTGGAAGGGAAAGTTAATCTCGTCCGAGCTGAGAAAGTTCCTCATGCGCAGTGATGGAGCGCGTTCTGATGGGCCGAAGCCCCGTGAGCCGCGCAGACGTGACGGGAGGAAGATGCGAAGACAAGAGGAAGCAGATAAGACTAAGGTCCTGTCCTGTGTTTTTAAGGCTAATTAACATATGCCCATGTTTCCTGAACTGGCCAATCATAGGCGTGGACTTTAGGCGGGCCAAAGTTTCTTTGTTCGAATTTTATAACTCAATGGAATGTCCTTGTGGCAGGCCAGAATTAGCAACTTTTTATTCCAACAGGGATAAACATACTAATGGTACATCTCATAATCATATACTTTGCACCATAGATTAAGACAAAGACAGAGAAACATTTACATACCAAACATGCTTCGGTTTGAGGCTTAAAAGCAGGAATATTCTTTACAGAGCAATTTCAGCATTTAAGATGACTTTAACATCACACAAACACATACATACTTTGTGGTCAACATTCATATAAAAAGGGATCATCATATATATTTCTGGTATGGTTTAATTACAAGTTACATAAAAGTGTGTGTGTGTGTGTGTGTGTGTGTGTGTGTGTGTGTGTGTGTGTGTGTGTGTGTGTGTGTGTGTGTGTGTGTGTGTGTGTGTGTGTGTGTGTGTGTGTGTGTGTGTGTGTGTGTGAGTGCGTGCGTGCGTGCGTGCGTGCGTGCGTGTGTGTGTGTGTGTGTGTGTGTGTGAGTGTGTGTGTGTGTGAGTGTGTGTGTGTGTGTGCGTGTGTGTGTGTGTGTGTGTGTGTGTGTGTGGGAAGGGGTAGGATTAGAGACATGTGATCTGATAGCGGTTCCTTTGAAGTTACTCTGGCTCTTCGAGGATTGGTCTGCAATGCCTCAGTCGAGCCCCAAAACCGTCAAAGGTGCCATCTACCTCAGACTCATTGGCAACAAGAACTTAATTTATATGCGGCTGAAAGCCCCCTGGTGTTTATAGTGGACTTGACTACTCTTTGATCTTATGAGAGAGAGGCTCCAGACGCTACAGGGTCGAGCATACATGTTGTTGATTTTGATGATTTCACGAGTTTAGCCAATTCTTATTCTCCTATAGCAGTGAATGAGTGTAATTTTTCCTCAGTGTCACTACAATGCTTTGTCTGATGTGCTACTGTAGAAGACGGCTGCATGGTTATCATTTTCTTCCTAATATTGTCAATCTTACACATGAAGAAGTTCATAAAGTCATTACTGCTGTTTACAAACATCAGAAGTTGAAGCTTTATTTTTGGTTAATTTAGTCACTGTATCAAAGAAATACCTAGGGTTGTGTTTGTTTACTTCTAAGAGAGTTGAGAAATAAGCAGATCTAGCAGTTTTTACAGCCTTTCTGAATGCGATCATGCTCTCTTTCCACGAATTGCGAAAAACCTCTTGTTTTGTTTTCTTCCAGCTACGCTCCATTTTTCTGGCTGTTGTTTTGTGCTCGTTGTAACATGGCGTTGGACTATTTTCTTTAATCTTCTTTAAGCGCAGGGGAGCAACTGTGTCTAAATTAGCGTTGTCAAAAATATCAATATTTCGATATGTATCGATACTGAAATATCTGAAACAATGCGATGCTCCTTTTCTACAGTATCGATACCAGCAGCGTCCTCTCCTATGGAAGCAAATTAGAGACATAATTATTTGAAATTTAACAGCCACTGAATACTTAGTTTTGAAATATTTTAGTTTTAAAAACTTTTATCTGAACTTCTTTTGCTCTGAATTCACCCCTTTGAAATTATTTTACTTTGGAAACCATTCGAATTTACCTCTCAACCTGAATTTCGATTAATATTTTTCAATGCTCACAAATTCAGATACAAAAAAAAAAATCAACTTGCAGAATTTCAGATAAAATAGATTCAGGTTGATTAAATTTGATTGCTCAAATTCAGATCTCAAATTTCAAGTTCATATTTTTCAAAGAAAACTTCGGTCTAATTCGACTGCTCAAATTCAGATCGAAAAATTCAAGTTAAATATTCAGACGGTAACATCCGGGCTACCCAGGATAGGAAAAACAGTTGAGCGCCTATCAGAGCACGACGACCTGTCTGTCGTGATGACTCGTGATCCAATCATCCAAGAAGTCGATCGGCACGGAGGGTATTAAGATGTCTTCCAGGGGAAATGAAGTAAGTTTGCTGTTTATGTACAATCAGACTCAGGGCTCGACAGAAGTATGTTGTTGCTAATTATGTTAGGAACACAGCTATGGTTTGTGTGAATCGTCTCTCTTTGTAGACAGTCAGCTAGGTAACACGTTATAAGCTAACGTTAACGTTACTGAGAATGAGCGCTCAATGCGTGCTCTAATAACACACACACACACACACACACACACTGGACGCTCGTGGTGTTTTCAGCGTTTCACTGTATGAGGACATGATGTAGGCTACATGTAAACTTCATGACAGAGCTGCTATGAGAGTCAGTTCACGAGAATCTCACCAATTCTTTTGATAAAACTATCGTCATTCATTTGTATCATATACACACAGAACTAGTGTCTTTACGACAACCTGTCAAAATAAAAGTTCGGTATCGCGAGGAAATTATAACAGAAATATATTGCGATTACACAGTAGAGTACAGTATAGTCTACTTCAAGTAACTTTAGGCATAATAATACAGTAGTTTATTAAAACACACAGAAACTCAAATGTCTATAACCCACCGAAATAAAGGTCCGGTCTAACTCAAAGAAATTATGAAAGAAATTGCACAGTAAAATGTACTTTAAAATAATACTAATAATAATTTAAGATACTTAAAAAAAAAAAAAGGAATATCACACAAGTTTTCATACAGGTTTTAATTCAAACAGTAAACTTGCCAAAACATTAACACCATTTTCCCCCCCAAAAAACACCATTTCTAAAATTTAATTTGTATTTTGTGCCCATGATGTTAAAAAAAAAAATGTTGTGTGTGAAAATTGTCAGCTGAATACGATGTATCACGGTATACTCACTACAAAAAACTAGACTACTACACCACTGAGTATAACGTAACGTTACAGCGGGCTATTTGTCATATAAACAGCTCTCTATGCAGATTACCTATACTGACCATACCTGTAGGCTGGTCAATGATATCCCACATAAAACGCTTTTCAGAGTAGGATAAAGTTACATCACGCCAGACTTGGAGTGAATATATTAGCTTTAGGGAATCGGTTGGATAAGTCATGGTAAGCTAATAAGCTAAAGTTGGGGATTCATCCGTTGTGTGAGTTTTCAGTGATTTACTACGAGCCTACTACTAAGTTACTAATACACTCTTATCATAGTTCTAAGATAATAACCATTGCTTTAAACATATTGCTGAATATTGAGCCCTGAAACCGCATTTAAACTGTTGGGAGAATGTTAGGATTTGAAATGTAATTACTGTATGTTCATTAATGCAGCTGTTTTTTCTGACTTCCATTTTTTTGTTTCTAAGGAATGGCTGCTTGACCACATTTTGGAACGACTCCGCTCTCGTTTAGAGCATATTCTTGGACAATTGCCTCTGGATTTGGACTACTTAGAGTTCATTAGCACACAAGAATTTGTGTTTTTAAATGCCATATCCAGTCATGTAGCTGTTTCACAGCCTATTTTAGATGCCTTGACAGAGCTACATAGCCTTGTAAATGTAGAAAAAGAAAAAAATATGCAACACTGTAAAACTGTACAATTTGAGCAAGGACCAGTTGGACGACCGAGAATGGTCCTGTCTTTGGAGTACATTTCCAGCCTTTTGGACCTTAATCTGTCCATCCCATGCATAGCTGCGCTTTTGGGAGTGTCGAGGCGAACAGTCCATCGACGCATGGCTGAGGCTGATCTCTCAGTTAGGGCACTGTACAGCACTCTGACAGATGAAGAGTTGGACCAGTGTGTGATAGACATAAAATCCAGGCAGCCTCATTCTGGATATCGAATGGTGAAAGGACTTCTTCAAGCTCAAGGACTGCGGGTGCAGTATGAACGGGTCAGAGCTTCCATGCACCGTGTTGACACCATCGGAGTCATATCCCGAATTACAAACTTAGGTTGCATAGTTCGAAGAACCTATTCCGTTCCTAGCCCCCAGTCCTTGATGCACATTGATACAAATCATAAACTAATCCGGTAAGTTTTTAAAGTCCTTTTATTGACAAAGGACAGATTAATTAAAAACTGTAAGATAATATTGTAATCAAATAATTATACTTTTGTATAGGCCTATTCAGCATACCATCTTTATTTAATAGTGCTTTGACATACTAAATTACTTTTTGATTGCTTCAAAAAATGACAGTAATAATCCAGGGTTTTAGAAATTGCTGTATTTCATTTTGCAGTTGTTAAAATTCAGATGTTTTTTCAAAAGCTTACCTGTGAAAAAGCAAACAACTAACATTTTCTCTAAGTTATATTTATCTTTTTTGTATGTGTGTTTTCCTACAGCTACAACATTGTCATCTTTGGTGGCATAGATGGCTTTTCACGGAAGGTAAGCACAGTATTCAGTGATAAATACACAGTACACGTTTGACCTTCTTATATACATTTGTGTTTCATCCAAGTAGTAAAACTGCATTGTACTGCAGATTATGTATCTTGGTGCAGCTTCCAACAACCTTGCTGCAACATCCCTGGCATTCTTCGAAGAATCTGTGGAGAAGTTTGGTTTCCCTCTTAGGTAAGTATTTTACTTAGGAATGTTTAAGTTTTACAGTCATGCTTGAATGGTTTTAAACCTCTTTGAAATAACCAAAAGTACACTTTTGTGTGGTATTTGCCTAAAACACTGTTTCTATATTTGTATAAATTGTATAAAGATCATGCGGTACTTCAGGAGCCATTTATACAGGTTGTCTTTCGAGAGTACTCTCGTGTTGTACGGGAAAACCTATTATGGAAATTATCCATAATTTTTCATTTCTTGTCAACACATTGCAGCAGCAAGCAGACCTAGGTGAGCTGGCTCGCGCGCCCATTGGCTGCTCTGCGGCAACCTATCGACAAGCCGCCAGTGATGTCAGCACCTTGGCAGGTCATGTCCCACCGAAATAGGCGTGGCTTATGGCTATAAATACCGGGCTCGGATAAACTAGCTTACGCAACACTCGTTCCCGCTTCTAGAGAGAACCGAGGTTATGTTAGTAACCGAGACAATTTCAGTTATTTTTGTATGACTGTATAGATCTTTTTTTTTTTTTTTTAAATCTATATAGATATAATGGGGTACCCTTTATAACTAAGTTAAAAGCATGCATCATGTTCCACATTAATGTTTTGTTGAGATGTATATAAAAAAAATAACTCATGTAAATGTTACTCTGTTTCAAGGGTACGGGCTGATCAGGGTGTGGAAAATGTAGACATTGCACGCCTCATGTTTACAGTCCGTGGCACTGGAAGGGGCAGCTTCATATCCGGCAAGAGTGTTCACAATCAACGGTCAGTCCAAAACTTCAGATAATGCTAGCTGAAAGATACCACCTCACTGCTGCCATGCAAGAACATTATTATTTGCTAAAAATACAGTATATCAGCTTGCAGCAGGACAACTATTTGAGGAGTGTGAGCTGAAAGTCTCCAGTGGAAGCTGCTGTCAGTTAAAGGGTACTGAATAGCAACCTCCTTGCAAATTCAACAGCCTTTTTCTTGCTGCAAAAAAATAAGTTAGTTTTTTGCTGGGCAATGGGTCTGGAATTACATCTGTATGTCACTTCTGTTTTGATAGAATGCAGTGACATTATATTCCATTAAACATGGTTTCTTCTTCTAAACAAATAAAGTAGATAAAGAAAAACACAACTATGCATTGAACAATCTGATGAATTTTCCCTGTACATAAGTTTAAAGGTTCCTATTGAACTTCACTATTTTCCAGAATCGAGAGGCTTTGGAGAGACCTGTGGGTAGCTGTCACAAACATCTACTATGATGTTCTCCACTACCTTGAAGAAGAGGGCTTCCTCAACATCGCCAATGCTACACACCTCCTCTGTTGCCATTATGTGTTCCTGCCACGGCTGCAAGATTCCCTGGACACTTTCCGCTGTGGCTGGGACAATCATCCAATAAGAACAGAAGGCCATATGACCCCTAATCAGCTGTGGGAGCTGGGCCGAATCCATCACCCAATTCAAGGCCCAGAAAATATGGAGGTATGTACCAAATGTACAACTTGAATGCTTTCAATAGTATACATTTTTGCTTGCAAACATTAGTTATGAAGACAATGCACGTTTGTCAATACTCCCTTACCAAAGGCTGGCCTTAAAGGAATACTTCACTGATCAGCATTAAACTTTGTATCCGTAGTATCCTGGTAGTATTTTCGAACAAAAGTGCGTCGGTCCCTCATATCCCACTGCGACGAGAAGTTCTCATCGCAAAGGAATATGAGGAAACGACGCACATTCGTTTGAAAATACTATCGAGATACTACGGATACAAAGCCTTATGCTAATCGGTCAAGTATTCCTTTAAGTTAATAAATATTTAGCAAAGTGGTTTACAAAAGTGTAGGTTACAGTAAGTGCCATAAAGCCATTAGGATAAATAATACTGCAAACAAGTAAGGTTTTTCTATTTTGCTTTGATAGGGTATGGATATTCCTCACATTGAGTGGGAAAACAGTGGACTTACTGCTGATGGCTACTCCAGTGTCATCGTCCCAGACACAGAAAGCCCACTGACTGATGGACAAATGGCAGCTTTAAGAGAAGTTGTTGACCCAAGAGCTATATCCCAGTCCTTTGGCTGTGATATCTATGTTGCTGCTGTTCAATTTTGTGAGCATGTTCTATCTGAAAACTGAGAGACACACGCATGCCCCCCTTGTTTCTGTTCTGTTTGAAACTCAGGGCAAGCGAACTACGAACATTTACAGGACATAAATACATTTTAGGCATTTCTTATAATTGTTTTGAGTTTTATGAACAGGCCTTTATACTGTACAGATGTAAACAACTTAATTAAACTGGCAATAAAAACCCTTTAAGACTGGTAGCAGCTGCTAATGTGTCTATTTGAGCAAACGCCCCACAAATTAATCAGTACATGAGTTGTACTGAAAATCAAACTGACCCTGCATCACAATATACATATTTTTCTTGTATAACCGGTGGATTAAACATGCACTATTTTCATATTTAGGACGTTATGAAGTAAATCAGACTGAAAACTGTTGCTTAATTGCAGTCAAATGACCCTTAAAAGCACAGATGGGTGTTAAGATAATGAGTGTCATGTCTTTATAGAAGTTATTTGGTACCAAAGATTGGAAAAGCATGTTTGCAAAAGCAACAAAGGTTATAGTGGATTTGTTCTAGGCATTGAACATTCACTCTGGAGACAGATGCATTCCTGCATAAGATGTTAAGCACAGCTAAATACAACAGGCATCATATGAGTTAATCTATGAGTTTCCATCATTCTAATCTGAAATAATAAATGTCAATCAATGATGCATTTTTATGTAATGAAAACACTGATGGATCTGTCATGAACACAATGATACATTTATTATAAGTACCTCGCAGACAAACACTGATGAAGCAATCTGAGAACAGCAGCGGTAACAAAATATAAAAATACACTTCATCCAAATATTTCTGTGCTTAACTGCATTTGTACATTACTAAAATAACACTTAACTTTCCTTAACTTTTTTTTAAAAGGACGTTAACTTTGAAGTTGCTACATTGCTATTGCTAGCAGGCTGCATGCCATTTAATACAATTATTCAACCCCCTATACTGTATATATCCATCAAAAAACAATGAACTTTATATTCGTAATTTAGCATATTAATATGCAATCATTTAAACATTTAACATTAACATATGGCGTTATTCACCACTGCTTTGTCCCTACACAAGACCAAATCCTGTTTGGCAAGTGCCAATACAAGCCAGGATGTCATTTTTAAAGGATGCATAGTCCTTGTAATGTCCTGGGATTCGCAGGGTCTCAAAACAGGTGGAGGCTGTTGGGAAGCTGCCTTTAACTACCTCAATGGATAGGTTATTCCTTGGCATAATCTCCCACCCTGTCCAGAATTTCAACAGGTCAGTCAATTCATCAGGTGATGCTGTGGATTAAACAAAATGGATCAAATGATAGGTTGCTACAAATAATGAAAATAATTTAGAAAATTAAAATAATGTTTAGTATTCAATAAATGTATCATAGTAGCTCTGTTATGTAACAAATAAAGCAGTTTCTTGAACAGAAATACCATAACACCATATACCCTGGTGAAATGTCAAAAAGGTATGAAAAAATCCTATTAATAAAGCTGTGTGCGAAGAGTGTGCGGTTATCTACTCTTTCTGTCATATATACAGGTGTGCAAAGATAGTCTTAATAGTAACCTTAAAGCTACACTATGTAACTTTTCCGTCCACTAGAGGTCGCCTGTTCAAAACAAAGGCGTAGTTTGATGACGGCACGTTTGAGCGCAGAATCTCGGGACATGTGGTCTTCACCTCACAGCCGGTGGAAAACAGTCAGGATAGGACTAGGGCAGAAATCATGTTCATGGATGCGATTATTAACATTACTGTAGTCTGAAGCAGAGCAGGAGCGAGTGTTGTGGAGCTGAGCAAGGCCGCAGGAGTGATTGAACTTTTATTATGACACGGTTGCCGGCGCTACTTCCTCTTTTCCAGTCATGAGTCTGAGGTAACCCAACTCTGTTTATCGTATTAGATATATCTGAGTGTGTTGAAAAGGAAGTTATGACGGTCGCTCGGCGGCTGCTATGACACTTGTTCACAATGCGGTGAGAGTAAAGTGTTTCACTGAATAAAACCGGAGACCGAGGCGGGTGACGCAGATATGACGCAATCGACAGGCGACTCCCTCACACGCATAGCTCACACGTCCCGGTTCCTTGGTTAAAATAGCAAATTTCTCACGATTTACAAATAGTTTAAAACATTTGGGATAATCTAAGTACTCAACTGAACAAAATATATAACACTGGCCTAGTGGTTTCTGGATATTTTACTGCAAAAATCCTACATAGTTCACCTTTAATAATGAATTTAACAATTTCTATAACTAACTGTTTAAAAAGTAACCTGCCACTTTTAAATAAAAACTTTGGGTGACTAACTTATTTAATTAACAGGTTGGCAAGATTTCGAACTCTGTACACATACCATTTTCAATGAAGTGGCGAAGATAACCTGATATGCGGCATTTTGTGTCAAGTGAATAATCGTCGTCGTCGTCGTCATCATCATCTTCATGAGGCCAGGTGATGTGCTGTAGGATTATCTACATTGACAATAAAACAACATGACTTTAATAATTTTACCACTTTATCAAGGATTCTATCTATATAATATAATATACACACACACAAAATAATATCAAATTGTAAAAACTTACCGCAGGGTTACAATCCACTGCTCTCTCCTGTGGAAAAAGCTGGGCCACTGTGTCAGGTCGTTTGGTCAGCAATGTCCACATTGGTGTCTCTTTAAGACCACGCCTGAATTGTTTGATTTGTCGTGTTACACGTCCAATTACCTGTTGATGACATTACCGGACAGAAGACAGAAGGTGAAACAAGTCATTTTTTATTATTATCCCAAAGCCAGTTCTGAGGATGACTTGTGCCAATATGTGACAGTTTCTTTAAATTTCACGCACAGCATGGATCAACATCTTCTCAAAAAGCCATCTTCGGTTATTTCCAGTAAGGCCAGGGAGATCCCAAGCATAGGCCAACTCCTGGACACTGGTTTTGTCCTTGTCTGAGAGTTCAGATTCCTCTTCAAGCTTTAAGACAGAGAGGGAAGCAAAAGGCTAGGCAAGTTTATCTATATAGCACTATTTAAATTGCTTTACATTCAACATTAAAAAGCAGTTTAAAATGTAAAAACATTCATTAAGGCGAATAAAAAAAAAAAAGCTAAAAAAAAGCACAGTCTTCAGAAAATCCATGGGAAAGTCCAGAAATAATGAGGTTAGATAAAAAAACCATACAAGCCTGATTGTTTCACGGATGTCTAGGTCTGGACAGTCCTCTGGTGTTACTGTTGCAGTTTCCGGGCTTCCTCCAAACAGGACATGCACAACAGCAGGGCTAAGCCCTGACAGGCATGGTCCTCCATGAACAAAGGAGTGCCCCACCATTCTGCCTGCCATGACGAACATGTCACTTTCCACAAGAAAGTGAGAGGCTGAGGGCACTAAATGGCCTGGCTGTCCATCAAAGAGATGTGTAACAGCAGTGTTTGCTGTTTAAGAAATTTACAAATTAAGACAAAAGAAAGTTCAAAATACTACATATTCTATAAACTTTAGAAGTACCAGGTTAAGAAAAAAAAAAAAAAAGTTTATATATATATATATATATATATATATATATATATATATATATATATATATATATATATATATATATATATATATATATATATATATATATATATATATATATAAACAAACATAACAGAATTACAATATGTTTAAAAGAAAAAATGTTTAAACACAAGACTTTAATAACATAATATTTGCTAATGACAAGTCAGATTACACATAGCTACAGTCAACATACCAAAGTTGAAGCAAAACCCAGACTTAAGCTTGTTCATGCAAGTTGAGAGGAAAAAGCGACTCACACCCTCTCCAATGGCTGCATCACCTGTAACACAATGGAGGGTTTGATATAGTAAAAGGGAAAAGCAATACTTAAGGTAGGCTTTTACTACTTTGACATGAAATTTAAACTACCTTCAAGTCTGCAATTCAAGGGTCGTGCCCATTCCACATTCGGCTTCTTATAGAAGCAGATGAGTGCAGCGTCTTGTTCAGCAGGGCTCTTTCTAATATCCATGCTGAGAAGTAAGGGATTCTTACTTTGTTGATGGCTGAGAATAGAATCCCGAAACAGAGACATGGCCTTGGTAGGGTCTTGTACCGTGAGCCACTCTAGTGAGAGATAAAAAGAAAATGTTACCAATAAAATGACTTTGGATATGCAAGTTAATACGGAAAGAGTATTTCTTCAATTTTACTTTCACAGTTTACCCTCCATAACATTACTGTCCTACTGCTAACCCTGAATAGGACCTACCATCTGTAACATGTTCACAACTGGACGGTCCAGGCATTGCTTCTTGCTCTTCAACAGTACTCCTATCCAACACCTCATACATTTCTGCACTGCCCACATTCACAACACAATGTTGAACACTATAATTATATTTGTTGCTGCTTCATGGTTTATATCTGATGGTGAGTGAAACAAGTACATACAAATAAAACTGAATTACAGTATATAATGTACCTTTCACCACACGAAGCAGCATGTACTTCAATAAAGTCAGTGGTAAACATTTCCATGCAGATAGGACAGGGCTCCTGAACTGGTGCTGAGAAAATGGAAATAGCAAAGATAATCAAAAATGTGACTTCAGCAAGAACCAATAAATTTAGTCATGGCGTTGTATTTTTCAACAAGGCCATTTGCCCTTATCAAAAATTATGATTTTAGGCCATCCATATTGAATGTCAAATCTATTGAAAATGCTTAATTTATTTTTTACATTGTCTCTCACCTTGCACACTGTTCTCCTCCACATTATCCAGATTGTCTTCATCATTGTCAACATCAATGATGTTGCAAGACTTCAAGTGTTCCATAAGGAGCTGCAGGGGAATGGCTGCTCCACACTTTTGGCACATTGCCTTGGGCATGCCACTGAATACTTCATTACTTAGTTGCAAAGGAGTAGTGTTAAGTTCGTCTTGAATTGGAGCTATGTAAAGAGGAGATTTACCCCCCTGGCTTGCAGCCTTTACGATCTTGCCTGTGTATCCAGTATGATCAGGTGCCACCAGGGAGAGCTTTCGGGAACCCCATCCTCCTATAGAAAACATGAACATGGGAAAAAAAATCTAAAAATGCTTTAAAATATGATATAAACTGTTTACACACACACACACACACAAAAAGTTGTGCATACCTGTTGCTTTGTAAATCATCCAGCCTCCAGTTACAGCCTCAAATTGAGGATAGACACCTTTGAGTGTCTCACATATCTGTAAGCAAAGCAGATACACAGAACATTAATAATATGGGCCCCACTTTATATTAGGTGGCCTTAACTACTATAAACATCTTTGCTGATATTGAAGTGGGATATGGGTAAAGTTATGGACAGGTGTGGTGGTGTGGGTAAGTTTAAAGGTAGGGTTAGGGACAGGTGTGGTGGTATGGGTAAGTTTAAGGGTAGGGTTAGGGACAGGTGTGGTGGTGTGGGTAAGTTTAAAGGTAGGGTTAGGGACAGGTGTGGTGGTGTGGGTCAGTTTAAGGGTAGAGTTAGGGACAGGTGTGGTGGTGTGGGTCAGTTTAAGGGTAGGGTTAGGGACAGGTGTAGTGGTGTGGGTAAGTTTAAAGGTAGGGTTAGGGACAGGTGTAGTGGTGTGGGTAAGTTTAAAGGTAGGGTTAGGGACAGGTGTGGTGGTGTGGGTCAGTTTAAGGGTAGGGTTAGGGACAGGTGTGGTGGTGTGGGTCAGTTTAAGGGTAGAGTTAGGGACAGGTGTGGTGGTGTGGGTCAGTTTAAGGGTAGAGTTAGGGACAGGTGTGGTGGTGTGGGTCAGTTTAAGGGTAGGGTTAGGGACAGGTGTAGTGGTGTGGGTAAGTTTAAAGGTAGGGTTAGGGACAGGTGTGGTGGTGTGGGTAAGTTTAAGGGTAAGGTTAGGTGTAGGTAAAGTGTCAACAGTGTAATTACAAATGTAGCTACCGAAATTAATTACAGATGTAATTACATGCAGGTATTTTTTTAAATGTAAGTACAATGTAAAAACATGTATGTACACAATAAGTGCAATGTATCAAATTATTAATTAAAATGTTAGTACATAGTAGTTAAGGCCACCTAATATAAAGTGTCCATAATATGCATGTATCCAGAAAGGATGCTGAACTGTTGAAATGAAGGATGATTGTACTAGAACATCAGTCTTGATTAGATGCATTTTAGCTTATTAGAATTCAGAATTAAAACCTGTGCCAAAGGATTATAATTTTCAAATACATTAATGCAGACTATGTTAAAGGTATAATTTACCCAAAAGTTAAAATTCAGTCATTATGGAAGCTAGCGCAAATATACATCTATGGAATCTGCTTACCTCATCATGTGTTGTGCTCTCATCTAAATTAACAGTCCTGCGGCCCAGTCCTGCCTGCAAGTGGACTAGTTGGTCTTGTTCTTTTGGGGTTTTCTCATATTGTTTTGGTAAAAGGTAAAAAGCAACTTCTACTGGTTTAGGCCTTTTAGCAGGAACAAGATTCACTGCCGGAAAACGCCTCTTCCCTTTTCCCTTAGTGAACATACCTGGAAACGACCTGTAGGATATAGCACAGTCTGTTAAAACTTGATTACTATCAAATTATGAGTTTTTATAAGATTCAATTAATCCAGAGAATATAATGCTGAACCTTGTCAATTCCATCTGAATAGAAGGTTTTGGTGGCTGATTGCCTGACCTCTCAATTGGGCCTATTTGCCTCTGTTCCATCTGAACAGAAGGTCTTGGTGGCTGATTGCCTGACCTCTCATTTTGGCCTATTTGCCTCCGTTCCCTGCAGTATAGTAACCAAAAATAATCATTAATCACAGATTTGAAAAATATCCATGTGAACAGATTTAAAAATGTTTTTTAAACACTTAACCTTATATCCTGACTGCTGCAAGGAACATCACTAACGTTACTGGCTGCACATCCTCCCCTTTCAGATTCGGTCAATAAGGACATTAAGTGCCTGGCTGATCGTAACAGCTCAGCATGACTAGTACCCTGTCAACACAAACATCATACAGAAAATACAAAATAACATCACAAGAGAGAAAAAAAGGTTTAAACCCACTGACCATACGACTGATGTTAAAGCTACAGTGTAATCTGCATAGAGAGCTGTTTATATGACAAATAGCCCGCTGTAACGTTTTTTTTTTAAGTATCTTAAATTATTATTATTATTATTTTAAAGTACATTTTACTGTGCAATTTCTTTCATAATTTCTTTGAGTTAGACCGGACCTTTATTTCGGTGGGTTATAGACATTTGAGTTTCTGTGTGTTTTAATAAACTACTGTATTATTATGCCTAAAGTTACTTGAAGTAGACTATACTGTACTCTACTGTGTAATCGCAATATATTTCTGTTATAATTTCCTCGCGATACCGAACTTTTATTTTGACAGGTTGTCGTAAAGACACTAGTTCTGTGTGTATATGATACAAATGAATGACGATAGTTTTATCAAAAGAATTGGTGAGATTCTCGTGAACTGACTCTCATAGCAGCTCTGTCATGAAGTTTACATGCAGCCTACATCATGTCCTCATACAGTGAAACGCTGAAAACACCACGAGCGTCCAGTGTGTGTGTGTGTGTGTGTGTGTGTTATTAGAGCACGCATTGAGCGCTCATTCTCAGTAACGTTAACGTTAGCTTATAACGTGTTACCTAGCTGACTGTCTACAAAGAGAGACGATTCACACAAACCATAGCTGTGTTCCTAACATAATTAGCAACAACATACTTCTGTCGAGCCCTGAGTCTGATTGTACATAAACAGCAAACTTACTTCATTTCCCCTGGAAGACATCTTAATACCCTCCGTGCCGATCGACTTCTTGGATGATTGGATCACGAGTCATCACGACAGACAGGTCGTCGTGCTCTGATAGGCGCTCAACTGTTTTTCCTATCCTGGGTAGCCCGGATGTTACCGTCTGAATATTTAACTTGAATTTTTCGATCTGAATTTGAGCAGTCGAATTAGACCGAAGTTTTCTTTGAAAAATATGAACTTGAAATTTGAGATCTGAATTTGAGCAATCAAATTTAATCAACCTGAATCTATTTTATCTGAAATTCTGCAAGTTGATTTTTTTTTTTGTATCTGAATTTGTGAGCATTGAAAAATATTAATCGAAATTCAGGTTGAGAGGTAAATTCGAATGGTTTCCAAAGTAAAATAATTTCAAAGGGGTGAATTCAGAGCAAAAGAAGTTCAGATAAAAGTTTTTAAAACTAAAATATTTCAAAACTAAGTATTCAGTGGCTGTTAAATTTCAAATAATTATGTCTCTAATTTGCTTCCATACTCTCCGACCGACAGCGAGTTGACACGCACCTGCCTCGCATTCAGTCCGGTTAACTCTCTGAACATGGCGAACGCATGTTCTGCTGGATTTTTCCTCATGACAGCGTGTTGGTGTTGGTGTGAATGGTTTGAAATTTCGCGCGGGATTGCACATAACGTTAATTCTACTAATTCCAGCAGATTTCGCGTTCGCATCTGAAGCGCACACACACACATACCGTAATAAAGCCACCTCTGACATACAAGTGAAAAAATTAGCTCCTTTTTCCAGCTTATTAATGGTAAAATACACTCAAAAAAAATGTAAATGTCCATCTTAGTGAGTATTAACGTAAACACAGTCGTAACCAGTTCAGAATGTGTAACAGGAACAGTGTTTGGGATCCATGCGTGCGTCAGGTCTTAAAGGGACAGCAGTTATTTATTATTCAAACTACAAAAAGACAAACGATCACTTACTGCTCTTGACTGATTAACTTGTGTAACTTTAATGGATTAATCTCTATTTTTTTTTTTTTAATGAAGATTATCCAATGTTATTTTAAATTTGATTACTTTGTTTTTTTATTCAGTTTCTTACCTAAATACTGTTAGACCTACCTGAAAAAATAAAGCAGTCTATTTCATTTGTATCTTTATTCTATTGTATTTATTTGTGCTATTGTGCTTATTTAATTACCGTTTACTCGTCTTTTTAAATTCAATTCGAAATCAAGCTTCCTTGTGCTGTATGTGTAAGCTATTGCAACACAATTAGTTAGCAAATTTGTGAGATAATTGTAATAGTAATTGATCAACGTTTATATGAGAAAAAGCGTAATCATATAAAGCAGTGGTCACCAACCTTTTCAAGCCAAAGATCCCTGACCTCAGCCTTGATGAAAGGCAAGATCTACTTATAGATTTTTCATGGCCGATTCAGAGGTTTTTTTTTATTTATTTCGAGAACATCTGTCTGGTTTTTTTTGTTTGTTTTTTGTTCAAGCAAATTAATTTGTTGTTTATTTGCTCTATAACAGCCCAAACTAGCCTTAAAAAAAAAATTAGCCATTTGAAATGTGAGGAAACCCCTGCATTTTAATCATGATCCAAACAAAGATACACACATGTTGTTACAAGTAGACAGGAGGCAGACACAGATGTAAACAGGTATGGTTAGTTTATTAGACCACAGTAGAGCAGGGGATGTGGAGCAGGTGAGTAAACCGGTTGTTGGTAGATAAGATGGTGATACGAGAGAGAGAGTTACTGTCTTTTGTTTTGAAGATGGAATGACGCTGGAGCCTGGAGGTAACTGGAGACTGGAGATCGCTGGAGTACAGAGGGACAGACAGGAACACACCCACACAGCAGACAAGGAACACGGAAGGAAGGAGACACGCTGGAGACAGGTAGGTATCAGTAGTAGAGTCCTTGAGGTAAGCATAGCCAGGAGTATTTGCGAATGAGACCGGACGTGGAGTGCTGTGTGCGTGTGCTTCTTATAGTGCTGGAGATTAGTGCCATGATGAGGTGCAGGTGATAGTGATCAGTACTCTGGGGATGGAGTGCGCTGTGATTGGTGGAGGGTGGAACCTGCCGTGTCTGTGACACATGTAGCATGAGCAGTGTTTTTTTATTTAAATTAGATTGCATAATTTCAAGACTTAGAGCAAACACAGAATGGTCTGACTGTAGCTTTGTGAAATTGTTACACAAGACACCTGCACAAAACAAAAAAAGATGTACTGAATAAAAATGCTAATTCACTCTTTGACAGTAGATGGTGCTTATGGAAAAGCGTTTCTTTGGGTACCACTGTAAAATGCCATCAAAACTATTCTGGAGACAGTCAGTTTCATTCAGAGATACATGTAACCCCCCTCCCCTCCCCAATTCAATATTTATATTTTTCTTCCTATATTTCAAGCATCCCGAACAGTTATCTTGCTGGGACTATTTATACCTGGTCCACTTCATGTGTTTTTACTAGGGGTGAAACGATTAATCTACTACATCGATGTATCGATTTATATTCCTATGATCTAACTACATCGATCTGTGCTCTGCAACTTGGCCTTCCGGACGACATATATCGATCTAACATCGTTTTAAAAGGTAATTGTAACCGATGTTAGGGCCGAGGGACGATTACCACACTCCGGAGGAGCAGACACCTGAGGATACCAAGAGGCGGACAACAGAATGACTTTCAAAAGGTAAGTTTTTTTATTAATTTAAAACAATAAAAACAGTGCTGAGAATGTTCGTGGCTGGAACCCGATTTGGGAAGAGGAACTGGGGGGGGATATTCCTCTTCTCTACTGACTCGTGGGTGGGACAGTAATTTCTTCGACTCGTCAGAAGGTGCTTGTAGGACGGACAGAGGCTTCTTCTCGCCTTCAACTTTCCCCACGGACAGAGCAGGTAAGTATTTGGCCCGTGAAGGTGTTCTTAGGACAGCCGATCGAATGAACGGTAGCTTCCTCACCTCTTCTGAGGGACAGACAGTGACGGTGCCCAGACTCGGCTTGTGGACGTGTTCATAGAACAGCCGATCGAATGACAGCAGCTTCCTCACCTCTTCTGAGGGACAGACAGTGACGGTGGATCAGGCAATAACAAGTGAGACAGGACCGTGGTAATTTACCCGCCTTTACTCTCGTTCCGTGCGTAGCAGAGCGGCGTCGTTGGGAGAGTTCGTGAGACTGGACTTTCGTGGACGCGGGAGACAGTGCTCGTGGAGTGTGGTACTCGGGGTGCGTTGAGCTCTTTCCCTCCACACCGTACACTCAAGTGGAAACCTGGACACAGCTTTAGACAGATCAATTTGAAGGGATCTTCACAGTCATAAGTCAATATTCATCCATCAAAGTTTCAGAGGGAAACGCAGTCGTTTGATCTCACCACACTTGTGCATAAATCACTCTTATAAATCTTCACACGTGTGCACTTCACTCTTTCAGACACTGCAAACTCACTTCATCTCCACAGTGATTAATCGACTCGTTTCTCTTCTCTCTGTAGGGTGGATGACTCGAGGAATAACGTTTTCAGAAGATCAGCATGAACACAGCAACGATCCTCCCAGCTGTTCCAGTTACTACGCTTCGTTCTGTCAACAAGATCACACACTGCCCACAAACAAAGGTTAGTTGCACTCTGGTGATGGTCAATCTTCAACTGTGGTTTTCTCAACGGGTAATCAAATGAAGGGTGCACTTAACTTTTCCTCGGTGAGTCACTCAATATCCTGCAGTGGTTTCCTCTCTCACTTACTTCATTACGTTGCTGTTCGTGGTTTCTTCAGAAAACTCACTAAATGAGCATGCCTCGGGGAATCTCACAGTAGAACTCCGATCCGGCATTAAACCTTCAGCCTTCCTCTTTCACCGCCGCTGTCAGAACACACACTGCTGCCTACCCGTCCTCCCACACTGCACAAACACTGCCTTTTTATGCTCCTTTTCCTGAGCACATGCTTCAATGAAGCACAGCTGATTTGCTTCAGCTGGCGCTCGTTATGGCCAACACTCAACAGAGCCAGATTTAGAACCAATGAGGAATCTTTTTGGATTTACCAGGTTTTCACCCGGTGACATAATCAATCGATTGTATCGATAATAGGAAATAACGCATTGGATTTAAGCACGTCAGACTTTATAAGGATGTTTTTTCTTAGCACTTTTAATGATAAAGGCGTCAAACGTTACTCGATTCAGTCTGCCTATCTGTGACATCATCGCAACGCACGCACCAGCAGCAGCGCTAAGAAAACAAAACATTGCATGGCGGATGGTAGAGGAGAAGCCAATGAGCGATATTATCAAGCCACCAGGAGAAAGAGCTACCTGTCCTTTCAACCCTTGCTTGTTACCTGTGCATTCATGGCACCAGTGTGCCAGCAGAGCGAGTTTTTAGTACTGCTGGTGACATAATGAACGCACTGAGAAGTGTTCTGCGGTCAGATCATGTTGATATTTTTGGAAAAAAAATCTGTAGAGTCATTGAAGAGTAGTTGGTTACATTTTATCTTTTGTTAAATATTGTTTGTTTATTAAACTGAGAGTAGTAGCAGGTTCAGCCAGTTTATTCAACCTGAAGAAATGTTGGTTGCACTTTATTTTTGATATTAATATTGTATTTATATTATTTTAATGTTGAAACACAACAGCAAAAGTAGCAGGTAAACCTACTATTAATTAAACCTGAAGAGAAGTTAGTTGCACTTTATTTTTTATATTAATATTGTATTTATATTATTTTAATGTTGAAACACAACAGCAAAAGTAGCAGGTAAACCTACTATTAATTAAACCTGAAGAGAAGTTAGTTGCACTTTATTTTTGATATTAATATTGTAATATTTTTATGTTGGAAAACAAAAGCAGAAGTAGCAGGTAAACCTACTGTTGAAATGTTGGTTGCACTTACTGTGCTTTTATTGAAAATGTATTGAATATTGAAAATGAGAGCAGAAAAGGTTAACTTCCTGTTAATTCAACCTAAACTGTTGGTTGCACTTTATTCAAATAAAATTTGAATGCATTTGCCATTAATTGTTGTTTACTTGTTTGTTTATATCCATAATTAATTTATACCTGATTCCCTTACAAGAAACAACAGGAATCTAGGAAACTTCACCTGCACTGACCAGTATCCAGATATTTATTTCAGTCACACAATTTTTGGCTAAAAAGTTACTGAATCGATTTCAAGTCACTGAATCGTTTCAGATCGTATCGTTCTAAATTAACCAATATCGTCCTTGAATCGTATCGACAACCTCAAATCGTGATACGAATCGAATCGTTGTTAAAACGAATCGTTACACCCCTAGTTTTTACAGATCAGATATATGATTTATCAAAACGATTCCATTTAGACTTGGTCACATAATTGTTTTGTCTTCAATTCCCACAATATACGCTTTTATAATGGAGTTCACGTCACCGAAATCAACAAATATGAGCTGCATTGTATTGATCAACAGCTAATTTCAAAATCAAGGACCGCAATAGGAGAGAGAGTGGCATAAGCACTGATCATTTACAACCCCAAATCAGAAAAAGTTGGGACAGTATGGAAAATGCAAAAAAAAAAAAAAAAGAAGTGATTTCTAAATTTACTTTGACTTGTATTTCATTGCAGACAATATGAACACAAAATATTTCATGTTTTGTCTGGTCAACTTCATGTCATTTGTAAATATGCATCCTTTCCTGTCATTCAGACCTGCAACACAAAATGAATTGAGTTTTTGCTTAGTCAAGTCAAGTCAAGTCAAGTCAACCTATTTATATAGCGCTTTTAACAATGTAGATTGTTTCAAAGCAGCTTTACAGTGTTAAACAGGAAAATAATGCAGCATAATTTTATTCAGCTGTACAGCCATTCTGGAAAAAACGCTGATGTCATCAGTTCATTTCAATTATCATACAGTGACAGTGTGGGCTTTAGATCGATAATTCGATCAGTAATTTAGTTTAAATGGTTAATTTAGTTTATTAATTAGATTTATTTCAATGTTTAGTTGAAAAATTGAGTGTCCCCAACTGAGCACGCCAAGCCAGAGGCAAAAGTGGCAAGGAAACCAAAACCCCATTAGGTGACCTAATGGAGAAAAATAAACCTTGGGAGAAACCAGGCTCAGTCGGGGTGCCAGTTCTCCTCTGGCCAATTAACAAACAGCGTATTATTATTATTATTCTGGCAGCTTTACAGCTCAGAGGTCATAATAGATCGGAATATTCGAGGGACCGGGGGCAACATGCTGGAGACGGGTTTATTGAGGATGATGTTGATTAAATAATTATTAAAGTGCAATATTCGAATGATCGGAGGCAACACGCTGGAGACAGGTTTATTGAGGAGGACATATCGATTTAAGTATTATTTAATTGTAATATTCGAACAATCTGAGTCAACACGCCGGAGACGGGTTTATTGAGATGCCGTGTCGATGAGGCAGTTGCAGGGGGAGTCTAATCACGGTCTCTGCAGACACTTCGGGGTCCTGTGTTGGTCTTCTCCGGGCGCAGGTCCAACATCTGAACTGGATACGGCCCGGATCCGGCTGACTGCAGTAAACCTCGGGATAAAACAGAGAGACTATCATTAGCGTAGATGCCATTCTTCTGATGATGTAACGAGTACATCAGGTGTTATGGGAAGTGTTCCCGGTTCCGGCTGACCTAGTTAATGCAGCCTAACAATCATTTCATTGAAAAAGTGTTTTATGTGTATGCCACAGTAAAGAGATGTGTTTTTAGTCTAGATTTAAACTGACAGAGTGTGTCTGCTTCCCGAACAATGTTAGGAAGACTGTTCCAGAGTTTCGGAGCTAAATAGGAAAAGGATCGACCGCCTGCAGTTGATTTGGATATTCTAGGTATTATCAACTGGCCAGAATTTTGAGACCGCAGTAGACGTGATGGAGTATAATATGTTAAGAGCTCGCTCAAGTATTGGGGAGCTAAACCATTTAGTGCTTTGTAAGTAATAAGTAAGATTTTAAAATTTATGCGATGTTTAATAGGCAGTGTTGACAGAACTGGGCTAATATGGTCATACTTCCTGGTTCTAGTAAGAACTCGAGCTGCTGTGTTTTGGACCAGCTGGAGTTTATTTATTAAGCGAGCAGGGCAACCACCCAGTAGAGCATTACAATAATCTAGCCTTGAGGTCATGAACGCATGAACTAACTGTTCAGCATTTTGCATTGAGAGCATGTGCCGTAATTTAGATATATTTTTAAGATGGTAGAAAGCAGTTTTACAGATGCTAGAAACGTGGCTTTCAAACGAAAGATTGGTATCAAAGAGCACACCCAGGTTCCTCACTGACGACGAGGACTTGACAGAACAGCCATCAAGTGTTAGACAGTATTCTAGGCTACTACTTGTGGAGCTTTTTTGTCCAATAATTAAAAATTCTGTTTTTTCTGAATGGAGTTGCAGGAAATTACCAGTCATCCAATGTTTTATATCAGCTATGCATTCCGTTAATCTTGTGAATTGGTAAGTTTCTTCAGGGCGTGAAGAAATATAGAGCTGAGTATCGTCAGCATAACAATGAAAACTAACGCCATGCTTCCTAATGATATCTCCCAGTGGTAGCATGTACAGGGTGAGGAGTAGCGGTCCTAGCACTGAGCCTTGTGGTACTCCATACTGAACTTGCGATCGGTGTGACATATCTTAATTTACTACTACAAATTGATAACGGTCGCATAGGTATGATTTAAACCATGATAAAGCAATTCCAATAATACCTACATTATTTTCGAGTCTATTCAAAAGAATGTTGTGGTCGATAGTATCAAATGCAGCGCTAAGATCGAGTAACACTAATAGAGAGATACAGCCACGATCGGATGATAAGAGTAAATCATTTGTAACTCTGATGAGAGCAGTCTCAGTGCTATGATATGGTCTAAATCCTGACTGGAAATCCTCACAGATACCATTTCTTTCTAAAAAGGAACATAATTGTGAAGACACTGCCTTTTCAAGTATTTTTGACTGGAAGGGTAGATTTGAGATTGGTCTATAATTGACTAATTCTGTAGGATCAAGTTGCGGTTTTTTAATAAGTGGTTTAATAATAGCCAACTTAAAAGTTTTCGGTACATATCCTAATGACAAAGATGAATTAATTATATTAAGAAGAGGATCTATGACCTCTGGTAGCATCTCTTTTAATAGCCTAGTCGGTATAGGGTCGAGCATACATGTTGTCGATTTTGATGATTTAACGAGTTTAGCCAATTCTTCTTCTCCTATAGCAGTGAATAAATGTAATTTTTCCTCAGTGACACTACAATGCTCTGTCTGATGTGATACTGTAGTAGACGGCTGCATGGTTAACATTTTTTTCCTAATATTATCAATCTTACATGTGAATAAGTTCATAAAGTCATTACTGCTGTGCTGTTTACAATCATCAGAAGTTGAAGCTTTATTTTTGGTTAATTTAGCCACTGTATCGAATAAATACCTTGGGTTGTGTTTGTTTTCTTCCAAGAGAGTTGAGAAATAAGCAGATCTAGCAGTTTTTACGGCCTTTCTGTATGTGATCATATGCTCTTTCCACGAATTACGAAATACCTCTAATTTTGTTTTCTTCCAGCTGCGCTCCATTTTTCTGGCTGCTGTTTTAAGGGCCCGGGTGTGCTCGTTGTACCACGGCGTTGGACTATTTTCTTTAATCTTCTTTAAGCGCAGAGGAGCAACTGTGTCTAAAGTACTGGAAAAGAGAGAGTCAATAGTTTCTGTTGCAACATCGAGTTCTTCTATACTATCTGGGATGCTGAGCAGATGATACTGATGAGGAAGATTATTTAAAAAAAGTTAGTTAGTTATTTAGTTAGTTAGTTAGTTAGTTAGTTAGTTAGTTAGTTAGTTAGTTAGTTAGTTAGTTAGTTAGTTAGTTAGTTAGTTAGTTAGTTAGTTAGTTAGTTAGTTAACTTTATTGTCCCCAAGGGGAAATTCTGCTTGGGCACAGTGCAGAGTTGCTTCATAAAGGTAGACCAGATAACTTAAAACATATTATCTGTATTATCTTTATTATATCTGTATTATGATTTATTAAACCATAATTTATGATTTATTACACCAATTTATTAAAACACAACAATTAATTAGATTAAAACCATGTTTTTACTCCAAACTTACTTTATATCTCTAGTCAAAAGTTATAAATAGCCAAGCCAACATGGTATAAATAACACAGATAAGCCATATATTGTCGCGATTGTGTGTTATCTTCAAACGTGTCTATCTGCATGTTAGAGCGATTTCTGGAAGCTGTTTATGTCAGAGAGAATGTCACATGGTATCTTCTTCATGCGTGCTATATATGGACTACATGTGCACGGAGCGCCCTCCGGCTGCCATTATGAACTGAAAACACAACAGATTGAAATAACACTTCTCTGTATAGAAATTTGACACAGACATATGCGAATCTATCAATATTTCTCCTCATCTGCACACTTTTGAACTAAAAGCCCTGAGGGACGTTGTTTTGTCGCGAGACTTCATGACGAACATAGAGGACTTTTTTATGAATGACATCAGCTGACGCTCATATTACAATCAAAGGTACCGACGCGGTTTTCATATTCATAACTCCTGACACATATTAACAAATTACGGTCACTATATGACTTTGAGAATAAAAAGGTAAAAAATGGAGATCTTTTATCTTAGATCTTAGATCTTTTAAATTAAGTATAGTTTGTCTAGGTAATTACTTACATCTGAGAGTAATTTTGAGCTAATTTAAACAAAGAAAGCTTCAGTGCGTCCTCGTGCAGGTTTTTGCGTTTAATATTCACAGATGCTTACAGAGTAATCTTTGCCTACTTACACACAACGGTGGATCGTTTCTTTCAGAAATGAACAACTTGTAATGGAGAATTATTCCAGGATTATTAAACGCGTCTCAAAACGATGTAGTTGAAGTAGGAATGCAGTCCTTGATGCGTTAGTTTGAGATGATGATGTGTGTGGGTGTAGTCTCCGGAGCCTCAGTATTTGAATCTCAATAGAGCGCACGCTTCTTGGGCGTGGTCGCATTAGTGTATAATGAGCTGCTCAGGAACGACTAACATCTCTCTGCTTTCAACCAGATTACATAAACACAGAATATTTGTTTTTGGATTTGGTTTACAGTGTTTAAAACCTGACATTTCAGCGTTTCTTTAGACATATGTCTCATGTTTGTGAGACAAGTATTCACTAAGCTAGAGGTCAATTTCTGAAGACTATCTGAATGAACGTCTTTGACAGAGAGGCTGCAGATCGCGCATCATGTATGATTTCTTTATTTTGCAAAAAGCACAACAATTTGTTTTTATTGTGACTGTACACAAAAAAATAGAAACTTAACAGATTATAAGGATGTATAACACTTGCCTGAATGATAAAAAACTACAGAGTTATTGAGTCTCTTTGGTACTGATAAGAAAAAAAGCAAGCCAATCACGCTGGAGCGACGGCGACTCGAGAGGGTTAATGTTGGTGAGCTCCGACTGGCGAAGTCGAACATCATTAGTGCCGACGGGAATAATTATCTTAGAGAATTTACGATTAGCTTTAGCCAGCACCTTTAAATTTGCTTTGATGTCCGGCACTCTGGCTCCCGGTAAAAATGTGACTTTGGTGGCTGGTGTGTCTATTTTCATGTTCCGTGTAATAGAATCGCCAATGACTAGGACACTTTCCACAGGATATACTCAGTGGGTGCATCACTGAGAGGGGAGAACCTATTTGATGTTCTAATCGGAACGGAAGAGCGATTTTCATGCCGACTATGCCGTCTCACCGTTACCCAGTTGCCCTGCTGCAGGGGCTCTAAAGCCGGAACGGAACAATGTACAGAGTTCACTAAGCTATTTGCATCCAAATCAGTGTCTAAAGCTGTTACATTCTCACTACTCTCAGATAAAGTAATTATCTAATTCTCTAATTCTGAAATCTTCTCCGTCAGCCTGACTATCTCCTTACATTTATCACAAGTAAAGCTCTGTTCGCCAATGGAGAAGGCTATGCTAAACATACTACATGTAGAGCAAGTGATGGGAGAAGATGATATGGCTTATCGCGTTTGTTGATTAATCCAACTTACCACAGTTGTTTGCTGGACACTATTTACTAATCCAACTCACCACGGTTGTTTAATGAACTCAGAAAACAGGAGTTTCGGGTGCAGAGATGACAAGCTAACAGGCAAGCGAAATGCTAACGTGTGATGGTGATTTAGATTAAAGGCTAGCAATGTCATATTTAACGTGATAGGCAATATTTAAACAATATATGGTGGTGAGTAAGTTATATTTAGCAGTAGAACAAAGAAAATATATCAAATAGAGATTCAAAAGCAAGACTGTACAGAGCTACAAACTCTAGCTGCAGCAGGAGGCAGACAGGAGACAGGAGCAATCAATCAGACAGGAGCAATCAGGATCAGCCTGATTCTACAACACAGACTACCTACGTTTCTCCAGCATCCTGTTCTCCAGCGATTTCCCCAGTTTCCTGTTCTCCAGCGATTTCCCCAGTGTCCTGTTCTCCTGCGATTACCTTCACTCTTCATGTTCATCCATCACAAACAGAGGTGTGTGTATTCAACCTGGTTTCCTCTTCACCTGAATCACCTGAGTCCCTGCACCTGTAAGGAATCATTCTCACATCCAAAGAACATCAAGTCTGTACTGTGTGTCTACTTACCTGTTTACATTGCCTGCTGCTTCGTGCTTTTTCAAATAAACTCTGTTAAAGATTAAATTTGAATTCTGTAATTCTGGTCGGCCCTCGTGAGCTAATCGCACAGCTGAAGCAGAGCTACAAACTGATTGTCAAATTTCCCCTCACCGCACCAACAGGGCAATCAGTTCGTAGCTTCGATACCCGCACAAGGGCCAACCAGAAGAACTGACGTGCCAGAAATTCATCCGACCATCCGATCGCCTCGTTTCTCCCTGTACACTGGACAAATATGGGATGATTTTACTATCAAAATGGTTGATAAATGCACGCACAATTATCCATGAACTTGATACATTTTGTAGATATTTTTACTGTCCACAAACAAATGCCTTTAAACTTGTGTGTGCTAAATACAGAATTACATGAATGTGCAGCATTTGGTACAAATAGAGACATAATTGTGAATGCAAAACTTCGATTTTGTATTGATGTTGGTCCGAATCTGTGCGTGCAACGAGTAAGATGTGCATTTGTGGGTCCGGTGCCTCGCATGCATTCATTGACTCATGTGACTCATGTGTCAATAGTTGCTCTATCTGCTTGGTTAGTCAAGTCAAGTCAAGTCAAGTCAACTATATTTATATTAACAATGCAGATTGTTTCAAAGCAGCTTTACAGTGTAAAACAGGAAAATTATGCAGCATAATTTTATCCAGCCGTCTAGCCATTCTGGAGAAAACGATTATGTCATCAGTTCATTTCAATTATCATACAGTGACAGTGTGGGCTTTAGATCAGTAGTAAGATCAGTAATTTAGTTTATATGGTTAATTTAGATTAATAATTAGATTTATTTGGATATTTAGTTGAAAAATTTTGAAAAATTTAGTGTCCCCAGCTGAGCTCGCCAAGCCACAGGCAACAGTGGCAAGGAAACAAAAACCCCATCAGGTGACCTAATGGAGAAAAATAAACCTTGGGAGAAACCAGGCTCAGTCGGGGTGGCAGTTCTCCTCTGGCCAATTAACAAGCAGTGTATGATTATTATTCTGGAAACTTTACAGGTCAGAGGTCATAATAGATCGCAATATTCGAAGGATTGGAGGCAACACGCCGGAGACGGGTTTATTGAGGCTGATGTGTTGATTAAATAATTATTAAAGTGCAATATTCGAAAGATCGGAGGCAACACGCCGGAGACGGGTTTATTGAGGCTGATGTGTTGATTAAATAATTATTAAACTTTAATATTCGAACAATCGGAGTCATCACGCCGGAGACGGGTTAATTGAGGATGCAGTGTCGACGATGCAATTTCAGGGGAGTCTAATTGACACAGTCTCTGCAGACACTTTAGGGTCATGTTTTGGTCTTCTCTGGGCGCAGGTCCACCATCTGATCTGGATACGCCTTCCGGGAGTGAGGAGTACTGTCACGATCCACACCTGAACCGCACCTGACCTGACACCACTGAGCTCATTATCTCACCCTACTTAAGCACACACCTTGGATACCTTCTTTGTCTGGTCTCGGTTTTTCATATTTCACCATGTTTCTGTCGATTTCATACATTTTAGTCTTGCAATAGTTCAACTAACAGCAGTACAATGTGAAGGTTATGCAACAATAACATGTTAACTAATATAAGTGAGAATAAATTACCTTACCTCTGCTGGATCAATCGTCTGGCTATCACCAGACCAAGCTCAATTTAAGATTGAACATTGGTCTGGGGAGTCTGCTATGTATTTTCTACTGCACAAGAGGTGTGATAAACGAGCATAAATTAAAAGACTCTGTATAGTCCTTCAACCAATCAGACCAAAAGAGGCGTGATCAACGGGCAACGACCCATCGCTTCTCTATTAGTCATCGTGTTAAACCTGCCAATAGCGTGCCAGGTGGATAAGCCAGTCTGTGATTGGTTCCCGCAAAAGTGTAACAGACGCAGTAGAAATTAATGTACAGGTTTCCAGACTGAGTTGCAGGGCAAAATCAAATCGCCGGCAGATCAGGCTGGGTTTACCCAGTCTAGGAAGTCACCAAAACTTGCTACTTGAAATGACTAGTTAACTGTTTCTGCTCATGATGAGTGTTTGGGTTATTCGATTATGTACATTTTGTGTATTTGTTTTTTTGTTTATTATTTTGACAACATATAACAACATATAACAATGGCACTGATTTTTCTTAAGAGGAAAACCGTGCACCCCCATACAGTATGTTTTCTCAGTCACAAGGCCTCCTATGTACCATACACATAAATGTCTAAATGTACAAATATTTTAAAACATCAGATCTTACATTTTAATATTCATATCCATTTAGGCTCAACTTATGAAATATGTACTTTTTTTTCTGTGGATTTTTTTTAGACACCACTGCTTTGCTCTTGGCCCAATTTGATGACTATTTTTGACTGTTCCTGATTTTTTTCTTTAACAAAGTACTACTGCTGCCCGGATGTAAATGTATAACTATTTCAGAAAAAAAGTATTGTCTGTACCTCCGCTTGAAAGGAAATATGGAGACCTGGACCTCTAGGAACTTTAATTGAATATTGGGTATTAACGTCCCCATAGCGTCTGATACAGCATCAAGGTACCCTGAAAGGGAAGGTCTTGGGGCTCCCTGAGAAGGGAACAAGTTTCCATACTTCGGGAATGTTTGCACGTTTTCCTTGAGACAATTAATATTTGATGATGTGTAATGCAGCTGACCATTTATATGCACAGGCACTCTATGTGACATCATAGGACTGCCGTCAGCCAATAATAGTGACATGATTTTACACGTGCTTCCGTAATTCCAATACAGGGAGAACAAGATGGAAATCTGCCCATCCTCTGTATAATTTCACCACTACTCTACCCATTAACTGGCTTCATGCAGTGGACCTGTGTGTTCCCTTTCGAAAGGGAACTCGCACTGCGTCAGCTTTTGCTTACGCTATGGGGAACGCCTCCGGCGTGACAGGTGCCTGAAATCACAATACCAAAACGTCAATCCTATTGACCGGCGACAGCCTATGATGTCATCAAGGTGCGACCAGGAAGTATATAAGGGCGCCTTGCCAACATGACAGTATCTCTTCGTCTTCAGTGACTGTTTTGCCTGTTATCGCATTTGAAGAAAAGCGTCAACAAGGAATGAAGTGTGCCAAGAAGCAGCGCCACTTCCGCAAGTGTGTGGATCCCTGTACCAGGTACCTTACACCTGATGACACGCACACACTTTGTGTATACTGCCTGGGGGAAGAGCACGCACGGGATGTTCTCGAGGGAGCATCCTGTGCGAACTGCGAGCGTTTTCCCATGAGAACGCTCCGCTCTCGTCTGGCTCTCTTCTCGAGGGGAGAGAGCTCAGCAGCTGGGAACGGCCCCGCTCGTGCTGAGGCTGAGCGGCGGCTTCAGACCTGGGGTTCCCAGCTGGATCTGGCTCGTCGTCTGGAGACCGGTGTAGTGTTGGCAGACAACGAGCCAGATCGCGAGGGGCAGACCTCGGAGTAGGAGCAGGATTTGAGTTCCTCCCCCTCGTCTGCTGCTTTTCCATTTGAGCAGAGGATGGTTGAGGAGGCGAATGAAGCGCCTGAGGCTGAGGCTTCTCAACCATCCTGTCCCATGTATGGGGAGCTGTTGGAGGTCATGGAGCGTGCTGCAGGTAGACTGCAGCTGCCCTGGCAGCGCGTTAGGAGAGATGACGTGCGTCCGAGTAGGTTGGACGACCGTTATCTCCCCGCCCATGACCAACCAGCTCCCGGGAGTCTTCCATTCTTTCCTGATCTCCACCAAGAGATCGCGAAAGGATGGAAGAAACCTTATTCAGCCCGTATCCATCGGCATCAGCGGGCTAATTTCGCTGATGTCGAGGGATTGCCCGAGGCTGGATATGTGGCGTTGCCGCCCGTAGACGAGGCGTTTGCGAACTACCTCGCCTCCGGGCAGCTATCGACATTAAGGACTCCCACCCTGCCGTCTGAACCTCTCAGGACGACCGCGCGCTTGAACGGCAGGGCATACATGTCGGCGGGTCATGCCGGGGCAGCCTTACACACGATGGCAGTGTTACAGGCTTACCAGGCAGACCTGCTGGGGGACCTCGATCAGGGGGTGGGACTAACCCCTGAGGCGGTAGCCGAGCTGCGCCGGGCCACGGATCTGTCTCTCCGGGCCACCAAGCAAACTGCTTTCGCCATCGGTCGCTCGATGGCGGCGATGGTCGCCACGGAGAGACATCTGTGGCTCAACCTGGCGGACATCGGGGGGAAAGAAAGAATCTTTCTCCTTGATGCCCCAGTATCGCCCTCTGAGCTTTTCGGCACCTCCGTAGAAGCGGTGGTGGGAAAGTTCAGAGAGGCGAGGGCGCGCTCGGCGGCATTTAGGACATGTATACCGCGGAGGTCCGGGACAGCGCCCAGGCGGTCGAGTGTCCCTCTCCCGTCTCAGTCTGAGGGCTGGAGAAAGGAGCAGCGAGCCAGCGTTGCCTCTCGAGCGCCCCCGCCGCGGAGGAGCGGGGCGCTGAGGGGGCGGGACACCCGCAACCGGAAGAGGAGGGAAGCCGGGGCTGGCAACCGACAGCGTAGGCAGCAGACTCCGCCCCCGAGGGCGCGGAGATGAATGCTGTTTTTCCCTTCCTCTGACTTTTCCCCGGGCGCTTTTACATCAGGCCGGTGGGCCTATGATGAGCAGGAAATGTAAGATTCTGACGGCCCGCCTGGTTTGTTTGTTGAAGTGCCCCCCTCAGGGCGGCGGGCGGATACTAGCTTAAAAAAAAAAAAAAAAAAAAGAAAAGGCTGGTTTGACGCGCCGCTAGGAGCGATTGGTGAGTCCCCTCTATGAGGGCGAAACATTTTCAAAACTATGTTTTTCAGGACTTTTGAACCGTCGCTCCCCTGAGAGGGTGCTGGGGAAAACTTCTGGATCGTCGCGGGATTTCGCAGGGCCTGCAGCTCCCCGTGAGTAAGCTAAGAACGATCTTCTTTGCAACATTATGTGGTTGTGTGTGTATGCCTCACTTTTGCTAGTTGAGTCTTGCTGCCTCTCCGTGTTATTTTTCCCACTATGTGGGTGATTAATTCGCGCTCTTGCCCGAGGGCTTGTAGTGTAGAGGGCTAGCTGTGTTTTCCTAGCGTAGAAGTGGGAAGTAGCTGAAGACCGGGTACGCGCTAATGCGCGAGCTGTAGTAAGATCTGCGCCCAGCTCTGCGGGGCTTTGGAAAAAGGGGTTTCGGGGCCTCAGTGTGTAATATTAGGGGTGATAATATTTCTTTCCCGAGCCCTGAGTGGATCTAGTGCGGTCTTACGTCGCACCACTTGGCCTAGGCTTTGTCAAGGATGGGGGCGTTCCCTTTTATGAGGGTTGTTCGCCCCTGACCTGTCTTTTGATATAAGAACATGGCGTGGTTTATGCATCCTTGTTTCAGCCTCCTCTTGTTACAGAGTCGTCCGGCCAAGGCCCGCCCCCTTCTCTGCGTTCTGGGGTTACGAGTAACGCAGTCGGGGTGTTGCAGCAGACAGCGACTTTGCCAGTGGTCGTGGGGCGGAGTGAAGCGTCTTTCGCTGGTTTGCGATCAGACTTTATCTGCCGTTTCCGCCTTTCAGAGCTTGGTGGCCGCCATCTTTTGGCGGCCCCCGGCCTCTTCCTGGAGGATGTTCGGCCGGTGGGTTCTATATTTTCTAAAAAGAAAAGGTATTGTTTCATCCTTGCTCTATGTCTCTGCTCCACCTCCTTTAGGGCTCGGGTTGAACTGAACATCAGATAAACCTCTGTGGAGGTTCTGGTCGGATGCTCCCCTGAGGCCCGAGCATTGCCAATGGCTGACGCCCTCGCACTTATGGTTGGCCGCTGCATGGAAAGTAGGACAGCCGCCCCAAGGCAGGTGACGTAAGTTGTACTCCCCTCGCTTTAGAGGGTCTTTGTTTAAGCACTTTCGCTGAGTACACTGCTGTTGGCAATGTGATTAGGTCCATGTTTGTAGGCGCTGCCCGAGAGACTGCGCCGTCCTGGGGGCCCTAGGACACGGCAATGCAGTTGTCCCTAGCTGCCTCTGGGATGGAGCCAGCCCCAGGGCGTAGGAGCCAGCTGGTTGTTAGTAGCCAGCTTGGGCAGTCTGGGCAGTTGGACTTCAGAACAGGTAGTAGGCGTCAACTGGCCTCCCTGCAAGGAAGTCTCGACGCCGTGGCCCACGAGTGGGCCCTGGAGGATTTTCTCCACTGGTGTTGACATCAGCAGTAACTTCGTCAGCTAGTCTCCTTGGGGATGAGTCCCCAGGTGTGATCTGGATTTCCAGGCTTTGTCAGCAGCAGACAGCTGCCGCCAGCCCAGGCGCAGCAGCCAGCCTTCTTTAAGGCCGCCCTGAGGGGTAGGCTCCCGGTTGGGTTACCTTCGCTCAGGTGGTAGGCCCGATTGGCCTCCCTGAGGGCCTGCTGTGGTCAGCAGGCGCTGCCTGGTCTTCCCCGAGGGGGCACTACTGGCATTAAGTCCCTCGACGGCTGGTACAAACTGCTAGTAGGCACTGGATGGCTAGCACGAGTGCTAGTAGGTAGTAGGCCACAACTGGCCTCCCTGAGTGCAGCCGCTGAGGCGGTGACCATGGAGTGCTATGAGTAGCACATTCTGGCTATGGGCGGCATGTTCTGTCATCAGGTGGAGGCCCCTCTCGGCCTCCCTGAAGAACGAGTTCCCTGGGTGGGAACGCACAACTGGCTTTACGCTGACAGCTAGTGGTCACCCGCTATCAGGCGCCGGTCTCTGGCCGTTCGCGAGACCTGGAGGCGGTGCTCTTACCCTAGCACGACGAGACGTTACTGCTGCTATGCGGTCCCCACGGGAGGGGTCTTTCATAGTTTGCCTACTGCATGGTTACCTACCAGGCAGGCTTATGAGCTCCTCTCGAATGAGGGTCTACTATGAGCTTACGGCCGCTTGGCGCTGGTTAAGGGTCGTAGGCCCTTCGGGGCCTCCCTGGCATAATCAGCCTGTAAGGCCTCTGGCCTCCTAAGCACGTTTTAAAGTAGGTGCTTGGTAGATCCGAGGATCGAGCGGCTAAACTCCCCTCGCTATCAAGGGTTATATAGCACTTCGCTGAGAGCTGCTCTCCGGGATAACCCGTCTCTGAGATCTGGCTAGTGGATGTCACTGCCTTTTTTGCAGCACCCTAGCGGGATGCCTCTTCGGAGGCGAGTACCAGAGGCTCTGTACTGTACAGACAGGGTTGACCGTATTACGTGTCCCACATTAGTCTGGGTCACCTGGTCAGGTCTCCCTGGTGGCATTCGGTGAGAACCTCCCGAATAGTGACTGGCATAGGGTTCCCTCGTAGCTCCCTTGCCACGTTCCCTTAAAGGAACCCCTTCTAAGTCGAATGGGCTGGTTCCAGGCCTTCGAGCAGGGCCTGGGAAGGACCTCATGTGTGTGAAGGTTCCTTCTTGGGCGATAGCTTGGGCTATGACCGTAGGGAGCGCTGTCACTGACAGCCTAATGTGACCAGAAGGGGAGTGGTTCAGGCATCTCAGTAGAATTTGCTTGTCTTGACAGTTGTCACTGCCAGTGGGCATGCACTCCCGTCGGCATGGCGGCGTTGGTATATCGTTCCCCATAGCGTAAGCAAAAGCTGACGCAGTGCGAGTTCCCTTTCGAAAGGGAACGTCTCAGGTTACGAATGTAACCATTGTTTCCTGAGAACAGGGAACGAGACACTGCGTCGCTTTGCCATGCCGCAGGGCTTGCCTGCTGAAAACAGTCCCTTCAGACGATTTGATACTGTCATGTTGGCAAGGCGCCCTTATATACTTCCTGGTCGCACCTTGATGACATCATAGGCTGTCGCCGGTCAATAGGATTGACGTTTTGGTATTGTGATTTCAGGCACCTGTCACGCCGGAGGCGTTCCCCATAGCGTAAGCAAAAGCTGACGCAGTGTCTCGTTCCCTGTTCTCAGGGAACAATGGTTACATTCGTAACCTGAGACGTTTCCTCCACTGGGTGCATCCTGCTATAGTTCTCACCTTCACTATAACTGGTACTTTATACAAAATGGTACTTTCTTTTATATTCTGCCTTATTTCTTGAAGGATTCGCCCCAATTAGAGGTAATAGAACTCCATTATTATGTATGCTGTATGCCTTTTCTGCTGTGAATTTCATACCAATATTTTATGCTATCATATGCTATCTATCTCAAATAGAAAACAGAAATAAATAGGCCTAGTGATTTTTCAGGATTCTTCAGATATATTTTCTCTATTTCTAAGGTTCATACTCAGAAAGTACTGCGGTGCTTGGAAATAAAATTGATTTCTGATTCTGAGCCATTATTAATTGTGATATCCCACCCCATTATGAATATAAAACGTCTCAGGTTACGTATGTAACCTCTGTTCCCTGAGAACAGGGAACGAAACGCTGCGTCAGCTGACGCTATGGGGAACGCCTCCAGCGTGACAGGTGTCTGAAGCTACTATCGAATCAAGTCAATCCTATTGACCGGCGACAGTCATCAATGTGCGACCCAGAAGTATATAAGGGTGCCTTGCCAACACATACACATCCTCTCGTCTGAAGGGACTGTTCGGCAGACAGGCCCAGAGGCATGGCAACGAGATGCAGCGTTTCGTTCCCTGTTCTCAGGGAACAGAGGTTACATATACGTAACCTGAGACGTTCTCTTTCGAAAGGGAACTCTCGCTGCGTCAGCTGACACTATGGGGAACGATATACCCACGCCGCAATGCTGAGGGGAGTGTCTGCCCACTGGCAGTGACAACTGTCAGCACAAGTAAATTCAACTGAAAAACCTGGGCAACTCCCCCTCAGGTCACACTGGGCTGTCAGTGACAGCATCCCCTTCGGTCATAGCCCAAGCTATACGCCTAAAACGGGACCTTAATGCAACTGCATGAGGTCTTATCCAGATTGCTCAAAGGCCCGGGACCAACTACTTCAACAGAAGGGGTCCCTTTAAGGGAATGTGGCTAGGGGACCCGAAGGAGCCCCAGCCAGTCACTACTCGGGAAACAAGTTATCCCGAGTGCCACCAGGGAGGCCTGACCTGGTGCCCTAAGTGTTATGGACACTTTGGTTTAGCCAACCCTGTCTGTTCAGAAACAGAGCCTCCGGATGGTGCCTCAGAAGGCATCCAGACTAAGAGACTGAAACCCTGGCAGTCCTACTTAGCCCGGAACTCAGAGACGGGTTATCCCAGAGAGCAACACTCAGCGTAGCGCTTTACAACCCTTGCTAGCGAGGGGAGTGTGCCTGCTCAAATCAAGGATCTACCAAGTGCTTGTGTTTCAAAGCAGTAGGGAGGCTGGAAAGGCCTATGGACTGATCTAACAGGGAAGCCTCACAACAGGCCTGCGACCGTCTGACCAGGCTCAGGCGGCTGTGTGCTGTAGACAACCCTCAATGAGGGGAGCAGCTGAACCTGCCTGGCGGGTAACCTCCAGCTGTAGGCTAAGCTACCGTAGGTTCTACTCACAGAGAACTGGTAACCGAGAAGTGCCTAAACTCGGGAACTTTGCCTTCAAGGAGGCCCCGTGGGGCCTACTACCTGATAGCGGGTTCCTCAGGGAGGCCTACAGAGGCCTACTACCTGATAGCAAGCTATGCTAGCTGCCCGAGCATGACTCGGGACTCCACCCTCGAGGGAGGCCTAGTGAGGTCTACTACCTGACGGCAGGCTTTCCAGCAGGCCTGAAGAGGCCTACCACCTGCATAGCAATATATGCCGGATTCTAGAGCGTTCAAGCTCACCTTCAGGGAGGCCTGGTGAGGCCTACTACCTGCCAGCGAAGCATGCTAATAGCTGAGGTCACCTCTAGGGAGGCCCGGTGCGGGCCTACTGTCAGATAGCAACTCATGCTAACTGTTCAAGTGACCACAATCTGGGAGCTCACCCTCAGGGAGGCCTAGTAATGCCTTCCACCTGATAACCTGCTAGGCCGCATACCCGGACGCCGTACGTCGGTGCTCGCCTTCAGGGAGGCCTGGCTAAGGCCTTCCATCTGACAGCAGGCCTTCAGGGAGGCCTGATGAGGCCTACAACCTAATAGCCAGCAGGCTAGCTGTCCGGATGTGAAGAACATCGGTACTTGCCTTCAGGGAAGCCTGATGGGGCTTCCTACCTGATAGCAAGCCTCTAGGGAGACCTAATGAGGCCTACCACCTCACAGCCTGCCAGGCTATTTAACCAGATGCCAACATCGGTACTTACCTTCAGTGAGGCCTGGCGAGGCCTTCCAAATGATAGCATGCCTTTTAGGGAGGCCTGGTGAGGCCTTCCACCTGACAGCCGACCTTCAGGGAGGCTTGATGGGGCCTAGAACCTGATGGCCAGCAGGCAATTCTTCCCGATGCTGAACATCGGTACCTGCCTTCAGGGAGGCCTGGTGGGGCCTTCCACCTGAACGCCGACTTTTAGGGAGGCTTGATGGGGCCTTTTAAACCCTGGTAGCCGACCAGGTTAATCACCTCGATGCTATACATTGGTACCTGCCTTCAGGGAGGCCTGGTGAGGCCTTCCACCTGAAAGCCGACTTTCAGGGAGGCTTACTGGGGCCTATAACCTGATAGCCAGCCGGGCTAGTTATTCCAATGCCACGCATCGATACTTGCGTTCAGGGAGGCCTGGTGAGGAACCTACCCTCATAGCAAGTCATGCTAGCTACCCGAGCACTCCTATCTCGGGAGCTCACCTTCAAAAAGAAGCCTAGAAAGGCCTTCTGTCTGATAGCAAGCCTACTAGGGAGGCCTGGTGAGGCCTACTATCTACTAGCATTAACCATGCTAACCGTCAAGTGACTGAGACTCAGAGCACTCCTCCAGAGAGGCCTAGAGAGGCCTGGCAACTGATAGCAATTTATACAAATTGTCAGAATAACAAAAAAGACCCTGGGGGCTCGTCCTCACGGAGGCCTGATGAGGCCTACCACCTGATAGCCAGTCAGGCTAGCCGTACCGATGTCACACATTGGCACTCGCCCTCAAGGAGGCCTGATGAGGCCTACCACTCGATAGCAAGCCATGCTAGCCGAGTATCGAACTCAGGAACTCGCCTCCAAGGAGGCCTGGTGAGGCCTACCACCTGGTAGATAGTCACAACTGACTGCAATGAAACCCTTGACAGTTAGACTACTGGCTGACTAGTAACTACCCATTGCACCTTGCTATGGGGACCCGCCCTCAGGGAGGCTTTGTAAAGCCTACAAGCTGGTAACGAGTCTTCACAATAGTCAACATATCTGGGAAGCATAACACACCAATTCACACAACTGGGGCCGCCCACAGGAGGCCTTTTAGGCAGCTACCTGGTCGCAGCTGCTGTGAACCCAGACATTAGCAAAAACGGGCTGGCTCTGACCGAGTGACTCTCACATGAGAGGAGGCTAGCAACACAGGGATGGTATAAAGGCTTAGATTCACGTAGTGAACAGCCAGAGGTGACAGTGCCTCAGCAGCGCACCTCCAACCTCCATACAGCCTAGGCCAACTAAGCAAATATGCCCAACTGAAGCTCCAGCGTCAGTCTCTAGTAAACACACTCTAGAAGAGACAAACTACTAGAAGGACGTCCTACCACTTAGTACACCGCAAAAATGTGTTAAATGAACACTGCTGGTGTTTATATGAGTCCACACTCACAGTGTTAAAAGGTAACATTGAATCAGTGTTGAAGTTAATGAGATAATTAAGTGATGATTGGGCATTAGAGATGAACACCTGATGATAATGAGCAGAATCACTGAAGGACAGAGAAACACAAGAACTACAAGTGACTTCAGCCACAGCCTTAGATGAAATCAACAGAAAATAAAAGAAGACATTACGTATCTGAAGATCTCAGCAGAGGAGGATTAAACAACTCCACAAACAGCATTACCAGCTTCACACATTACTAACCAGATTGACTGTTTGTCTGTCAGACGACTGCAGAAGCTCTTATTGAGAATTAATAGAGTTTGTTTTTGCCACCATCATGGTGATCAGTGTTTTCTTTATTTGGGCAGTTTTACAACTTTTTAATGTTAGTGTTTCTCAGACTGCTGTATCTGCGTTTGCTATGTCAAGAAAAGCAAGAGAAAACACAATCAGATGCTGTCGGCTGCTTAATGATAAGAATATGATCATTGTGTTGTGGCTCAATTCACAGCTCTTATGACTGAGTATGAGCAATATACTATTAACTTTGTATTATTGTGATTATAGAAGAAATCCAGCACAGCTTTAATCAGAAAAGCTGAATACGTTTGAAAAAAGATTGTGTACTAAGCACTTTGACCTCCTGCAAGTTTAACTCACACACAGACATAAAGAATCAGCCTATGAATCTCAACAATGGTGACATGCTTCATGCCACAAGGCATTCTGGGAGCCATGAATGTTTTTTGCATAATGCACCCAGACTGCATTGCGGCATGAAGCTTGTCACCATTGTTGAGATTCATAGACTGATTCTTGATGTCTGTGTGTGAGTAAAGCTTGTAGGAGTCAGAAGTGCTTATTGTGTGTTGTGTAATTAAACCGGAGGACAAAACTTAAGTACACATTTTAAAAAACATTCAGTTTATCTGATGAAAACACTGTTGGATCTCCTCTGATTAAGAATCAATGAGTCTCTGCAGATCAGCAATTAAGGCCACTATATGACGATAACAACTGTATCATCAATTCGACATCATCAACTTTCTCTTGCTGTTCTCAACATAAAAACTAATTACAGCAGCCAGAGAAAATCTAAGTTTGAAAAGTCAAGAGCCCAACTAAATCAAACACTAATCACCATAACGGTGACTTCAAACGGATCAATTATTTTCAATAAAACATCAACATCTAACCCTCTGTTGATTCTCAATAAGAGCTTCTGTAGTCGTCTGACAGAAATAAAGTCAATCTGGTTAGTAGGGATGTGACGGTGAGGAAATTTTCCCACCGGTTAATTGATGTGTGACAACACCGGTAATACCGGTATCACAGAAGGCTTTTAAATCACTAATTCTATCTAACCGAAAGTAACATGCACACGACCGCTCTGAACTGAAAACGCGCCAGTGCGCGCGCACACCGTGAATGACAGCTCGTCTGTAAATGCGCGCTCTGTGAGGCCATGGGCCATGTCAGGCTTGACTCGTGAGGCCATGTCAGGCTTGACTCTCAATCAAGCCTGTAGTGCTCCTGTCAGAAATTGAAGCTTCCGCGCCTCGATCGCCCCCCGGTGGCCGGTCCCAGTATAGCTCCTAAACCCCGCCCCTCCATGTATTTGAATGGGCGCGAGACACACTAAACAATTTAATTACACTTCAAATAATTGTTTCCTAAAGATGGTTTCTGTCATTTTAGGCAGTTTTTATTACAATAATTTCATTTCAAGTGTTCGTTTTTTAAATAAGTTTAGTTTTAGTGAGTTATTTGATGCTATAAAAACGGGGGCTGTGACGTCATGATTGACAGCTGAGATTGACGGCTTCTCTGAGTGAAGTTGTCACTGAGGCACTAACGGACTTTTTTCTGGATTTTTGGGAGGAGATTGGAGCTTTAGCTTTAATTTCTACATTTCCATAACTGTTTATTTCACACCAACATAAAGAATTGTTCTGCATCTGCGAGAGTGTGGGCGGGCTTTTGATAATCGTGCCTCTACTTCCTGTTCTCTACTGCGCAACTCCGGTCCCGAGATCACTACTGCGCAGACTCGGTCCCAAGATGTCAGCGCCATGAGCGGGCCTATGAAGCTTCAACTCTGGTCAGCGGAAGTCAATGAAGTCGCGTCGTCCATATTTTTTTACGGTCTATGGTCTCAATCAGTTCCCTAGTTCAGTAGTCAGGGCACTGATCAAGCATTGATCAGTCTATGATTGAGATGCACACCATGAATGAATAACAGTTAGTCCGTAAAGCCTTGTTTATACTCGATGCGCCCGCACGAGCGCGTGGCAAAAATAAATGCGCGCAGTCAGCGTAGCGCGGAGGCTCGCACTGCGGAGCCAGGCGAAAGTAAACAATGCGCGCTCTGTGTGGCCGTGCACATTTTACTTTCGGTTTTGAATTAGCGCCAATTCGGCTGCAGGTTGCTTGAATTGTGGGTTCATTAGCCTATTATTTATAATGAAAAACACAACAACAAAACAAATGACAAACTCTCTTAAATAGGTGCTTTTACATTTCGCTTTGAAACCAGCTCCTCACTCTTAAATCAGATGAATGACTCCTGCCGCTGCCGAGACCCACGGTCGGATCCTGCTTTATTAAGCAGATACGTTCAGTTTTTATTTGTATTGTCTGTTCTCTAACTGAACTAAATTATTTTATTACTATAAAAAAATCAAAAAGACGGTGGCCGATGCCACGGTGGGCAAGTGATGTAACCGGTGTTGAGTCTGGACACCGGTAACACCGGCAACACAGACTATCGTAGCAAGCCTACTGGTTAATAATGTGTGAAGCTGGTAATGCTGTTTGTGGAGTTGTTTCTATTATCATCAGGTGTTCATCACTAATGCTCAATCATCACTTAATTATCTTATTAACTTCAACACTGATTCAGTGTTACCTTTTAACACTCTGAGTGTGGACTCATATAAACACCAGCAGTGTTAATTTAACACTGAGGATTTTGCTGTGTACTCCGCTAACATTTCAGTAGAAATGAGCGGCGGCCTCAACACAACTCTCACCATGAGAGTGCATACACATGATACCATGAGCGGTGGCCTGCCTCGCGATATCTTGACCGCCAAGGGAAAGCCAACACACGCTCACCTCCACAGCCCAGCTCCTGGTGCTGCAATAAGCCACCTACAGGGGGAAACTTCAGTTAACTCCTCCTTCCTAATGGTTGCGTAAACCCACACTCTATACAGGGAACAAAGGTCTGTAAGAAATACATATTTTAGTGTTATCACACAAAATAGACCACTCTCACCTGCGGCGTGTAGAGCGAAGACTCACCACACAGTTCTCATATGACCGCGGTGTTCTACCGCCCTTGCATGCCTGAAAGGGGCGCTCTCACTGATCAAGCCAAGGCGGGCCGCCCCAGGTCTGATGTAAGAAGCACCTGGAGAAACGCTCTATGTACAAAAAACTATGAGGGATCCTTCTTCCTACGGGAGACCCGCCTCTTTTGCGACCTACTCCTATGAGGGGGCGCACGAAAAGGCAATACTGGCACTCTGGCCCTGTCTCCAGCCCTCAGGCGATGACGGGCCAGGCCCTCCTGCCTGCCTGGGTGCGGATCCGGATCTCAGTGGTACGCAGGTTAAACGTTGCCGAACGCGCCTTCGCCTCTCCAAACTTTTATTGAAAAGTTTGCAAGGCAAAACCGGCGAATCGTGGAGAAAGCTCTTTCCTTTCTCCACGATATCCGCCAAGTTCGACCACAGATGTCTCTAAGAGGCCACCATCGCTGCCCATGATCAGCCGATCGCGGCAGCTGCTTTGCTTGGTGGCACGGAGAGCTACACCTGTGGTGCGGCGCAGTTCGACCACTGCATCAGGGGTTAACACCTACCCCTGATCGAGATCCCCCAGCAGATCTGCCTGGTACGCCTGAAACACAGCCATGGTGTGAAAAGCAGCACCAGCCTGACCTGCTGCCGTGTATGCCCTGCCATTAAAGCACAACGTGATTTAGAGAGGTAGATGGCAGAGTTTGAGCTCTCAGTGTTGATGCCCAACAAAATGCGAGAAAAGTTTGCAAACGTTCCTCGTCAATCGGTAGCATCAACACATATCCATATTCCCCTATCCCCTCGACATCAGCGAAGTTAAAACGCTGATGTCGATGAATATTGGGTCGAATATGGATTCTTCCATGCCCTCTCGATCTCTGTAAGGAGATCAGGAAGGAATGGAAGGCTCATCTGAGCTGATGGTTTATGGCCAAGGAGAAATCAATCGTGCAATCTATCACGAGCGATCTCTGCAGCACGTTCCATAACATTCATCAGCTCCGCATACATGGTCAGGGTGACTGAGAGGATTCATACCACTCTCACCAGCCATCCCTAAGAGCACTTGCTGATAAGTCTCGTTAGCCGCCAGATCGTCCGAGAGGACTATAACCTCTCGCGACGATCGGCGAACTGCATCTGAGAACCCATGATGCATGCCAGCGCTCAGCCTCAGCATGAGCGGGACAGCATCATCCAGTCCCAGATGCCAAACTCTCTTCCCTCAAGAAGAAAGCCAGACTAGAGTGGAGCGATCTCAGATTGAAAACCGCTCACACTTACACACAAACAACTTCAAATGAACTGACTGTGCATGCTCTTGATCCCAGGCAGTAAATACACACTTGTGTGTATTAAATAATGAATTTGTATTACCTTAACTCGTATAGCACTTCAAACAGACAGTCCCTGAAGACGAGAAAGATGTGTATGTGTTGGCAAGGCACCCTTATATACTTCCGGGTCGCACATTGATGACATCATGGGCTGTCGCCGGTCAATAGGATTGACTTGATTCGATAGTAGCTTCAGACACCTGTCACGCTGGAGGCGTTCCCCATAGCGTCAGCTGACGCAGCGAGAGTTCCCTTTCAAAAGGGAACTGTAATTAATGCCTAATAGAGATTAAGTGAGCCACTTTCAGATGTAATTTTGATGCATTGTGATTCATAGAATCCAATGTAAATGTTTCCTGTGCCAAAGATATACTCACAGACGCATAGCTTTCTGATTTACCCTGGGTGCACCCTTTGGTCGATAGATCAAAGAAAATTAATTTAGAAAAGTTAAAAAGAAAAGTTTCCAATTAAAAAAATCTTCAAGAGTATTCTTATTAATCTGTTTCTCAATCAAAATGCATATCAAAAGTCTTACATCTAACAATAAACAGTCATTCACAGTACATCAATAGTTCACACTTCACATGAACAAGATGTTGATCAGTTTCCTTTCCCTTATTTAAGAGATAGTTCAGTTCACTTAGGTGAGGAGGGAATTTAACCTCTGTGATGAAAGTCTCTTAATATTAGAAGAAAGAGCAGCCACACGGGTAAGGAAAGGACAACTGTCTTTTTTAGGTTCCTGGACCTTTAAGGATTGTCTTGGGTGGTTCACCATTAAATGGAGAAATCCAGCTCAATGCAAACAAAAAACCTAGCCTATTTACAGACCAGAGTATGCATTTTAGTGGATTGTCAATGTTAAACTCACATTGACATGAAATCAGTGACATCAGTATAAGAAGCAAATTATGTTCAATTACTTCAGTGTTCACTTTTCTTTTTCTTTTATACAGGCTCACATGACCAACAATGGCGGTGGTGAATGGCAGTAAACAAATAACCATGCAGATCACATAATTGAAGTTTGATTCGATCAAAATATAATTTTAAGAGATTCCGTTTCTATGTATAAATGTTATAAGATGAATATAGAAAGAGTACTGAAAAAACATATACTCAAGTAAAAGATATACCATTACTTCCCAAAATATCTATTGTGAGTAGAGTAAAAATTACTTGTACAAAAAAACTACTTGAGTAAGAGTAAAATAATAGCTTATTTAAAAGTACTCTTGAGTACTGAGCTGCGGATTCTACCCCCTTATAATAAACACTGTACACTGCGATTTAAAAATGCAGAAAACACTGTAATTTACATTCTCTTTTGTTGTTTGTCAGAAACAATGAAGTATATCTTCCAATAGTTTTAATTTTGACTGCCAACATTTCACATGGAAAAACAAACAAGATGTTATTTTCAGTACTCATCACCATTTAAATCATAATGAATGAAAAAATTATTTAAAATAAGTTTTAAGTAAAGTAAGTACATTTTATTTATATAGCACATTTAAACATAGCAGAACTATCCAAAGTGCTGAACAGAGTAAAGAGAAATAAAATAAAAAGATAAAAACACGAATTAAATCAAATAGAGACAAAGTGAAACCAGACAAAACAAACAGTCAGACAGAAGTATAATAATATTTACCCTCTAGACCCTGAGCTGTTTTTCTGTATAAAAGGCTCTCAGATATAAACACATTTGTTTTGCTCAACCTATTAATGTCAATTGTTACACTCAAACCAACTAAAGCTTTTGTAGCATTATACAATACCGTTCAAAAGTTCGGGGTCATTTGTCATTTGTTTTAAATTAATAGTTTTATTAATAATTAATCATTTTTAAGAAATAATTTTATTCAGCAAGAATGCATTACATGTGTCAAAAGTTACAAATGTTTTTTTTATTTATTTTTTTTTTCTTTCAGATAATGCTTTTTTTGTACTTTCTATCCATCAAAGAATCCTGAATTTTTTTTTACATTTATTTGCAATGTAATCTACAAATGCATACACAAACAGATGTTCCTGCCATGTCTGACGTTTCTAAGCGTTTATATCTCGTTGTGCATAGCGTGTCTGGGGAAAACGAGCGCCGCATGAGCATGACGACTGCGTTGCTCTCTATTTGAGCGAGCTTGTCGCCCGTCTACATTTAAAATAACAAACTTGAGCGCGCAAAAGACACAACATATATGAACAGCTTAGTCAGTGGTTACCTCAGCGTAGCAGTCAATAAACGGGACAGTCATGTACGGGACATTTAGGCCCAATAAACGGGACGTCCCGGCTAATACGGGACAGTTGGCAACCCTACTTTTATTTCATGCTCTGTTTAATATTATAGAGCATAAACATATCCCCATGTCGTACGTGTATCTTTATTTAGCATTGACAGGTTCACTCAAAAAAAAAATCAAGTCTACACATAAGATGTATGTATTTGAATTGCATAATTTTCCATGCATTTAGATTATATAATTTTAACATAGGTGTAGCCCAGTGGTAAACTTGGGTATTATAGTGAGGGGAACTGGGTGGATTATGGTTAATCCCTCTTACTCTGAAATATGAGCCTCATGACTATTAAAAAAGTAAATGTTTTTTACTTTTAAATAAATAATACGGGACACCTGATTTCTAAATAAGTAAATATTTTTATTTTTACATAATTAAAAGGAGATCAATATTTGGTAATGTTATTTCATGAAAGTGACTAAAACTAAAGTTTAAAGTTTGTATTATTTAGTTAAATAATATTACCAGAGGTTTTATGCAGTTAGCCTTTTATTACTTTCTTATTGTTTTTATGTTAATAAAGACTATGCATATTCACGCTGTATAGGGTTATAGTGTTTGGCTGCAGGCACGTAAAACGTGATACACGTGACCAGGGAGAGATGTGAGAGAAAAGTGCTGGAAGGTTTTAGTTTTTTTCCACTCACCGCTGGACCCGTGTGGAACACGTGCCGCCTGGCACGTTGAGAGAAAAAAAGACGCTAGAAAGAGCGAGTAAAGCGATGAAAACTGAGCGGGAGGCTCAGAGAAGAGGATCGCGGAATCGTGACGTTTGTGAGCGAGCGATTGAGTGAGCAACGAGGCGGGAGACCCGTCTGACGGAGCGGGAGAGAAGGAGCGGAAGCCGTGATCGGAGGTAACGTGAGCCGAGCTAGATAGCCACAGCGGGCGTATGCTGGGCGGAGCTGTCGGTTAATCGCACCGCACCTGAACATCCGGACCTTTCCACGCTCTCAATGTTTTGCAAGTGTTCGTTCAACGCTCTCAATGTTTTGCAAGTGTTCGTTCAACGCACTCAATGTTTTGCAATACCAAAACAGGCCTGCAACGTGTGTTTTCTGTTCAAATCGGTACCGTGAGTAAACTGGAACATGTGTGCATATGTGTGTGAGTGAGTGGGCCCACCGCTGCATTAGATAAAACTTGTTACAGGACACTTGGTGCGGTTTTCTTGTTAAAGTTAACAGTTTTCTGTGCATTCTCCATTGTGGGGAAATAACTAAAGGGAGAAGGACTTTTAGACTACTAAAACCTTAGTCACCAAAAAGCCACCAAAGTAATTGAAATTCTTGGAGTTTCCAGCTAAATTAAAAAAAAGCTATTATTTAAGTGTTTGGGGAATCTTTTGGTTATTTATTTTTGTGTATTCGTTAATATTGTTTTAGGGGAAGCTTTTATATTTTATTTGCCAAATTATTTTATTCTATTAAACAAGGGCTTTGCCCTATTTTTTTGTCAAAATACAAACCATCTCTGGGTCTCATTATTTTTTAAATAGTTTAAGGTTTCACAATTCACTAGAAACTTTTTAGGTGCACCTTCGTGGTATCCACCTGAACTACACAGAACCCAAGCACCCCCCATTCTCATATAAGGAAAACACAGAGTGGTTGTACGGGTGCTACATAAATAAAATGGAGGCACCGCTGGGATTAATTTAGTTCAAAAGTACTTTTAAATCCGCTCTAATTTTAGTTCGGCCCAGAGATTTAAATAATTTGTTTAAAAAGTAGTTTAGAACCAAAAGCTGGATATCTATTAACCTACATGTAAAACCATATTAAAGAGTACCTATTGTGAAAACTTTAAAACTGCAAAAGTAGAGTTCTACTAAGCATTCTAAGTCAAGAAAACGCAAATTAAGCTAAATACAACTAAAACTTACCAAATTTAGTCCTGACAAGTGATCATTGTAAAGCACGCAACCCGTGGGGATGGCTCAGTTGAAGAACTGGTGTGTTGGAGAGGGCATAGACCCGGTGAAAGCCTTGCTGGTTAAAGATGTACCTCCGGAAACTGAAGTTGATTTAATTGAAGAAACGCTGCAGACTATCAAAGCACTCGGGAGAGTCAAAGTGAGAGGAAGAATGTATGACCCACAGTCTCAAAGTTTAACCGTGCTATGTGAATGCAGGGAGAATGTGAATACACACGCCATTCCTCTTGATGTTGTTCCCGAGGGGTCTGCTATGACATGGAGAATCTTTGGACCTTCTGAGCAGGAGGAAGAACCCCAAGCCCAGGCAGCCGGTGATGGTCAAAATGTGCCGCTACCAGATTCCAGTCTTTTTTCCCCACTGCAAGCGTCCACTCCTGAAGCTATCATTCGAGCAGTTGGTGATATCCTGCAAATGACAAGCAAGCCCACACATGGTGACAACAGCCCTTACAGAAGACTGCGCACTTTCTCAGGGGTCATGCCCACACCCCCGGGAGAAGAACAGTTGGAAAACTGGGTTGAACAAGCCAGACTTATGATTGAAGAATATGATCGCCCTGAAAGGGAAAAGAAAATGAGAATAATGGAAAGTGTAAAGGGTCCTGCACTCGAGGTTCTCCAAGCTGTCTGTTTCAACAACCCATCTGCAACCTCTATGGAATACATTGACATTTTAGAGACCACCTTTGGCAACCCTGAGAGCGGTGAATAACTTTACTTTGCCTTCAGAATGTTGTGTCAACACCCCAATGAGAAACTCTCTGAGTTCCTGAGACGCCTTGAGAGAGTCCTGAATAAAGTTGTCCAAAAGGGTGGACTCCAGTCATCGGCGGCAGACAAAGCACGTCTTGACCAACTCATTAAAGGGGCCATCAGATCTGACATTATGATACTAAATCTCAGACTGAGAGACCGCAGAGACAGTCCTCCCACTTTTCTCGAGCTGCTGAATGAGATACGCCTGGAGGAGGAGCATGAAGTTTCACGGCGCAGACTCCATCCACCCAAAGCCGTCTACGCCAAAAGTGCTACTGTGACCTCTGACACAGAGTTAAAAGAGTTGAAAGCCGAAATACACCAACTCAGAGCACAAGTATGTGAACTCTCGGCCCCCGCCTCCATGTCACGTCATCTCTCGACGAGCACACTGCTTTCAGTCACTCCGGCGGCAGAGAATTCAGAAGACAAGAACGTTCAAGCTTTAAAGAAAGAAGTTGTCAAGCTCCGAAAGCAAGTCTCTGTCATGTCAGTCAGGCCCAAGTACAGTCCTGCTACTGAGCCCTGCCCACAAGAGACCCAGTCAAGACCCTGGCAGCAAAGACCTTCTACAGCCAGAGACCCAAGTGATTTTTTCTGCTATCGGTGCGGTGAAGATGGGCATTTTGCCAACAAGTGTACCTCTCCCGAGAATTATCCCAAAGTTATCCAGAAACTTTCCGAGAGAGATCTCGACGTATTGCCCCTGCGGATTTGGATGATCTTCGGCGTCACCTGCAAGGTTTGTTAGCGGCTGGGATCATAAAAGAGTCAAGAAGTCCATATGCTTCACCGATTGTCCTTGCACGTAAAAAGAATGGTCAACTTCGTATGTGCATCGACTACCGCACCTTGAACCGGAGAACTATCCCAGATCAGTACACTGTACCACGTATCGATGACGCTCTCGATTGCTTGTCCGGCAGTAAGTGGTTTTCAGTGTTGGATCTACGCAGTGGCTACTATCAAATCCCGATGGCTGAGCAGGACAAAGAGAAAACCGCTTTCATCTGTCCTCTGGGATTCTTCCAGTTTGAGCGGATGCCGCAGGGGATCACGGGGGCCCCTGCGACATTTCAACGACTCATGGAAAAGGCAGTCGGCGACATGCACATGCTTGAAGTCATCGTCTATCTTGATGACCTCATTGTTTTCGGCAAGACGCTGGAGGAGCATGAGCGAAGACTCCTCAAAGTCATCACTCGTCTTGAAGAAGCTGGACTCAAGTTGTCCCTCGACAAGTGCCAGTTCTGTCGCTCACAAGTCACCTATGTCGGGCACATCGTCTCTGAGCATGGTATCGCCACAGACCCGGACAAAGTTGAAGCAGTGACGCGGTGGAAGCAGCCAACCGACCTTCCTTCTTTGCAGTCATTCCTGGGGTTCTGCGGCTACTACCGCAGGTTTATAAAAAACTATTCCATTATCGTCCGACCACTTACAGAACTGTGCAAAGGGTATCCTCCCACCCAAAAGAAGCGAAAGTCTACCTCTTCAGCAGACAAGACCTACTACAAAGTCAATGAGCCTTTTGGTGACCGATGGGACCAGTCTTGTTCAGAGGCATTCCAAAAGATCATCCACTGCCTCACAAATGCACCTGTGCTGGCATTCTCCGACCCCACCAAGCCTTACATACTTCACATTGATGCAAGTTTTCATGGGCTCGGCGCTGTCCTCAACCAAGAGTACTCCGAGGGCTTGAGACCTGTTGCCTTCGCAAGCCGCAAGCTGAGTGCCTCTGAAAAGAACTATCCAGTGCACCAGCTCGAGTTTTTAGCACTTAAGTGGGCAGTGGTAGACAAGTTGCACGACTACTTGTATGGAGCACAGTTTACCGTGAGAACCGATAACAACCCTCTAACTTATATTCTCACGACTGCCAAACTCAATGCGACAGGTCACCGCTGGCTCTCAGCACTCGCCACGTACCATTTCACACTGCAGTACAGGCCTGGCAGCAGCAACATAGACGCAGATGCCCTGTCACGAAACCCTCTTCCAACCACAGAAGAAGGCTGGCAAAGCGTACCGACTGAAAGTGTTCAAGCTCTGTGTAAACAGATCAAGTGCCGTGAGACTCCGACAGAGCCCACAACTATTGCTGAGTCACTCGGCGTGTCACCGGATGGTATACCAGAGTGTTTTGCCTACCCAGTTCGGCTGGATCTCGGTTCTTTGAGTCAGCTCAGTCACAAAGACCTGGTCACCGCTCAAGATGTTGATTCGGCTATCGCTCCAGTCAAACAGTCACTTTGTGGTGGTCCTTCATTCACCAGCCCCGACAATCCAACTTCTGTCCTGTTGAACAAAGAAGCAAGCAAGCTATTCATTCAAAACAATCTGCTCTACAGAAAGGTGGAGAAATATGGAACTGAGGTAAAGCAGCTGGTACTGCCCAGAGAGTATGTCCCGATGGTTCTGAGATATCTGCACGACGAATCTGGTCACTTGGGCATGGACAAGACCATTGAACTTATCAGAAACCGGTTCTATTGGCCGAAGATGGGAGTGGAGGTTGAGCAGTATATCAAGAATTGCGGCAGATGCATCACTCGCAAAGCCCTTCCTCAGAGAGCTGCTCCGTTAAAACAGATCACCAGCCAAGGCCCTCTAGACCTCGTCTGTATTGATTTTCTGTCACTTGAGCCAGACTCTAAAGGTTTCGCCAATATCCTTGTAGTGACAGACCACTTTACTCGATACGCCCAAGCTTTTCCAGCCAAAGACCAGAAAGCGGCCACCGTTGCCAAGATACTGTGTGAGCGCTACTTTGTACACTACGGACTCCCTGCCCGCATTCATTCGGATCAAGGCCGTGATTTTGAAAGCAAACTGATCCAAGACCTTCTGATGATGTTGGGTATTCGTAAGTCCAGAACATCGCCTTACCACCCTCAGGGAGATCCGCAACCAGAAAGATTCAACCGTACGCTCTTGTCAATGCTGGGCACGCTTGACCCAAGGAAAAAACAAAAATGGAGTCAAAAGATCAGTCAGTTGGTCCACGCCTACAACTGTTCTCAAAACGATGCAACTGGTTATTCACCTTACCTGCTAATGTTCGGAAGAGAAGCTCGCTTACCGGTAGACATCTGCTTTGGCGTGACCGAGGACAACCAAAAGACAAAGTCCTATCATCAGTATGTGGCTAAGCTCAAGAAAGATCTCCAAAGAGCCTACAGTCTTGCCGTAGAATCATCAGACAAGAACCACCAAAGAAACAAAAAAGCACACGACAAGCATGTCAAAGAACAAGTCCTTGACAAAGGCGACAGGGTGCTGCTGAGAAACTTTGGAGTCACAGGCAAGCACAAATTGAAATGCAAGTGGCGACCCTCACCATATATTGTTGTGGAGAAGCTACCCAACTTACCTGTCTACAAGATCAAGCCAGAGAGAGGCATGGGAGCAGAAAAGACTATTCATCATAATCACCTGTTACCCATTGGTTACCTTGTGAGAATCCCTCTTGACGAAAGGGAAGGGGGACCACAACAAAGACCTGTGACCAGAGCATTTCAGCAACAGACACAAGAACTGGTACAGACAAACAACCACGATGAAGACGTGTCCTCAGACTCAGAGTACGACGAGGTATACCTGCCAAGACCCATTGAGTTTGACTGGAACAAGTTGCTGACATGTCCAGAACTGTCCACAAAGCAATCCAAGCCAATCGTCACCGAACCTGAAAGACAAGCTCAAGACCCAGGTGAGATAGAGCCAGTGGTCAGTGATCTTTCAAACCTGCCTCCCAATGCTGATCCAGAAGTCAACGTTCTAGAAGAGGGAGCAGACGTCAACCCCTATCCGGATACTCAGGCTGAGATTGAACAAGTTGAGCGTTCAAAAAGAGTCACCCGTCCAGTGGTCAAGTTGAGCTACGATGAACTTGGCAAGCCCTGTGAATACCCTGTGACAGTCCTAAGCCATGGAGTGTTGGTGGGAAGTGGACTCTACAGAGACTCCAGAAGCCGTCTATGTCAAACTCTCTGGTGCCACCCCATGGCGTTGTGTTTCACTTGTTCTAGTCTGGCCTCTACTCTTGACTTTAAGACTATTAGAGTCCTCTAAGGTTTATTTTGATGAGGGCATCAAAATCGTCTAGAAGGGGGAGGGTGTAGCCCAGTGGTAAACTTGGGTATTATAGTGAGGGGAACTGGGTGGATTATGGTTAATCCCTCTTACTCTGAAATATGAGCCTCATGACTATTAAAAAAGTAAATGTTTTTTACTTTTAAATAAATAATACGGGACACCTGATTTCTAAATAAGTAAATATTTTTATTTTTACATAATTAAAAGGAGATCAATATTTGGTAATGTTATTTCATGAAAGTGACTAAAACTAAAGTTTAAAGTTTGTATTATTTAGTTAAATAATATTACCAGAGGTTTTATGCAGTTAGCCTTTTATTACTTTCTTATTGTTTTTATGTTAATAAAGACTATGTATATTCACGCTGTATAGGGTTATAGTGTTTGGCTGCAGGCACGTAAAACGTGATACACGTGACCAGGGAGAGATGTGAGAGAAAAGTGCTGGAAGGTTTTAGTTTTTTTCCACTCACCGCTGGACCCGTGTGGAACACGTGCCGCCTGGCACGTTGAGAGAAAAAAAGACGCTAGAAAGAGCGAGTAAAGCGATGAAAACTGAGCGGGAGGCTCAGAGAAGAGGATCGCGGAATCGTGACGTTTGTGAGCGAGCGATTGAGTGAGCAACAAGGCGGGAGACCCGTCTGACGGAGCGGGAGAGAAGGAGCGGAAGCCGTGATCGGAGGTAACGTGAGCCGAGCTAGATAGCCACAGCGGGCGTATGCTGGGCGGAGCTGTCGGTTAATCGCACCGCACCTGAACATCCGAACCTTTCCACGCTCTCAATGTTCTGCAAGTGTTCGTTCAACGCTTTCAATGTTTTGCAAGTGTTCGTTCAACGCACTCAATGTTTTGCAATACCAAAACAGGCCTGCAACGTGTGTTTTCTGTTCAAATCGGTACCGTGAGTAAACTGGAACATGTGTGCATATGTGTGTGAGTGAGTGGGCCCACCGCTGCATTAGATAAAACTTGTTACAGGACACTTGGTGCGGTTTTCTTGTTAAAGTTAACAGTTTTCTGTGCATTCTCCATTGTGGGGAAATAACTAAAGGGAGAAGGACTTTTAGACTACTAAAACCTTAGTCACCAAAAAGCCACCAAAGTAATTGAAATTCTTGGAGTTTCCAGCTAAATTTAAAAAAAGCTATTATTTAAGTGTTTGGGGAATCTTTTGGTTATTTATTTTTGTGTATTCGTTAATATTGTTTTAGGGGAAGCTTTTATATTTTATTTGCCAAATTATTTTATTCTATTGAACAAGGGCTTTGCCCTATTTTTTTGTCAAAATACAAACCATCTCTGGGTCTCATTATTTTTTAAATAGTTTAAGGTTTCACAATTCACTAGAAACTTTTTAGGTGCACCTTCGTGGTATCCACCTGAACTACACAGAACCCAAGCACCCCCCATTCTCATATAAGGAACACACAGAGTGGTTGTACGGGTGCTACATAAACAAATTAATAAACTTAATGTAATTCATATATGTAATTCATACATAAATGTAACAGGTAAGATTTATGTAATTGTATTGATAAACTTAATGTGATTCATATATCCCAGTTATATGTGAATGAAACAGTTAAGATTTATGTAATAGTACACAGAAAAATGCCCATGTTAAATTAACACTTCCTAGTGTTCATGTGTGTGCTCACTACTGGGTTAAAGTATCATTGAAGCAGTGTTAATGTTAATGAGATAATTGAGTGATAATTGAGCATTAATGATGAACGCCTGATGATAATGAGCAAAATCACTGAAGGAACGAGAAACACACAACTACAAGAACTACAATTGACTTCAGCCACAGCCTTAGATTAAATCAACTGAAGATAAAAGAAGACATTCAATCTCTGAAGATCTCAGTAGAGGAGGATTAAACAACTCCACAAACAGCATTACCAGCTTCACGCATTACTAACCAGACTGACTATATTTCTGTAATTTCTGTTTTAATGAAAATAAAAGATAGCAAGGGAAGCCAAGATAAATTGTAATCAGGTGATGTAGGGTATTTGTAGTGGCTAGAACCTGATCCCATTCAGAGTCTAATGCCGTGTTCCAGGCAACCCGTAACCTGTGTTTTTCCAACCTTCTACCTGTGAAAGTGCACAGGAATGGCAGTCAAACACGTGACTTCCCACCTGTGAACTGGTACTAGATCGATGTACTCCCAGTTACGAGATCTGACATCACATAGCCCGTGAAACAACAAGGACAGCCCCCATATGGATGCAGTGTTTATGAAACAAATATACAAATAACGTTAAATAAAAGGTTTAACAGCTTCTCATACCGTAAGCGTAATTTCCCCCCCTCCGTTTCCTTCAAATAAGCAGGTAAGCACCTTTGGCGATAGAAGTGATTGTAAATTTAGCATAAGCCTTGTACGGTCCGCCATGCTTTGTTTACATCTAGCTAACACACGATTCCTTGCACTCAGGCAGTTTGGTGTGACTTTGTTTGGTACGGGTTTGAAGTTGTAACTTACAGGCTCAAAAACCTGCCTGGAAATCAGCATTATGCTCTGGTTATAGAGGTAATGTGTTTTAAATTTTGTAGTATTCATAGCAATAGCTATGTGATTTTACTGCGCAAGATCCAGGACGGTTGTGGTAATCGAATAATATGCAGATTAAAAAAATAGTGCAACAAAGGTTTGTATCCACAGCATTACTTAGACAAACACAGCCATCATGAATCAGTGTATGAATTTCTACAATGGTGACAATCAAACAAAAAATATCTGATAAACATCCACTCTGAACATAAAACAAGCAACTAAAATGTCACAACAAAAACAGCAAAAGTAAAAGCAATTAGTAAATATAAAAAAATTGTGTCACAATTCAGATGCATAATTGATTCATGCCGCAATGCATGCTGGGACACATGGGGGGGGGTTTAATTGGTGTTACCCAGCATGTACTGCAGCATGAAGCATTTCATCGATTATCACCATTGTTGTGATTCATACATTGATTCTTGATGTCTGTGTGTATCTAAGGAATGCTGTAGATTAAAAACTTTTGTGGACCATTTAAATTCTGCATATTATTCAATTTACCACAACATTAGACTCTGAATGAGATCAGTGATTCAGCCACTACATGACAATATCATCATTACTATATAATTAACCAACATCACCTGATAACATTTTCTTTTGGCTTCCCTTGCCATAATAAACGTGCTTTGTTAACACAGTTAAAGAGTCAAGGGTCAAGAGCCCAACTAAAGCAAACACTGATCTCCAGCATGGTGACTTCAAATTAAACTATTATTTTCATTAAAACATAAATGACAGAAATATAGTCAGTCTGATTAGTAATGCGTGAAGCTGGTAATGCTGTTTGTGGAGTTGTTTAATCCTCCTCTGCTGAGATCTTCAGAGATGTAATGCCTTCTTTTATCTTCAGTTGATTTCATTTAAGGCTGTGGCTGAAGTCAGTTGTGGTTCTTGTGTTTCTCTTTCCTTCAGTGATTCTGCTCATTATCATCAGGTGTTCATCATTAATGCCCAATCATTACTCAATTATCTCATTAACTTTAACACTGCTTCAATGGTACTTTAACTCAGTAGTGAGCACACACATGAACACTAGGGCTGGAACACTAGATTCAGGGCTGGACAGAACCAGCAGGGCCTGGAGAAAAAAGGGAATAATATCCACAAACGCCTCTAAAACTCCAAAAAATGATCCAGAAACCATAGCGAGGGGGGTTGTAGGCGGGGCTTTCCTCCCAGCCCTGAACTCCACTAACGCTCCCTCGACAGCACACAATGTAGCAGGCTCACGCATCTGATCAGACACACCTTGTGGTTCAGGCTCCAGGGAAATGACTCCTTCCGTCCTCTGTTCAGGTTCAGGCTGATCAGTCCACGGTCTGCCGTGAGCTCTCGTACAATCATGCTCACCAGCATCCACTTCACAAATGCAACAACGTTTTCCCAGGGACCGTCAGCTGGAATGCATGTCTTGTACAGTGTGCTCAGGCCAGTGTAGTAGAATGGACAGGGCGAGAAGTCAAGGCGTCTGGCAAGATGGAGGACGTTCCGTGTGTGCTCCTCCAGTGGACGTCTCCTTGCTCCAGACAGCGAAGCTGGACAGTGGGTATATGTCCAGAGGGAAAAATAATAATAATGGCAGCGGGTGGATCTTACACTATAGTGGAGTATTTCGGGGGAGATGACGGCTATCGTTGCGTTTACTGTAAACATGAAAAGGGCAATTTTTCACACGGCATGTGGTCCCATACTATGACAGTGCAGGACTACCAGGATCTCATCGACAGAGGCTGGAGAAGGAGTGGCAAATATGTTTACAAGCCAATTATGAATAAGACATGCTGCCCACAGTACACCATCAGGTGCCATGCCTTGAACTTCCATCCATCGAAGACTCACAAGAAGACCTTGAAGAGAGTGAACAAGTTTCTCTCCAAAGGAGAGATGCCAGCAGAGCGGTGTGATGAGGGACATGAAGGAGAGCCCATGAACTCTGTGCATGAGAAAGGTGTTCGACCACCCCCTGAAGATTCGCTGAAAATAGACCACAGTGAAGTACAAGACATCACCACCAGCCCATACACAGACTCCTCCAACTCAACTGCACCCACAACCCCCAGAGAAGACGCAGCGCCTGCTTCAGCAGAGAAAACCTCAAATGTTACGCCCAAACAAGGTCAGTCTCTACACTAATTTAAGTCTCAAATAACACAATTGAGGTAAGGTGAGGAGAGGAGAGGACGCTGGCGTTGTTTGTTCGCCGCTTCTCCGCCCGTAATCTTTGAATTGTGCTTACATAGTGGGGAAGCTAGGTAACTAGGCACCTACCTGATTCAGAACACTTCCAGCTTTCTACCCTGCTCAACCTGGGTAAGGGCGCTTTTGGATCCAACCATCACGCTGCCTTGACGGACAACTTCTCTCCGTTCCACCACCGCTCCAGAGCTGGGTGCTAGCGCTGTCTGGCTGGCACCCCTCTCCTTGGTCAGTATGGCGTTCAGCTACTCCAGCTCACAACTCCGGCGACTAAATCCCGTAACCACTCCTGGACTAAACATCCCCATCATTAAAGAACTTGGACTTGTTCGCCGCCCTCGTTACATTCATAGAGGCTCCGGTCGAAAATTAATCTTCCATAACCAGTCAAGCTGCTCTGCTACCAACAACATCCCATTTCTCTCATCAGAGTACTGCCGCTTCAGTTACCATCAACACCGGAAATATCGCGAGATCTCTGCATTTCAGCATGAGATCCGTGAAATCCCGGCTGGATATATTTCGTGGACTGGATTCCAATCTGCGTGGAGTGGATTTAAATGTTTTGCGCTCTGTACAGAGATTCACCCCACAGTCACTGGTCAAATTCGAACTTTTTAACACACAATCTATCAACAATAAATCCACACTGATTGAAGAACACATCAGGGAGAAAGAACTTGACTTCATGTGTCTGACAGAAACCTGGCACAAACCAGAGGTTTACTCTGCCCTAAATGAAGCCTGTCCCCCCGGCTACAGTTACTTGGAGGCAGCTCGCAGCACTGGCCGTGGTGGTGGCCTAGCTATCATTTACCGACAGGACCTGCAGTTGTCTCCCATCTTGCTGCTTAGAACATCTTCTTGTGAATGTCTTGCATTTAAATGTAAGCCGCCCTTTCCCATGACTGTTCTCCTTATCTATCGTCCACCAAAACCAAACTCTGCCTTCATCCCAGAAATGTCTGATCTCCTCACAACACTCTGTACTACCTCTGCCAATACCATAATCCTGGGTGATGTAAACATTCATGATGACACCCCCTCATGTCGTCCCGCTGCTGATTTTCTTCAGCTGCTGGATTCCATCAACCTACGACAACATGTTGATGTCCCCACACATTGCAGGGGACACACACTTGATCTGGTCATCTCTAACTCCGCCCCCATCAGCAACCTACAGGTTTACGATCTTGGTGTTTCAGATCACAAAGTCGTGTCAATGGAGCTGCCCTCCCCCCCACCCACACAAAACCAAAGCGACAGATTGATTTCAGGAAAATAAAAAACATTAATGCAGATGCCCTGGCCCTGGACCTTCAACTTCTCTCCTCTGCCTCTACTGACTTCTCTTCTGTTGATGACTCCGTGGACTTCTACAATCAGTCCCTGAGCAATCTCCTGGACCTCCACGCCCCCTTAACATCCAGGTCAGTCTCATTCTCGCGCTCAGCACCCTGGTACACCTGCGAACTGCGCAAGATGAAGGCGGCTGGGCGTGTCCTTGAGCGTCGGCTCAAGGCCTCTGGATTGACTGTCCACAAACAGGCATACAGGGATGCACGTTCTACGTTTTATTCCAACATCATCAACAACAGCCCTGGTGACTCCAAGCAACCTTTTTCTCCAATAAATCACCTTCTCAAACCCCGCTCACCCTCCCACTCTGAGATCACCAAAGAGAGGTGCAACATGCACATCACTTTCTTTAAGCAAAAAGTTAACACCATCCGCTCTCACCTCTCCACCACTGCGATACTGCACCTCCCAACTGCTGACCCACCGCTTGAGATTGTATAGTTGCTCTGCACCTTCTCCGAAGCCACGCAGGAGGAAGTAGAGGACATCATGAAAAGAATGAAGCCGTCCACCTGTGCCCTGGACCCTTTTCCTTCGGCCCTGCTGAAGGCAAACATCTCTGCCATCTCTCCATTCATCACCAAGATCATAAACCACTCCCTCCTGGCCGGTCATATCCCATCTGCATTAAAAACTGCGGTCATCAGACCTCTACTGAAAAAACCCACCCTGGATCCAGAAGTTCTCTCCAATTACAGGCCCATCTCCAATCTACCATTCCTATCAAAGGTTCTGGAAAAAATAGTTGCAGCTCAACTCCATGATCACCTCAAACACAATAAACTGTATGAAAAGTTTCAGTCTGGTTTCCGCCCTGGTCATAGCACAGAAACAGCCTTGGTCAGAGTCACCAACGACCTCCTGATGGCAGCAGATACTGGTTCCCCATCACTACTCATCCTCCTGGACCTCACAGCTGCTTTTGATACAGTAGACCACAACATCCTTCTCCACCGTCTGCAATAACCATTGGACTCTCAGAAAACGCTCACAACTGGTTCACCTCCTACCTGACCGACAGAACTGAGCATGTCGCCCTGGGCAAAGCCAAGTCACACACCCACAACGTCACCTGCGGTGTTCCTCAGGGCTCTGTGCTGGGCCCCACCCTCTTTTCTCTCTACATTCTCCCCCTTGGCAATATCATTAGCAGCCATGGCATAGCATTTCACTGCTATGCGGATGACACACAGCTCTACCTCAAGACAACCCCCACTTCTTCTGCTCCTCTGCCAACTTCTACACTGACTAACTGCCTGGAGGAGATAGAGGCGTGGATGAAGCTCAACTTTCTACAGCTCAACAGTTCCAAAACGGAGGCTATCCTGGTTGGCACACCACATCAGCTCTGCTCTTCCACCATCACCAATATCAATTTCTATGGCGAAACCATCTCCCTCTCCACATCTGTCACCAACTTGGGTGTTAAAATGGACCAACAACTCACCTTTGACACCCACATCAAACACCTCAGTAAGACATCATTTTACCACCTCAAAAACATCGGCAAACTCCGTCCAACACTCACCCTACCAGATGCAGAGAAGCTCATCCATGCCTTTGTCTCCTCCAGGCTGGACTACTGTAATGCACTCCTCATCGGGATCTCTGGCAGGAGCATCCAGAGACTCCAGTACATACAGAACAGCACTGCCAGGATCCTGATGAGGGTGCGCAAGCATGACCACATCACCCCCATTCTGAAATCCCTACAACGGCTCCCAGTCCCACTCAGAATTGAGTACAAGGTCTCACTCCTCACTCACCAGTGCATTCATGGACATGCCCCCCTTTACCTACAGGAACTCCTCACCCCCCAGACCTCCTCACGCACCCGGTCTGCAACCTCACACACCCTCCAAACCCCCAGAACCAAGCTCTGCAGTATGGGTGATAGGGCTTTTGCTTCTGCTGCCCCCAGGCTGTGGAACGCCCTCCCTGACCACCTGAGGGCCCCACAGACTACAGATGTTTTTAAAAAAGACTTAAAAACACATCTCTTTAGAAAAGCATACAACTGACATGTATAATTTTACTTTTAATTTGTTTAAACTTAATTTTAACTCTTGACTCTGTAGCACTTTGAGATTGTTTTAAATGTAAAGTGCAATATAAATAAAATGGATTATTATTATTATTAATAATAAAGGGAAAAAACACAGCACAAATTAAACTTTATTGCCTATGTACAATTTTTAACTGTATAGCCTTGGCACGATTACATACTGAAATAGATTTAGCATATTTCCAAATACTTTCCCATTCTTCCTCATTAATAGAAATAAAACGTTTTCTCTCCCAAGCAAGTCTAGTATTCAGAGCTACATTCCCCTCAGATGTAGCATTGAGATAGCCTGGTTTTACCAGACTCTTGTACATTTCATTTGTACATAGAGTCTGGCCACTCTCCATTGACAAGCGTTTACTTCCTTGAAGGCGGGTTCTCTGTTGAAGTTTAAAACTATTGGATCTGCCAAGAGTCACTCTGGATCTGCCTAACCAATCACTAACGTTTGGTCGTGACGTATGTCACGCGCCGTTCGACTTTGATTCTCACATTAACTGAGCACACCACCTCAGTGTAAGTGATAAAACCTCGTGCATTAGTACATTCGGATTGTTATTTATTCACGGTGGAGAGGAGAGTTTTGTGATCTGAACGCGCTGCTCTCGTGGTGCATATCTCGTGCAATCATAACATGATTGTATGCTGTCAATAAAATGTCATATGCTTAGTATGATAAGAATAAATGCTGCCTTGAATAACAGCCCAATTCAAATGTTTACGTGCTTTTCTTCTTTTATTTTTTGAGTGGTGGTGAAATATTTTGCTCTTGTAAACACTTGCCAGTATTTAAAGAAATACAAGTCTAGAAATGCAAATTACAGCTCACGCAACCGCACAGTGCTCTGAGAGGGTCTATAAAGGATATAAACAGTGAGTTTTGAAGTGATATATTCTTGAAAACTCAGAGATGTGGATTCGGACAGCAATTACATTACCACACGACCTTGGTGTTTGTCAAAAGTCGATAATTCAGCCTGGGTTTTTCTCGCGGGTGGTGGGAGACGGACGGCTTCAGCAACTCCTTCACCACTAACGGAGCGAGCTGGAAAAGACTTTTCCCGGACCACAACATCAGCAGTACAGCAGTGATTGTTCTTGCTCCGTGTAACGGGAGTTCGTTTGTTCAGGGAAGAAGGAGGCGGTAACCGGCGAACGTTTAACAACTTTTAATCAAATAATAAACACAAAATGAAAGTAAAAGCGGCAGCCCCTCACGGACGACTGCCGCGCACAAACATAACAAAACCCAACTTAAAATCCAGGCCTGGTCCTCTCTCACCGGTGTCGCTCGTCCTTATATGCCTCCGTGCTCCCTCATGAGAGGACTCGAGATCGGTGTGTCTCAATCACGCACACCGGTGTCGCTCGCTCGTCCACCTCGCCACACTTTTAACTTCTGGACATTCGTCAGCGCTGCCACACACTCGCATCTTTCACCGCCGCCATTACTGAACTACAACTCAAACTAGCGCACAACATCAACGTCATCGCTCTCAGCCACTCCCTCTGTTCGCTGATTGGACCGGTAAAAAATTGTTCGGGGGAAAACCTAAGGATACACCGCAGTCCCAGACGTAGTACTGAAGGAAAATGAAAATTGAGCGGAAGTACGTAGGAGGGCGGAGCCAGGCTAGCATTGAGAACCTTGTATAACAGACTCACTGACTTCTTTCCAGGTGTCTGAAATTGTATTTTTTCTATAGGAGACAGACTTCTGTTATTACATAATGAGGTATTTTTCAGAATATAGCTTATAAGCTGTAAAAAAAGACATCAAACCTTCTTCATCAAACAAGTCTATAAGCTGATTAATACCTTGGTTCACCCAAAATGTAAACCTCCCATCAGATCTACCTGGAGGAAAGTCTGGATTGTTCACAATTGGTGTGAGAGCAGGTTAACTTCCTTTCGAGGGTAAAGTTCTTCCCTCGAAACGACAAACAGCCCACCATGCCATAAGTGCGTTTACAGTTACAGGGTTATCACAATTCTCCAATACGAATTTAAATAAAAAAATAAATAAAATAATAAATCCACAAGGGGAAGTTTAGATAATGATTTTTCGAGATCTAAACATGTAGAAGAGTTATCAAGAGCAACCAGTGTTGGGCATGTTACTTTAAAAAAGTAATTAGTAATAGTTACTAGTTACTTCTTAGAAATATTAACTGAGTTACATCATTATAAAAGTAACTAATTACCAGGGAAAGTAACTACCGTGTTACTTTTTTTTTTTTTTTCAAATGTTCAAATATGTCAAATAACTTGGATGCCCCCAATATTAAATATGCTAAATGAATAAATTAGACACTAAATAGAATAAATTATTATTATAAAAAATTGTACATTAATGTACACTATTGTAATGTTGCTGTGGGACAATGTGAGAGACACCTATCAAATTCAATACATTAGGTATTGTAAATATTATCAGTAGGCCAACTATAGTGTAAATATTGTGTAAATATTATCAGTACTATACTACTCCTTTGGTAGTGGAGCTCACGTTATCACCTGGGTTTTTACCCACTAATTTTGTTGCGGCATGTGATGATGTAAGGTGCTTAATTAGATTAGAATTACTTGCCACCGACGTGGAGAGACTCTTTCTTACTGGGCATAGGTTGCACGTTACATAAACATTCTTACTATTCACCTCAATGAGGGAAAAGAAGTGCTTATACTTCCAGTTTGTGAAAGCTACCTTGCGTGTGCGTGTGCATGTGTGAACTCAACCTATCAACCTCAACCTTGTCTCCCACCCACCAATCATCATCAGTTATGTGTACCACGAAACACGCATGACATGCACGACATGCACGCAGGCCGGCACGCACACACACACCAACCAACCAGAGAAAATTGCAGCTCTGACTGACAGAGAGCCTGATCGGATGAAAACCGCATCAGTGAGCTCAATTATAGTAATGCCGCATTTTATTCTCAGTAACGCTAACGGCGTTGTAACGGTAACAGTAATTCGTTTGATTACTCGTTACTGAAAAAAATAATTCCGTTAGTAACGCCGATTATCTATAACGCCATTCATTATTCCCATCACTGAGAGCAACCCAATAAGAAAAATATCTGTGCAGACCACTGGTATAGCTTAATATTATGCAAATCCAGTCCTCCCATCGACCCTGGTAGTTGTAGTGCAGAGAATTTCAGCCTTGGTTTACGCTTGCTCCAAATAAAGGAACTGAGCCAGCCATTCACATCTTTTAAAACCTTTTTAGAGAACAGGATACACTCTCAGAAAAAAAGGTACAGTGGAGGTACAATTTTGTTCCTTGAAGAACAAAACGTTTAAAGATACACAATTGGTCCTTAGGGTACAATTAAACCATTTGCAGGCAAGTTCGGTCCTAGTGAGTCGCTGTCCTACAGAGTTTGACTCCAACCCTGAAAGATATCTATAGAAGCTCTTATTGAGAATTAACAGAGGTTTAGATGTTGGTTTTATTGAAAATATTTGGTCACCATTTTGGTGATGAGTGTTTTCTTTAGTTGGGCAGTTTGACTCTTAGATTTTTATGCGAGTTTGTGGTTTTTGTTACAGTGTTAACAAAACACAAAATCTGTTCAAAGCAAAAGAAGCCAAAAACAAAAATTGTCATGAAGAAAAATGGTTGACTAAACTCATCACTGACTAAAAATATCAATAAATAATATTCACCAACAATACTTTCTTGCCACAAATCAGGCATTCTGAATTTTGTTTTCTAAATAATTATAGGGAGAAAAAAGTTTAGACGCACACAGATATCAAGAATCAGCATATGAATCTCAACAATGGTGAAATACTTAATACTGAAATGCATGCTGGGAGCCATGAGTTTGTGTACTGTGGTGGCTTAGTAGGGTTGGAGCTAAACTCTCCAGAACATCAGCTCTCTAGGACCGAACTTGCCTACCCCTGACTTAGAGGTACCACCCCAGTGACGGACACTTGTACCTTAAAAGGTACAATTATGTACTATTTTTTTTGACAGTGTAGGGATTTTTGGGTACAGGAGCTTAGGGAGAACAGTCATTTTTATAAAAGCCACTCTTCTTAACCAAGAGATCTGTAAAGTATACCAGCGATTTAACTTGCTTGTTCTTAAGTAGTGCTATCGAAAACATGCTGTTCTTAAAGTTGTAGTGCTATTGGAAACACTCTTGTCCTTAAAGCTGTAGTGCTATTAGAAACACGCTTGTTCTTAAGCTGTAGTGCTATTGGAAACACTCTTGTTCTTAAACAATAGCGCTGTTGGAAACACGCTTGTTCTTGTTCAGAATACTTTCTAATACTTGATGGCTGCTCTGTCAAGTCCTCGTCGTCAGTTAGGAACCTGGGTGTGCTCTTTGATACAAATCTTTCATTTGAAAGCCACGTTTCTAGCATCTGTAAAACTGCATTCTACCATCTAAAAAATATATCTAAATTACGGCACATGCTTTCAATGCAAAATGCTGAAAAGTTAGTTCATGCATTCATGACCTCAAGGCTAGATTATTGTAATGCTTTGCTGGGTGGTTGCCCTAGCCTTGTCCTACCAGACTCTTAGGGGAGAGCGGGGCACAACCTTACGGTTTTTGACTTTCTCAGTTTGTGTAAATCCACTTGGGGTTCAGAGTATTTATTTTTTCCCACATTAATTGCACACATGTCTAGTACAATTATGTGGTTTTGTCTCATTAATACAGTGTGTATACTTTTTTCTTAATTTACCCCGAAAGAATGGAAGTGAAATGAGACAACATGCCCCATGTGGGGTACATTGTAACATGTGGTGGGGCACAATGTAACATGACCAAATGACAGCTTAAAATGTTACCTGATATAATCAAAAAAATGTGGAACGAGTATTGCGTTTGCTAAACGCTATGGGGGAATTCCTTTCCTCGAGATATTGAAGCAAATTTTTATCCTAAAAATACCATATAACACGCAGTGCAGCTGCACAGCTCTCAGCAGGAAGCTGCTGCGTGCTGATTGGCTGTGCCACTGCAACTGCAGCAACCTAAGGGCGAGACCGCTGGGCGGGACAGACCAATCAGGTCCTTCTATATTCCCGCCACAAGGGGCAACAGAATTTGCATAGCCAAGGGTATATAAGACCCTGTCTCGCCAGGTTAATCGACTGAAGCGACTCCTGAGCAAGCGAAGCACGGCAAGCAAACACAATACTCGTTCCCTCTTCTCAGGGAACCGAGGTTACGTTAGTAACCGAAGTGTTCCCTTTCGAGAGTACTCTCGTTTTGCGTTTGCTAAACGCTATGGGGGACCAATGCAAAACGCCGTGCTTGCTTAACGGCTCTGAAGCCCGGAGACACCATACCCAAGCCGACCCAAGTGGGCCCGTAATATGATATCATGAAGTCCCAATATGAGCCAGACCTGAGTCGGGCCATTTAATGAGAATAACACACAAGATACGTGTAGTATATATAATCTATATATATATATATATATATATATATATATATATATATATATATATATATATATATGTGTGTAGACCAGACATAGTCGGGCCAAAGAATAATGAATGACCAGACAATTCGAGTCGTATAAGTAATGTGCTTATGACTTATACAAATACTTAACCCAGACCAGACTATCGAGCCTTAAGGGGTTAAATGTATTACACAGCAAGAAGCCCAGCCTGTAAGGCAGGAACATCTAAATTATAAAACCTGATAAAAGTGGACGGGGATGCCCAGCCTGCCACCGCACAGATATCATTCAGAGAAATGCCAGTAGACCAAGCCCACGAAGAGGCCATGCCTCTAGTAGAATGGGCTTTGACGCCTATAGGGCAGCTGAGATCTTTAGACTCATAAGCCAGCGAGATAGCATCCACTATCCATCGTGACAAGGTCTGCTTTGTAACCGCGGACCCGCGGGTGCGGCCGCCAAAGGGACTGAAGGGGGGCAAGGTGGGTGAAGCCTTCTAGCCCCTTTAAGGGAGCGCACGATAAGATCGTTCTTTCCCAGTGACAGTCCGTTCACTTGAATGTGGTGAGCTGCTATAGCGGCCACATAAACTTTGAGCATGGAGGGGGAACGACCCGCGTCCAGCAGCTCTTGTAAAAAAGTGAGCACTTCTGACACTTCACAATTATGTGGGGTCAGGCTTCGTGCTTTACACCAATCCGAAAAGACTGACCATTTGCCTGAATAGAGCCGCCTGGTCGCGGGGGCTCTAGCTTCAGAAATAGTGTTTAATACATTTTCAGAGAGGTTCTCGTGTACCCGTTGATGGGCCAGACATGAAGCGCCCATAGATCGGGACGGGGATGCCAGATCTGCCGTTTCGCCTGGATGAGGAGGTCTCTCCTCAGCGGTATTGGCCACGGAGCTGTATCTGACATCTGACTTAGCAGTGAGAACCATCGTTGATTTCTCCAAAGCGGGGCTATTAAAAGCACAGCGCATTTGCTCTCCCTGATCCTCTCTATGACCTGAGGTAACACTGAGATTGGGGGAAAAGCATAAAGAGGAAGGTTGGGCCATTCGTGGGCCAACGCATCCTTGTGCTTGGAGAAATATGTTAGGCATTGAGCATTGTCTTGTGAGGCGAAAAGATCCACTTTTGCCTCTCCAAACCTGCCCCAAATTGTCTGAATCGTATGTGGGTGAAGAGACCACTCTGCTGGGGACACTTTGCCCCTGGGCAACATGTCCGGACCCAAATTCAGAATGCCTGGCACATGAGTCGTTCTCAGCGAACCCAGGTTGCGCTCTGCCCATATTAGGACTTTTTCCGCCATTGTGTGTAGACCAATAGATCTTAGACCGCCCTGGCGATTTAAATAGGCTACCACTGACCTGCTGTCTGTTCGGACCAGGACATGGTGGTGCTTTAAGTACGGAAGGAAAGCTCTTAGCGATAGCGGGACCGCTTTCATCTCTAGACAGTTTATGTGAAGGCTCTTTTCCGAGTCTGACCAGAGACCGGAGACTGGCCTGCCCTCGTGAAGGGCTCCCCAACCTAGGTTGGATGCATCTGTCGAGATAACTTTCCACTTCGTAACAGTGCCCAAGCTCACGCCCGTCTGATACCAGACGGGATTTTTCCAAGGAGCCAGAGCCAACACACAGCTGTGGTCTACCTTGCACTGCATGAAAAGTGGGATTTTCGACCCTGTAAACGCCTGTATACTCCCGGAAATCTCCCTAATTTTCGGCAGTTTTCGACAATTTAGAGGCAGCGAACGTCGCGTTCGTCTGTGCCACAAATTGTCGCAAACGAACCATGACGTAGGTGGAGAGCCCCCCGCTGAGAGACAGCGCGGAGGTGCGACGCCTCTAATTAGCATATGAATAGCAGCGAACCCAGAGAGTCAAAGGCTAGACACTGCAAACCAATCATTATTGGTCCCCCTGGCTCATTATAAATGTAAACCCCAATAATAATAATAAATATATAATTTATGTTGTAATAATTTGTTTTATATTAATGTTATTGTGCTATGAAGTATTCATACCATCAAGGAATATATGGGAAAATTATATGGACCGTGCCGTTTATTCAAAGAAAGAGCTTCATTTATAAGCATACAGCTGTTCATTCAAAGAAAAGGCTTCATTTATAAAACACAGCTGTTTATTCAAAGAAAGAGCTTTATTGTTAAACACACAACTATGTACAGTGCAACAGTAATGTCTCGTAATGTAATGTAAAGTTCGGCGAGCTCCAGGCTGCGAGAGGGCGGTGGCCGCACAATCCATCCAGACACCCCGTCAACAAAGCCGTCTTCCTCGTCAAACATGAGTTCAATGGTCGCGCACTTCCAAATGTCCACCTCATCCAGCACACTCTCGCTTTCAGCAACTGTAATACAATCCATAAAGACAATAAGCAACCTGAAAAATACTCACATTGACAAAAAACGGATCTAATATAATAAATCTTACCCTTTTTCTTCTTGATCGACTCCGAGCTAAACTTCGCAGTTTCCGCACCGGCGTGTCGATTCATAATACGTCTTACAGGCAGCTGGAAAACAATTACATGAGACTGGTATTAATAAAAACAGTCACGGTAAAATTAAACAAGGAATGAGAAACACATTAGAAGTTACTTACACACAATTTCGGCGTGATCAGCGGTTAAATCTGGACTCGCGGAAATCGCTCCAAGCAGATAAGAGCTCACGGCTTCGTTATGAGGCGAGGATAACGTTAGTCTGTGAAAACAAAATGTGCAGTTTTAAGCTCGGATCTATTAACGCATCCATTTCCTTATACAGCTGAATAAAAGCATATTCTTTAAATCGTAATTTTACATTACCCATGCTCTGGTTCATAGCGCCTGCAGTTTGCCTCAGAGTTGTGAAGACGAAGACAGCCTCCTGAAAATGAGTCGAAAAAGTTGGTCGCGTCCATGCAGAGATTGAGTTGAAGACGCCGTCCTGTCATAGTTGATCACGAAAAAGGAAAGCAGCAAAAAAGATAGGAAATGTAAAAAAAAAAAAGTTCAAAGCTCGTCTTCTACGCGTCATGGCCATGACCTCGACCTCGCACGTCATTGGTCTAGGGCTCTACTATGGAACGCGCCCGGGGCCAAATCTCTTTATACGAAACGCGTGACTTATGACTGTTTCAACACGCACTGTTTTCCGCGTCAACGCAGCAATTTTTCACGTGTTTCTTTTGTATGTGTAGACACGCACATTCTGGTCGTGTAACAGGCATACACACACTGTCGACGCACAGTTTTAACATGTTAAGAAGACACATTTGAACGTGTTTCTTAACGCGCACATTCTGTACATGTCGAAGTCTAATATATATATTTTTTTTAAAAGCAGACTTACCTTTAGATGTAGCCTAGGCTACATACATATTAATATAAGATATTAATTAATTGCTTAACTGACTACTGTGCTAGAGTAAAGTAGCCTAATGTTACAATGTATATTAAGTAAATGCTTAATATTATACAATTATTATAATTTATCTATATGGGTTATTGTTTGTTTTTTAAAGTTAGGCTATATATAATTTCTAAAAGTATATATAGGCTAATTTACACAGCACATATTTATAACTGAAAACACACACACACCCACACAACTTTATTCACTTTCACATAATAATGTTTTTGTAATTTGGTGTTTAGTTTGTTGTATAGTTTGTTTATACTGTTCTGTCTCTGTTTTGTTTCCAGGAACATCTGATGAGTGCTATAATAAAATGACTTAATTATATTTAAAATATGTTTTGATATACATTTTATTTATATTATTAATATTTTATTTACCCATAAACGTGTCTTTAGGAAGCCATAAGTTCCCTTTCGAAAGGGAACTCGCACTGCGTCAGCTTCTGCTTACGCTACGGGGAACGCCTCCAGCGTGACAGGTGCCTGAAATCACTATCAAAAAACGTCAATCCTATTGACCGGCGACAGCCTATGATGTCATCAAGGCGCGACCAGGAAGTATATAAGGGCGCCTTGCCAACATGACAGTATCTTTTCGTCTTCAGGGACTGTTTTGCCTGTTTCGCTATTGGGAAGCATCAACAGAGAAATGAAGTGTGCGAAGAAGCAGCGACATTTCCGCAGGTGCGTGGATCCGTGCAACAGGTATCTTACACCTGATGACACACACACACTCTGCGTGTACTGCCTGGGGGAAGAGCACGCACGGGATGTTCTCGAGGGAGCATCCTGTGCGAACTGTGAGCGTTTTCCCATGAGAACGCTCCGCTCTCGTCTGGCTCTCTTCTCGAGGGGAGAGAGCTCAGCAGCTGGGAACGGCCCCGCTCGTGCTGAGGCTGAGCGGCGGCTACAGACTTGGGGTTCCCAGCTGGATCTGGCTCATCGTCTGGAGACCGGTGTAGTGTTGGCAGACAACGAGCCAGATCGCGACGGGCGGACCTCGGAGGAGGAGCAGGATTTGGGCTCCTCCTCCTCGTCCGCTGCTTTTCCATTCGAGCAGAGGATGGTTGAGGAGGCGAATGAAGCGCCTGAGGCTGAGGCTTCTCATCCACCCTGTCCCATGTATGGGGAGCTGTTGGAGGTTATGGAGCGTGCTGCAGGTAGACTGCAGCTGCCCTGGCAGCGCGCTAGGAGAGAGGACGTGCGTCCGAGTAGGCTGGACGACCGTTTTCTCTCCGCCCATGACCAACCAGCTCCCGGGAGCCTTCTATTCTTTCCCGATCTCCACCAAGAGATCGCGAGAGGATGGAAGAAACCTTATTCAGCCCGGATCCATCGACATCAGCGGGCTAATTTCGCTGATGTCGAGGGATTGCCCGAGGCGGGATACGTGGCGTTGCCACCCGTAGACGAGGCGTTTGCGAACTACCTCGCCTCCGGGCGGCTATCGACATTAAGGGCTCCCACCCTGCCGTCTGAACCTCTCAGGACGACTGCGCGCCTGAACGGCAGGGCATACATGTCGGCGTGTCATGCCGGGGCAGCCTTACACACAATGGCGGTGTTACAGGTTTACCAGGCAGACCTGCTGGGGGACCTCGATCAGGGAGTGGGTCTGACCCCTGAGGCGGTAGCCGAGTTGCGCCGGTCCACAGATCTGTCTCTCTGGGCCACCAAGCAAACCCCCGATGGTGGCGATGGTGGCCACGGAGAGACATCTGTGGCTCAACCTGGCGGACATCGGGGGGAAAGAGAGAACCTTTCTCCTCGATGCCCCGGTATCGCCCTCTGATCTTTTTGGCACCTCCGTAGAGGCGGTGGTGGGTAAGTTCAGGGAGGCGAGGGCGCGCTCGGCGGCATTTAGGACATGCATACCGCGGAGGTCCGGGACAGCGCCCAGGCAGTCGGGTGTCCCGCTCCCGTCTCAGTCTGAGGGCTGGAGACAGGGGCAGCGAGCCAGCGTTGCCTCTCGTGCGCCCCCGCCGCGGAGGAGCGGGACGCAGAAGAGGCGGGACACCCGCAACCGGAAGAGGAATGAAGCCGGGGCTGGCAACCGGGACCAGCATAGGCAGAAGACTACGCCCCCGAGGGCGCGGAGATGGATGCTGCTTTTCCCTTCCTCTCACGTTCTCCCCGGGCACTTTACATCAGGCCGGTGGGCCTATGATGAGCAGGAAATGTAAGATTCTGACGGCCCGCCTGGCTTGGTTGTCGAAGCGCCCCCCTCAGGTCGGTGGGCGGATACTAGCTCGGAGGCTGGATTGACGCACCGCGAGGAGCGATTGGTGAGTCCCCCTCTATGAGGGTGAAACATTTTCAAAACTATGTTTTTCAGGACTTTGTGACCGTCGCTCCCCTGAGAGGGTGTGGGGGAGAGTTTGGATCATCGCGGGATGTCGCAGGGCCTGCAGCTCCCCGTGAGTAAGCTAAGAACGATCTTCTTTGCAACATTATGTGGTTGTGTGTGTATGCCTCACTTTTGCTAGTAGAGTCTTGCTGCCTCTCCGTGTTATTTTTCCCACTATGTGGGTGATTAATTCGCGCTCTTGCCCGAGGACTTGTAGTGTAGAGGGCTAGCTGTGTTTTCCTAGCGTAAAAGTGGGAAGTAGCTGAAGACCGGGTACGCGCTAATGCGCGAGCTGTAGTGAGATCTGCGCCCAGCTCTGCGGGGCTTTGGGAAAAGGGATTTCGGGGCCTCAGTGTGTAATATTAGAGGTAATAATATTTCTTTCCCGAGCCCTGAGTAGATCTAGTGCGGTCTTATGCCGCACCACTTGGCCTAGGCTTTGTCAAGGATGGGGGCGTTCCCTTTTAATGAAGGTTGTTCGCCCCTGGCCTGTCTTTTGATATAAGAACATGGCGTGGTTTATGCATCCTTGTTTCAGCCTCCTCTTGTTACAGAGTTGTCCGGCCAAGGCCCGCCCCCTTCTCTGTGTTCCGGGGGAGTAACGCAGTCAGGGTGTTGCAGCAGACAGCGACTTTGCCAGTGGTCGTGGGGCGGAGTGAAGCGTCTTTCGCTGGTTTGCGATTAGACTTTATCTGCCGTTTCCGCCTTTCAGAGCTTGGTGGCCGCCATCTTTTGGCGGCCCTCGGCCTCTTCCTGGAGGATGTTCGGCCGGTGGGTTCTATATTTTCTAAGAAAAGGTATTGTTTCACCCTTGCTCTATGTCTCTGCTCCACCTCCTTTAGGGCTCGGGTTGAATTGAACATCGGATAAACCTCTGTGGAGGTTCTGGTCGGATGCTCCCCTGAGGCCCGAGCATTGCCAATGGCTGACGCCCTCGCACTTATGGATGGCCGCTGCATGGAAAGTAAGACAGCCGCCCCGAGGCAGGTGACGTAAGTTGTACTCCCCTCGCTTTAGAGGATCTTTGTTTAAGCACTTTCGCTGAGTACACCGCTGTTGGCAATGTGATTAGGTCCATGTTTGTAGGCGCTGCCCGAGAGACTGCGCCGTCCTGGGGGCCCTAGGACACGGCGATGCAGTTGTCCCTAGCCGCCTCTGGGATGGAGCCAGCCCCAGGTGAGGGCGTAGGAGCCAGCTGGTTGTTAGTAGCCAGCTTTGACAGTCTGGGCAGTTGGACTTCATAACAGGTAGTAGGCGTCAACCGGCCTCCCTGCAAGGAAGTCTCGACGCCGTGGCCCACGAGTGGGCCCTGGAGGATCTTCTCCACTGGTGTCGACGTCAGCAGTAACTTTGTCAGTGATCTGGATTTCCAGGCTTTGTCAGCAGCAGACAGCTGCCGCCAGCCCAGGCGCAGCAGCCAGCCTTCTTTAAGGCCGCCCTGAGGGGTAGGCTCCTGGTTTGGGTTACCTTCGCTCAGGTGGTAGGCCCGATTGGCCTCCCTGAGGGCCTGCTGTGGTCAGCAGGCGCTGCCTGGTCTCCCCCGAGAGGGCACCACTGGCATTGAGTCCCTCGATGGCTGGTATGAGCCGCTAGTAGGCGCTGTATGGCTAGCACGAGTGCTAGTAGGTAGTAGGCCTCAACCGGCCTCCCTGAGTGCAGCCGCTGAGGCGGTGACCATGAAGTGCTATGAGTAGCACATTCTGGCTATGGGCGGCACGCTCTGCTATCAGGTGGAGGCATTACGCCTCCCTGAGATCGTTCCCCAGTCCCCAGGTTCGGTAACGGATCGTAGCATGGGATGCTATCAGGCAAGCTGCACGGGGCTTCCCTGAGGGGATTCGAGTGGAGTAGTAGGCCCACGTGGCCTCCTCTGAGGGCACGCTCCTGTCTCGTGGTCTCTGGATAGTTCCAGTCACTGAGCAGAGGGCTGTGATGGAGAAATGCCCGGCATTTTTGCAGGTGGTAGGCCTGTTAGGCCTCCCTGATGATGCGAGTCCCTATCTTCCCTGCTACCTCGAGGGCTAGCACGACTGCGATCAGGTTTCAGGCCCATATGGCCTTCCTGAGGGCGAGCTCCGCTGTTGGACACGCGAGCAGTCGGCACGGGTTACCAGCTGGAGGCTCCTCTCGGCCTCCATGGGGAACGAGTTCCCCTGGCGGGAACGCACAACTGGCTTTACTCTGACAGCTAGTGGTCACCCGCTACCAGGCGCCGGTCTCTGGCCGTTCGCGAGACCTGGAAGCGGTGTTCTTACCCTAGCACGACGAGACGTTACTGCTGCTATGCGGTCCCCACGGGAGGGGACTTTCATAGTTTGCCTACGGCATGGCTACCTACCAGGCAGGCTTATGAGCTCCTCTCGAATGAGGGTCTACTATGAGCTTACGGCCGCTTGGCGCTGGTTAAGGGTTGTAGGCCCCTCGGGGCCTCCCTGACATAATCAGCCTGTAAGGCCTCTGGCCTCCTAAGCACGTTTTAAAGTAGGTGCTTGGTAGATCCGAGGATCGAGCGGCTAAACTCCCCTCGCTAGCAAGGGTTATATAGCACTTCGCTGAGAGCTGCTCTCCGGGATAACCCGTCTCTGAGATCCGGCTAGTGGATGTCACTGTCTTTCTTGCAGCACCCTAGCGGGATGCCTCTTCGGAGGCGAGTACCAGAGGCTCTGTACTGTACAGACAGGGTTGACCGTATTACGTGTCCCACATTAGTCTGGGTCACCTGGTCAGGTCTCCCTGGTGGCATTCGGTGAGAACCTCCCGAATAGTGACTGGCATAGGGTTCCCTCGTAGTTCCCTTGCCACGTTCCCTTAAAGGAACCCCTTCTAAGTCGAATGGGTGGTTCCAGGCCTTCGAGCAGGGCCTGGGAAGGACCTCATGTGTGTGAGGGTTCCTTCTTGGGCGATAGCTTGGGCTATGACCGTAGGGAGCGCTGTCACTGACAGCCTAATGTGACCAGAAGGGGAGTGGTTCAGGCATTTCAGTAGAATTTGCTTAGCTTGACAGTTGTCACTGCCAGTGGGCATGCACTCCCGTCGGCATGGCGTAGTGGGTATATCGTTCCCCGTAGCGTAAGCAGAAGCTGACGCAGTGCGAGTTCCCTTTCGAAAGGGAACGTTTCAGGTTACAAATTTAACCTTTGTTCCCTGAGAACAGGGAACGAGACACTGCGTCGCTTTGCCATGCCGCAGGGCCTGCCTGCCGAAAACAGTCCCTTCAGACGATTAGATACTGTCATGTTGGCAAGGCGCCCTTATATACTTCCTGGTCGCGCCTTGATGACATCATAGGCTGTCGCCGGTCAATAGGATTGACGTTTTTTGATAGTGATTTCAGGCACCTGTCACGCTGGAGGCGTTCCCCGTAGCGTAAGCAGAAGCTGACGCAGTGTCTCGTTCCCTGTTCTCAACCTGTTCTGTAACCTGAGACGTTATAGAGACAAGAATAACTTTTGCCATTTAAATGCCACATTAATTTACTGAGGACCCATACAGCCAATGATCATGTGTGAAAACACTTATACATAAATTGATCACTTAGAAATCAAAACTAAGGTTTGAGAAAGAAAGAATATGCATACAACAAAATATATTGTTTCATAGCAGCTTCAGTAACAAGTTCAAAACAAGTTCTGCTGTAAACCGGCTCTAACAAGCCAATATAGTGTCAATATTCAGCTCAAGTGACTTCAGTGTTGATTCAGTTCAACTGTAAATTCCTCAGTTGTGCATATTTGTGTGTAGTTAGATATGTGCAAAAACAACATTTTTGGAAGAGTTAAAATAGTTTTGCACAAAGTGTTGCTTTTGCAAGCGATGTCTGATGTTTTGCATGTTGTGTGTTTTGTGTGTAGAGTTACAAGAAATGGAGCCATATTTTCAGAAATTGTGTGTAAGCAATTAGATAAAACTGTAAATGAATCCAGTTTATTTTAGTTCAGGACTCATAGTCCAGGTGTTAGTAATCTGTGCTTAATCTTTGTTCCAGGCAACAATTTTTTAACTCGCGATTTACTAGATTAGGCCTACTCTTGGCATAATTTAAACCCTGTCCAGGAAACCACCTCTTGAAAATCTGCATTGATAATTCATAAAATGTGGTGTGAGCTCAATTTAAATGACAATTACAGAAAAACACAATCTGACTTAACTATAAACACACAAACTTGTACTTTTCACATTTATGATTAATAGCCATTTAAAAAATCATTCACAGTGCAGGGTGGAAAAATTAATTTTGGTATGTAAACTGTATGCTTTACTTGATTTATTTGTGTGCTTTGGTTCATTGTCTTGTTGCATCACATAACCTCTCTAAAGGTTGAAGACATGAACTGCTGTCCTGTATTATTTTTTTTTTACATAACATTGGTTATTGCTAATGACATACAGAGTAATTAATCTACACTGTGAGCCCGGACAAGTTGAATCTACTTAAAAAATTGGAGCAAACTGGTTGCCCTAAAAATTTTGTAATGTGAACTAAAACGAGTACATTTAACTTAAATTTAAGTTAACATTTTAACTTAAACTTTAAACTTGTTTTAGTTAAAAAAATTCAGAACCTAGATAAAACTCCCCCTGCTGCTACTCTGATTTGCATTTGTGTAGCTCACAGCATGTTCATTTACATGATAAAGCCTCCCCTAGAATTAAGGGGAGGGGGGGTCATGGGGGGACAACTGCCAAGCAAGGCCCACGTCAATTTTCGACAATTTACGGCAGTTTTCAGTGTTGCCTGCAAATTGCCGTGCACAGTCGTAAACCTGAAGTTCCACGGCAATCTACAGTGCCACATACTGACGAAAATCCCACTTTTCATGCAGTGTTGATTTGTAATCGGCCCGAGAGCCATGCGTGAGCTGGAACGCGGCAATTCAGCCAGCGCTGTAGGGGGCGCATGTGTAACAGACCTAGTCTGAGAACTGGCGCCGCCGAGGCCATGAGACCCAACATCCTCTGAAAGTGTTTAAGAGGAGTGAGTGCACCGGACCTGAGGGAAACCGCTCGGTTCTGAACAGAGAGCCCGCGCTGTGACGTCAGTCGCGTGTTCATCTGCAGTGAGTCAAATACTGTTCCCAGAAACGAAGCGTTCTGTGTGGGAGACAATGAGCTCTTTGCCACGTTGATTACTATACTGTATCTCTGACTGAGCTATTATGAGCCAGTCGTCGAGATAGTTGAGAATTCTCATTCCCCGAAGCCTCAGCGGGGTTAGCGCCGCTTCCATGCACTTCGTAAACGTGCGGGGAGCCAGAGATAGACCAAAGGGTAGCACCCTGTATTGGTATACTGTCCCTTCGAAGGCGAATCTCAAGAATGGCCTGTGATGAGGGGCTATTTGTATGTGGAAATAGGCATCCTCTAGATCCACAGTGAAAAACCAATCTCCCGTGCGCAAGGATTTGTTTCATTCTCAACATTCTGAACGGGCGCTTCATAAGGGCTTTGTTCAGATGTCTGAGATCTAGGATGGGTCTGAGACCACGTCCTTTTTTGGTACAAGGAAGTAACGACTGTAAAAGCCCGACTCACAGCTTCCACCACCCCTTTTATTAACAGTTTTTATATCTCGGTTCGAAGCACTTGACTTGTGTTGCTTCTCACCGTTGTCTCTTCCACGGCGCGAAAGCGCGGTGGTCTGCGAGCAAACTGTAGCGAGTAACTTTTTTCTATTATGTTCAACACCCATTTTGAAATGCCGGGAATGGCCTTGCAGGCCTCGGCCTTTGAAGCTAGGGGCTGAATTAATTTGTGGGGCGAGTCGCTGAGTAACAGGGACTCGGTGGCCCGATAATGTTGCGTTAAAGTGGTGCTTATGAGGGAATTGTTTCCCGCCGCCTGAGTGCAGGGGGCCGGGGGACATAGAATATTGGTGCTTGTGTACAGGCGAGCGCGTTTGAACACGGGCTCGTTGACTGTGAGGATAGTGTTTCCAGCCACCTGAGTGCAGGTTGCTGGGGAACATGGGGGAGTGATTGAGTGTAGGGGTACATGCTTTAATGCTGGCACACTGCCTACAGAAAAAAAACTCTTTTTGTGACTCATATGGGTCACCGTGAAAACGGCGTTTGTGTACAGGCGAGCACGCTTGCTTGCAGGCTCGTTGGCTGTGTATGTGATGTTCCCAGCCACCTGATTGAAGGGAGCTGGGGAACGTTTTGGAAGAGAGCGAGGTGGTAAACCGGCCGAAGCGGGTATTATCCACCTTCTCTTTGTGCCTCTGGCTAGGGCGGCTTTGGCGGCTCAGGTTTCGACACATTGCTGGGTCGGGAACCTCGGCGCTCCGGCGGTCTACTGCAGCTCGTAGAGCGGGAATGCTGTCCGGGCTTAGAAGCCGCGCGAGGCTGGTGAGCTGGTGGCGCCGCCTTGGTGGGCTGGGCTGGTCCAGCTTTAGCGTGACGGCTAGCAGAGGAGCTGGAACACTTGGGCAGGAATGTTGCATTGCCTTCGAAGCCTTTTGCGCCTCTGTGAAACGTTCCGTGAACCCAACCACGGAGGGACCGAATAGTCCTGAAGGCGACATGGGCACGTCCAGGAAAGCAGTCTTGTCCAAGTCTTTCATTTCAGTTAGCTTGAGCCACAAATGGCGCTCCAACACCGTCAAGTTGGCTATACATCTGCCGATCGCCTGAGCGTTGGCCTTGGTGGCGCCGCGCAGATCCTTCAGAGCTTCGTTATCAGGGACAGACTCATCCAGGGAATGGAGGAGTTTGGCCTGGAAGACTGGAAGCACCGCCATAGAGTGTAGCGCTGAGGCCGCCTGGCCGGTGGAGGCGTATGCTCGACCGGCGAGGCTGGAAGTATTGCGGCAGGCCTTGGAAGGGTGCACAGCTTTTGACTGCCATCCTCTGGCGGAGGGCGGGCAAAGGTGCGCAGCGACAGCTTCCTAGAGGGGAGGAAGGGCTTGGTATCCTCTTTTCTGAACGCCATCGACCACTGAGAGCGCTGGAGAAAAAGAGGATTTGGCGCGAGACGAAAATAGCGCCTTACACGATTTAGCTAGTTCCTCGTGGACTTCTGGGAAGAAGGGAGCGGACTTTTGAGCGGTCGGTTGGCGACGGTTCTCGAAAAACCACTCATCCAGTCTGCTTCTCGTGGGCTCCTCGGGTTGAGACCAGTCAATGCCGAGGTCATCCACGGCCTTCTTGAGCAGGTGCATAAGCTCAGCGTCCACTGACGTTTTGTCGCCGCTGGCAGTCCGCGTCGAAGTGGCGTGCTCCGAGACGGTATCCGACCACCCGCTTTCGGATGCAGCAAGAGAAAGGCTGTCATCCTCCTCCTCCTCCTCCGGTCCGCTGAATGAAACAGTAGCAGCCGCCAGATGAGGGGAGCTGTGCTGTTCCTCGGCGAACATGACAGGCGATGGCGAGGCACGCGGGGAAATGCCCGCCGTGTGCTCGTCAGAGCACTCCGGGGGCCTCTGGTCGCAACGTTTCTTTTTCCATGGCTCGAGAGGCTGAGAGCAAGGGACGGGATTCGGGTCAAAACTGGCGAGCCGAGCCCGAAGGGTCTGCAGCGGCAGTTCGTCGCACTCCGGGCAGCCGCCCTCGTTGAGTGCAGCCTGCGCGTGGTCTCGTCCGAGACATAAGACGCAGATGATGTGCCGATCCTCGTCCGAGAGGAAACCTCTACACGAGGCGCAGGAACGAGACATTTGAAACAACGTCTAGGCTCTTTTTGAGTGTGTAAACGAACACACGGAATGGTAAATATAAAGGATATGTGCCGGATGGCGCAGCTGGAAGGCAGGCTGAAGGCGGAGAGTCCGACGTCCTCAGGCTGCAGAGTTCCGCTGGCTGCGTATCGATGGCAGGCTTCGATCCAGAGCTCAGCGAGGTGAGTCGCTGAAGAAGAATTAATCTGACTAACCTGGCGAGACAGGGTCTTATATACCCTTGGCTATGCAAATTCTGTTGCCCCTTGTGGCGGGAAAATAGTAGGGCCTGATTGGTCCGTCCCGCCCAGCGGTCTCGCCATAGGTTGCTGCAGTTGCAGCAGCACAGCCAATATGCAAGCAGCAGCTTCCTGCTGAGAGCTGTGCAGCTGCACTGCGTGTTATATGGTATTTTTAGGATAAAAATTTGCTTCAATATCTCGAGGAATGGAATTCCTTTTTTTAGCGTTTAGCAAACGCAATACGAGAGTACTCTCGAAAGGGAACTGGCCACTCTCCATTGATAAGCATTAACTTTCTTGAAGGTGGGAATATGTTTAAACAAATGCTTGATAAAGAGTTCAAACCAACGCATACTTACCATTGCAAATATTTGCTGTTGCTGCTCTCGGTCTTTCCCGTTTCTTCTCCACGAACAAGAATGGGCTGACTGAGTCCGAAAGGCCCTTTTGGTCTTTTCAGGTAAAAAAAAAGAAAGAGAAAAAAAGTCATAATATATATACATACATTATATACAGGAAAAAGTACTATTTACAATATTTGGATTTAACATTAAAAGGCATTTAAAGCATGGTAAGTGTTGTGGTTACTGTCTATTTTCAACAAACATCACATTAAAACTGCCAATACTGTGGTAAAAGCATGGTAAGTTTTGAGGTTACTGTCCTTTTACTGCACCTCTCACATTAAAACTAAGGTACTGTGGTAAAAGCATGGCAAATGTGTTGTTTTTATTGTGCTTCTACTTCAAATGCCATGTTGGAACTACAAGTAGGTATTATTAAATATGAATAACTGTTTAAAGTTCTATAGAACCTCACGTGACAGTGTTTAATCACCCTATTAGCAAGGTGTGTTGATCTAGAAAGCAAAGAAATGCTAAGCCTGAGTGGAGAAGAAAGATATAATGCAGTGACTGAACATAATCTGATCAATAACGACAAGCAGAAAATACTTTCTATTAAACATTAGGCAGAGCTGCCAACTCTCACGCATTGGCCGTGAGACACACGCATTTGATCGGTTTCACACGCTCACACGCCACACCCCCGATTTCTCACGCTGAAGTGCCAACCTGGTCTGTCAAATGCCTGAAAGATGAGTTTATCTATAGATCTACATGTTGAGCCGGTCATGCTTTCGGTGAGGTGGTTCAAGATAAATGGGCAAATAAATATGGTGTTGCGCGACCTAAAACTACATACTGTTTTGGGTTCTGACGAGAACGAGCCTGTAATGAGCGAAGTGGAGCTGTGACGCTCAGAGGTGCGTTTCCCCAAAGCGTCGTTCGCTAACTATGGTTACAAGTTCCGTCATTATAAGCATAGTTAAACGAGTCGTGTTTCCAGAAACCATAGTTCCAACGAACGTTCGCAAACAGCATCGCAAAGTTGATTTGCATACATTTTGTTCTTGCACTGATGTTAAATGTGTAGCCATTTTGCACTTGGGCAGCCAGTTTGAGATATAGGCTATATGTATTGTGTGTAATGATTCTGACAGTTTTTTTCCATTGAAATGACTGGGGAAAAGTGTCCCAATAACCCTGAATGCCTATACTCTTTGAAATCATAATTACATTGCATTATGAAGCTTGAAACCCCAAATATTAAAACATTCTTCATGAACAATTATTCAGTTATTTGTAACAATCTCATTGTAAAAAAGAAGAAGAAAAATAAACATGGTTTCAATGAAGCCAGCTACTTTTTGATAGTAACTTGTAGTGTAGCTATTTTCAAAAGGGTAGCTTGAATATAACTTAACTACTCAAAGTTGTTTTTACTACAACACTGTTTTTTTTAGATCAGCCACAGCAAAAAAGAACCACACAACAGACAGAAGAGCAACAGACAGGACAGTTATTTTCCTTTTTCTTCCCTGTAAATGTATGCTGTATGTTGATGTATAATCAATTTGTTCTATTTAGACAAAACTATGCCTCTACATAGTGCTTTAAAATTGTGTGTGTGTGTGTGTGTGTGTGTGTGTGTGTGTGTGTGTGTGTGTGTGTGTGTGTGTGTGTGTGTGTGTGTGTGTGTGTGTGTGTGTGTGTGTGTGTGTGTGTGTGTGTGTCTATAGGATATACTGTATACAAAGCGTCATATAGATGCATTTTGTCTTAATAGAAAGAATTCATTATCAACCTTATCTATCAAAGGCAAAAAAAGAAATCAACAACAAAAACCAATACTACCCCATTCGAATGCTGATGCAGAGAGAGTGTTTTCTGTGATGTGTTTGTATATAGCTAATATATATATATATATAGCTATATACACACACATCACAGAAAACACTCTCTCTGCATCAGCATTTGAATATATATTCAGCATTTGAATAATATATATATATATATATATATATATATATATATATATATATATATATATATATATATATATATATATATATATATATATATATATATATATATATATATATATAGCTATTACTATAATATTATTAATTATTTTATTTTTTGTTGCAATTTTTGCTTTGTTCGCGGCAAAATTTTGGTTGGCCCCACCAAATCTCACTCTAAGTTTTTTTGAAAAGTTGGCAGCTCTGCATTAGGACATAATATTTATGACTACTCACCAATATGTGGCACACGTGAACTGATGCCAAACATTGCGATGTGTTCTGAATGAGACTTCTTCAGCGCAATTTCATACCAATAGAATACCTCCAATGGTTTCCCATTGAAAGCAATGGAGTCTGTACAGTGACGCCGTGGGATAGGGGTACCTGTGGCATCTTCATTGACTGTGACTGTGTTTGCTGATGCAGTTATGAGCTGTTTGTTGAGTAATTTATCACATACGCGTGTGCTATTGCTTACGGTGAACTGCAAAGATTGAAGTTAAAGTCATGTTTTTAATTATTTAACTACTAAACACATGACACGCTATGCTTTTGCAGTTTATATTAAGAAATGTTCCTTTTCAGTGGACTCAAATGAAATAAGTTTACAGTACAAACACTGTATAAAGACTAGTTTTAAAATGAGAATTGTTTGAAGCAACCAATTTTCCAAATTAAAAGAGTTACCTTCCATGGTATTATTACGGTAACATACTGTAAAAAAGGAGAGCTTTAAATAAACAGTAGAGGGCTGTAAATTAACAGTACATTGCTGGCAACCACAGCTGCCAGTAGATTACCGTTATTTTACAGCATAATTTTTTACAGTGACCCCACAGCAAAATCTTCAGTTTTAAATGAACACTTTTATGCGTCCACACTACAGTGTTAGAGTAATTGAAGCATTGTTGAAGTCAATTAGATAATTAAGAGATTAATTAGGTGATAATTGAGAATTATTGATGAGCACCTGCTGTTAACAAGCATAATCACTGAAGGAAAGAAAAACACAAGAACTCAGAATCAGAAGAATCAGAAAGAGCTTTATTGCCAAGTGTGCTTTCACACACAAGAAATTTTTCTTGGTGCTGAAGCTTCCAGTGCACATGTACAAACACAACAAGAACATAGTAATACAAATTCTAAAAATATAAATATGAAAAATAGTATAAAAATATAAGGTCACAGTTACGTTTGGTGAGAATAAACATTTACAGGTTATGAACATATTTACAGTATTTGAGTAGTATGAATATATAAATATAAATAATCTCCTGAGTTTAGAAGATTGCACTACACAGTCAGAGTATTGCACTTTGGGGGGGGGGGTTATTGAACTGTTCGAGAGGGAAATGGCCTGTGGGAAGTGTGCCTAGATGTTCTAGTGGCCAGTGATCGGAGCCACCGTCCTGATGGTAACAGTTCAAACAGGCGGTGTCCAGGGTGAGTGGAGTCTGTGATGATTTTCCCTGCTCTCTTCCTCACTTTGGAAGTACAGGTCCTGGAGGATTGGCAGGGGAGCACCAATAATCCTCTCCGCAGTCCGGATTGTGCGTTGTAGTCTCTTGATGTCAGATTTGGTAGCTGAACCAAACCAGACAGTGATGGAAGTGCATAACACAGACTCAATGACAGCCGAATAGAACTGAAACAGCAGCTCCTGTGGGAGGTTGAACTTCTTCAGCTATTGAAGGAAGTACAGTCTCTGCTGAGCCTTTTTCACAAAGAAAAAGTCAATGTGATTGTCCCACTTCAGGTCCTGAGAGATGGAAGTGCCCAGGAGCCTGAATGACTCCACTGCTTCCACAGTGCTGTTCATGATGGTGAGTGGGGGGAGAGCTGGGCTCTTCCTCCTGAAGTCCACAATCATCTCCACCGTTTTGAGCGTGTTGAGCTCAAGGTTGTTATAACTGCACCAGACAGCCAGCTGTTCAACCTCCAGTCTGTAAGCAGACTCGTCACCGTTTTGGATGAGGCAGATGACAGTGGTGTCGTCTGCAAATTTCAGGAGCTTCACAGAGGGGTCTTTAGAAGTGCAGTCATTGGTGTACAGGGAGAAGAGCAGTGGGGAGAGAACACACCCCTGGGGGGCGCCAGTGCTGGTAGTGAGAGTCCTGGATGTGAGTTTCCCCTGTCTCACGAGCTGCTGCCGGTCTGTCAGGAAGCTGGAGATCCACTGACAGATTGAGGATGGCATAGAGAGCTGGGTCAGTTTAGCTGTGAGAAGATCAGGCATGATGGTATTGAAGGCCGAACTGAAGTCCACAAATAAGATCCTTGCATAAGTCCCAGGTCTGTCAAGATGTTGCAGGATATAATGCAGTCCCATGTTGACTGCATCATCCACAGACCTGTTTGCTCTGTAGGCAAATTGAAGAGGATCCAGCAAGGGTCCAGCGATGTCCTTCAGGTGGGCCAGAACCAGTCTTTCAAACGACTTCATGACCACAGACGTGAGAGCGACAGGTCTGTAGTCATTAAGTCCAGTGATTTAGTTTTTTTTGGGGACAGGAATGATAGTGGAGAGTTTGAAGCAGCAGGGAACTTCACACTGCTCCAATGATCTGTTGATGATCTGCATGAAGACTGGGGCCAGTTGGTCAGCGCAGGCTTTCAAACAGGCAGATGAGATGCCGTCTGGGCCTGAAGCTTTCCTAGTCTTCTGTTTTTTGAAGACTCGGCTCACATCCTCCACACAGACCTTAAGCTCGGGTTGGATGACAGGAGGGGGGAGGAGAGGGGGAGCAGGAGGTGATGGGGGACGTGTGAATTGCAGATCAGAGCGGGTGTGTGGTGTGAGACTGGGCTTTTCAAATCTGCAGTAAAAAGCATTCAGCTCATCGGCCAGTTGTTGATTCTTAGCAGATCGGGGGGATGGTGACTTGAAATTGGTGATATTCTTCAAGCCTGACCAAACTGAAGCTGGGTCGTTTGAAGAAAAGTGGTTTCTCAGCTTTTCAGAGTAGCTTCTTTTAGCAACTCTGATCTCCTTTGTCAGTCTGTTTCTGGCCTGGTTATACAAGACTTTATCCCCATTTCTGTAAGCATCCTCTTTGGCATGACAAAGCTGTTTGAGTTTCCCAGTAAACCATGGTTTATCATTAGTGAATGATAAGAATGTCCTGGTAGGAATGCATGTATCCTCACAGAAACTGATGTATGATGTAACAGACTCTGTGAGCTCGTCCAGATCGGTGGTAGCAGCTTCAAAAACAGTCCAATCAGTGCAATCGAAGCAGGCTTTGCCTCATTAGTCCATCTTTTTACAGTCTTTATTACAGGTTTAGCTGATTTCAGTTTCTGCCTGTAGGTCGGTATAAGATGAACCACACAGTGTTCAGAGAGCCCCAAAGCTGCCCGTGGGACGGAGTGATATGCATTCTTTATTGTGGTGTAACAGTGGTCCAGTATATTACTGACTCTGGTGGGACATGTAATGTGCTGTCTGTATTTTGGCAGTTCACGGGAGAGATTTAATTGCTTTATTAAAAATCCCCAAGAATGATTAAAAGAGAGTCTGGATACCTTTGCTCAGTCTGAGCTATTTGTTCAGCCAGCTGTTGTAGCGCCGCGCTCACACACGCGTCTGGAGCGGTGTACACATTCATGAGAATGAACGAGGAAAACTCCTGCGGCGAGTAGAAAGGTTTAGAGTTTATGAAGTGCGCCTCTAGATTAGGAGAGCACATCTTCTTCAGCGTTGTTACATCTGAACGCCAACTTTCGTTAATGTAGAAACACAATCCACCACCTCTCGTTTTCCCTGTGAGTTCCGCGATGCGATCCGCTCGGAACAGCTGGAAGCCCGGCAGATATATAGTGCGTTGTCCGAGATGGCTTCACTCAGCCAGGTTTCAGTGAAGCACAGTGCAGCAGAGTTTGAAAAATCCTTGTTAATGCGGTGAGGAGAAGAAGTTCGTCCGTTTTGTAAGGAAGTGATCGGAGATTCGCAAGATGAATACTAGGGAGTGCAGTGCGGAGACCGCGCGCACAGAGTTTCACCAGCGCGCCTGCTCGCTTCCCCCGCTTGCGTCTGGCCGCGCGTTTTAAACACACTGCTGCGGCTCCGACGAGAAAATCTAACAAAACGTCTGAATAATCAAAAACTGCAGAAATGTTGTCTGGTGTGTGTTTCCTAATGTCCAGTAGTTCGTCTTTGGTGAAACTGATCGGAAAAGAATGACTAAACGCAGAACAAACAAACAAAAACAACACAATAGCTGAAGAGCTCCATACCAAGGCTGGATTAGGAGGCCACGGCGGACAGAGGCCAATGGTCAAATTTGGCCAGGATGCCGGGGTTAAACCCCTACTTGCTTTCCGGAGGACATCTTGGGATTTTTAATGACCACAGAGAGTCAGGACCTCAGTTTATCTCATCCGAAGGATGATGCTCTTTGACAGTATAGTGTCTCATCACTATACTGTGGCGTTAGGACCCACACAGACCACAGGGTGAGCACCCCCTGATGGCCTCACTAACACCTCTTCAGCAGCAACCTAGTTTTCCCAGTTCCATCCAGGTAATGACCAGGCTCAGCCCTGCTAAGCTTCAGTGGGCAACCAGTCTTGGGCTACAGGGTAATATGGCTGCTGGCACACAGGTGAATGGAATGATTAATGAGGCAAATCAAATCAGTAACAATGACAACCAATAAGGATGATCAAATGATACCTACCTTTTGACTCTCCTTGCTTTAGTTTTGGAGTTATGAGTCTTTACTCTTGTGTGTTACTCAGGGAAAAAATGCCTTCAGGGTTTAAAGGGTTAAAAGTGCAAAATTGTTCCAGATTGGGCTTCAGAAAAGGTATAAATAAGCTTCATGTTGCTTTCAGCTGGCTGTGTACTTAATAGTTGTTGTTGTTGTTGTTGTTGTTGTTGTTGTTGTTGTTGTTGTTATTGTTGTTGTTTTCTAACATTGCAGCTAATCAGCTAAACTGACTGTTTAAGATACCATTATTCGAATTTGCTTTAACACAAATTTAGCACTATTTTAAAGAAAATGGTAAAATTGCATTTGTTTATTATGTGTGCTACATATCTTCGTGTCCCATAGTAGCAAAACATTAGCTAAACGTCAACTGACATTTTTTTTTATAAAAAAAAACTGCATAATGAATCTTTGTCCCAGGCAAATAATTTCCTACATATGTATGTTTCTTCTCAAATAAAAAAATTATGTCCACTCAAATAAATAGTTTGTATCTGTTTATTTAAGAGCACAATAGGCTTGATAATATACAGTTGCTTTGCATCGGGTGCTATTTACCCTGTCTGGGTTTATTGTCCAATGATGTCTGGCCGAATATGTTATATTACCTTATATATTTCTCTAAAATAGAGTTGTACATACAGTCACAATGTGCAGCCAATGAAACCTTACCATATACTGTGGCTAAACCAGGGTTGGTATTCGCACATAGTAAATAGGTTTGTTCCAATTTGTGCTGATGATGTTTGGAATTCATTCTTCACTGAACTTGAGTGCTATCTGTAGCCCTCACTCATTTACCCAGTTACCAGGACAACCACATTGGCCCTAGTAACCAATCTGGTTTCCATGGGAACTATTGCAGACTAGTCTCTTCATTGTCAGTGTCAGGAATTAGAAAACAGGAGAAAATATTGCCCAAGTGCACAGGACAAGAGGCTTGCACTCTTTTTTTTTCATTTTCTATTAACATATATTTTTAGGTAGTGGATAGATGCTCTTTACACTAAGTGGAAATAGTAGTTAGATAATACACTTCTAGTATTCTTATATATTCTTTTTGTACCTCAGTGTATTATAGTATATTATAAAACAGTATGCAGTAATAACAACAAACACCTAGCCCTAGCCCTAACACTACTCGTTAAACACTTTATTCCTAATATTAAATACCCATTTGGCTTTTTTTCCCCCACCTTTTTAATTTTTTATTAATTATTATTTAAAATGCTGCTATGCGCTGATATGCGATATGGGAAAAGGGAGAATAATTATTTTTTCAGAATTACAGTGAGATCAGAAAAAAGGCGGATTCTGTCACGACCACAGCAGACTCCTTGGCTCCTCCCCTTCATTCACAATCCCCAGAATACTAATCTTACACACCTGATACTGTTTTTGATCACCATGAACACTATTTAAACCACCACTTTCACCTCACTCAATTGTCTGGTCTCGTTGCTACACAAGAGTTAAAGACTCCCTGTGGTGAAAATCAAGTTTTAATGTTGTTTGTGTCTATGTGGTGTTTTTAATATGCTTTAAAGGATTAGTTCATTTCAAAATGAAAATTCCCTGATAATTTACTCATCCCCATCTCATCCAAGATGTTCATGTCTTTCTTTCTTCAGTCGAAAAGAAATTAAGTTTTTTGAGGAAAACATTCCAGGATTTTTCTCCACATAATAGACTTCAATGGCAACCAACGGGTTGAAGGTCCAAATCAATGCAGTTTCAAAGGGCTTTGAAAGGGCTTCAGAGGCTCTGCACGATTCCAGATGAGGAAAAGGGTATTATCTAGCGAGACGATCTGTCATTTTCTTTAAAATGACAGACCCCCCCCCCCCCCCCCTTCCTGGAGAGGAAGTCAGCCACAGCCATCTGAGCACCCGGCCTGTGGACAACCTTGAATTTAAAAGGCTGTAAAGCTAGATACCAACGGGTGATCCGCGCGTTGGTATCTTTCATGCGGTGGAGCCACTGCAAAGGGGCGTGGTCCGAACAGAGGGTGAACTCCCGCCCCAGGACGTAATACGGCCCACCTGATGGCCAAACACTCCTTCTCTATGGTGCTATACATCGTCTCTCTCTTAGAGAGCTTCCGACTGATGTACAGCACCGGCCGCTCTTCACCCTCCACCTCCTGGGACAGGACCGCGCCCAACCCCCTGTCCGAGGCGTCAGTCTGTAGGAGAAAAGGGACAGAAAAGTTAGGAGCTTGTAAGAGCGGTCCACCACACAGAGAAGCCTTTATCTGAGTAAAAGCCTGCTGGCACCGCTCCGTCCACTGAACTGTATCTGGTACCTCCTTTTTAGTTAGATCAATCAGCGGGCTAGCGAGGTCCGAATAATTAGGCACAAACCTTCTGTAATATCCCGCTAGCCCCAGGAACTGTCTAACCTCCTTTTTGGTCTTGGGTCTCGGACAGGTCGAACGGCTGCAGTCTTATCAATTTGGGGACGCACCTGACCATGACCCAAGTGGAAGCCCAGATATCTTACTTTTACCCGCCCAATTGCACACTTCTTCGGGTTGACCGTGAGCCCCGCCCTTCAGGACAGCCCACAAATGCTGCATATGACGCTGCCAGTCCGCACTGTAGATGATGATATCATCTAGGTACGCAGCGGCATATGCAGCATGCGGCCGGAGAATTCTTTCCATCAGACGCTGGAAGGTTGCAGGAGCCCCGAACAAGCCGAAAGGAAGGGTGACAAATTGGTGTAATCCAAACGGCGTGGTGAAAGCGTCTTTTCTTTGGACATAGGAGACAAGGGGATCTGCCAATATCCCTTTTGTTAAGTCCAGTGTTGAATAAAAACGAGCGGTCCCTAGCCGATCAAGCAATTCGTCAACCCTCGGCATTGGATAAGCATCAAACTTCGACACCGCGTTCACTTTACGATAGTCCACACAGAACCGGACCGGACCGAGCCGTCAGGTTTAGGTACTAAAACTATCGGGCTCCCCAGTTACTGCTGGACTCTTCTATTACCCCCATGTCTAGCATAGCCTCTAATTCAGCCTGAACCACTTTTTTCTTGTGTTCAGGCAAGCGATAAGGCCGTCTCAACGTGGTGCTGAATGAGGTCGGTCCGACCAGGTAGGGGCAAGAACACGTCAGCAAACTCTGCTTGTAAACGTTTTACGTCAGTGAGCTGCGAGGGTGAGAGGTGGTCTCCCCCAGAGGCCAGAGCGAGAGATTGAGGCTTTTGGACCACCTCTGGCCCGAGATCCTCCTCTCCACTCACTACCGTTGCTAGCATCACTGACTCCACCTCAGACCATTTCTTTAACAGGTTGAGGTGGTAAATTTGACGTGCCCCATCCCTATCTGATCGTGTCACCTCATAGTTGAGATCTCTAACTCGCCGTGTGACCTCAAAGGGCCCTTGCCACTTCACAAGTAATTTCAGCTGGTGTGTGGTGGGCGTTCTGGCGCAATATGGCTGCCGTCGCATCATCCAGGTGGATGCTGCACATTGGTGGTGGTTGAGGAGATTTCCCCTTCTATATGTAAAGCGCTTTGAGTGCCTAGAAAAGCGCTATATAAATGTAACAATTTAAATTAATTAATTAATTTAGAGCTAGACCCAATCACTTTATCTCCCGGTGTAAATTGACGAAGCGTAGCCCCTCTGTTGTTCAGCTGTCTCTGTTTGCCCTGAGCCTGTAACAAATTCTCCATCGATAGCCGCCCCAAAGTGTGGAGTTTTGTTCTCAGGTCCAGGACATACTGAATTTCGTTTTTGCTCGGGGAAGGTTTGTCCTCCCAAACCTCTCTAAGGACATCCAGAGGCTTGGGGGCTTGGGGGACCTCGCGGACAGCGAACAACAGAGGCTCCAGCCACTTATCCCAATTTTTGAATTATCGGAATTAGAATTATCGGATGCCGGGGGTGCGGGTTAACTGCAACCTCAACACTATGCGTTTGTCCCCGAAATTGAATATCCACGGGCAACAACGGATAGTTTACCACTTCCCCGTGCACACACCTCACCTTAACCATGCGGCTATTATCCAACGCCTTAGGCTGAATCAGACTTTGATGGATGGAGGTCTGGTTACAACCTGAATCCACCAAAGCTTGATAAGTACCCCCCTTGATACTCACGGTATCTGGTACAGGCCAGCTTGATCGGGGCAGCTTGCGGCACGTCGGGGACCTGGATCAGTGTCCCCACCTCCATCACTGGACACTGATCAATGAAGTGTCCCGGGTCCCCACAGTGCCAGCAAGCTGGCCCAGACTTCCCCGCCGCCCTAGTGGCTGGAAGTAGGTTGGGATATTGGCATGGAGAGAGTGCCGGTGGGGATGAGGAGGGGAACGGGTCGGTGGTCACTCCCCCTCCCCTGGGCGCCGGTCTGGGAGCTGCCGATGCCTCGGGCGGAGTACCCTTCCTCCACCTTGGCGCTGGTCTGGGCAGCATCCCGCCGCGAGACCTGGGAAGGGGGACAGGTTTAGAGAGAGGAGGTCTGGTCCTCTGCCAATTGGATGGCCTGGTTCAGCGACGTCTGGCGGTGGCACTGGATCCACTGCGCGGTCTTCCTTGGAAGCCACGCCATGAACTGCTCCAGTACCACGCGATCGATGACTCCCTCGACATCGCTTCCGTCGGCCATCAGCCACTTGCGGCACGAGTCCCGGAGCTGTTGTGCGAAGATGAAGGGCCGGCCAGACTCATCGAGGGCCAGGGTCCGGAACGCTGGCGATGTTGCTCCTGGGTCCGACCGACCCGCTGGAGAATAGCGTGCTTCAGGTCGTCGTAGACCAGGAGTTTCTGGACTGGCAGTTGGTGTGCGGCTACTTGGGCCTCTCCGGATAGCAACGGCAGGAGCCGCATTGACCAGTCCGCCTTGGGCCATCCCCGGACCTCGGCGGACCTCTCGAAGAGGTCGACGTATGCCTCAGGGTCGTCCTTTGGTCCCATCTTCGAGAGTGGGATGGCGGCTCCCGGTCTACCCAGCTCCGGAACAGTTTGCGGTCTTCATGCTGGGCCTGGAGGAGAGCCTCGAACCTCTTCTGCTGCTCCTCCCTGACGGCCCCTGATCTTGATGTGTTTCCTGATGAAGACCGGCGAGCGATTATACGAGGTCCGCAAGTGGCGTTCTTGACGGAGTCTCCATGGCTTTCGGTTCGTGGTTGATGTGTGTGTCAGGAAGGAAGAAGGCGGGGTCGGCGTGACTGGGACAACTTTATATACAAACAGAACAAGCGCTCGTGGGCACATAAATGCAATAATACACTCAAAACTGCTTCAGCTTAATCACTCGGTTTTCGCTGTGTCTCTCAGGCAGGCAGGCACATGCAAAGTTAAAGTCCAAACTCTCTCTCTCTCTGCAATCAGACACAGGTGTTACTCATCTGCACTTGACCTACTTACTCACCACTCGGCTCCGCTCTCTCTCTCCCGCTACAGACCTCGCAAAACCACGCCCCCTCCGCCACAACATCATTTTCATAAAGAAATACATAAAGAAATTTGATACATAAAACAATAAAACAATTCTATTCTGATACATCGACTTGTAGATGAGCCTGTATAATTTACTCTTCCACTTCTTCTTTGTCAGTTTCTGGTTCAAACATATACTGTATGGCTGAATTAAACCAATATTTTCAATTACCAATGTGCAGTGTTTACTACAGTAAAGTTGAGCAAGTGAATCTCTGAGCTGGTGTGAGTAAGTGGAGGCAGGGCTAATTCGCATATTAATGACGAATCAGAGGAAACAGGAAGAGAGTTCATACAGTCTATAGTGCTGTCTAGGAACAGCGAAGAAGAATGAGAAACGGGGTGGGATAGAGTGGGAGACGATACCTGTGTATTGAAGTCCATCAGCCAGTCCTTTATACTCACCAGTAAAACCTCAACCACAGATGGGCTCACACCCCTGGTCAGACTCACTGGGGGGCTCCTCTTCTGGGGCGAGGGTCCGTACTGGCCTCTGGATGACTCGCCGGGGCGCGTGGTAGCTCCGTCTGCGGAGGGCTCGCACGATTACTCCATGTTTGCTGGTGGTAAAACAGGCTCTGTGTCCGGCTATTTTCTGGACCGGGGGCAGACACTCTCCAAACACTGGATGATGGCGTCCCTCCAGTTGAATCCAGAGGTGTCTGGGAAGTCTATGGGATGGTGGTAGTTCGCCCCCATCCAGAACAATGATTTCAGGGTCTCGTCATCAAACGGGCAGGTGACAGAAGAAAGAAGTCTTTGGTGAAAATATTGAGCCACAGCAGCAAACCTGGCTGCATATTCCATATTAGGTCGGTTGATCTGTCACAAGATGAAGATGGGGATGAATGACTGAAGACAATCTATCAAATATCAACATATTTTAATAAAAACCAAAGGGTAAACAGGCGTAACAGTATGTAGCCAAACAATAGCATACACAAACATCGACCGACAACTGAAGACTGAAAACAGAGGAACTAAATACACAGAGATAACGAAATAACTGATGAGCAGCTGTGGTGGAGGATTACTGTCCATGGTGACTGATGAGTGGCAATTTGAACAAAGGAAACATGTGACTGAAGACAAACAAACTAAAAGACCATGAAGACACTATGAGCTCTTGTGGCAGGTTGAACTTCCTCAGCTAGCAAAGGAAGTACACCCTTTCCTGGGCCTTTTTCAAAATGGAGCGTCCCAATGAGTGTCCTATTTCAGGTCCTGAGAGATAGGAACCTAAATGGCTGTTCATTAACCCCCTCGAGTCGGCGGTCGCGCCGGCGCGATCGACACACTTTTTTTCTTATCAGTGCCAAAGAGACTCAAATAACTCTGTAGTTTTTTATCATTCAGGCAAGTGTTATACATCATTATAATCTGTTAAATTCCTATTTTTTAAATCATTCATCATTACCAATTATTCAGTTATTTGTATTTACTGAATACTGAATTGGGTTCAGTGTCACAATATTACTGTTTTTTTTGTTGTTTTTTTACTTTTTTCAAAAACATTTCTGATTGAAATATTGTTTCTTGTTTTGGCAGATAATTTTGCTTGTTTAAGCAAAAACTCACTTCATTTAGATTTTTCCCCCCGGAAAATGTTTACTTCTTTTTTTTAATGTTTTATTTTTTTATTTTTCTAGTAAATTAATCTTGATTTAAGAATTTAAAATATTTGGACTGGAAACAAGAAAAAAAATACTATATAAGAAGAGCATTTTTTTGCAGTGTAGTCAAATTTTTGATCATTTAAAATAATAGGCCTTATACACTACATTCTAAATAAACTACAAAAATATATTTCCTTTGTCCTGTTGCTCCCTCTCAGTCACATACCTGAAGCTCATTCATACTGGGAGCCATAGACTAGTAGCATGTCACCGTTATTGAGATTCATACGCTGATTCTTTAATGTCTTTGTGTATCTTTTTGGTGCACAATCCCTCAGATTAGAACACAGCTGAACAATCACAGGACTATTACAATCAATTATGAGAAACTATTAACATGTCAACCAAACAAATAATAAACTCTGAATATGATCAATGAATCAAACACTACATGATGATCATATCTTTAAATCATCAAATTGCTGGCTTCATCTGAACACAATTACTCTTGCAGTTCTTGCCATAATAAACACAATTACATCAGCCAGAGAAAAACTAATGTTAAAAGGTCAAGAGTCAAAATACCCAACTATAGAAAAGAATGATCACCATAATGGTCAACAAAACATTAACATCTAAACCTCTGTTAACTCTCAATAAGAACTTCTGTAGATGACAGAAATAAAGTCAATCTGGTTAGTAATAAGTGAAGCTGGTAATAAGTGTACTTTTTTTGAGGGGTGGGGGGGTGGGGGGTTTATTCTAACCAAAATTCAATGTCTGCCCAACGTTGGAGCTTGACGTCAAACAAACGTTGGATTTAGACGTCAAACCAATTTTCATTTTTAAACAAAATCCAATGTCTGACTGACGTTGGATTAGTTGGAGTCCAACGTCTACCTGACGTCACATTGACATACTGTGACTGCTGGGATTATGCGTTCTTTTGTTATCTCAGGTGTGATACCCAGCATTAGTCATGATCTTTCATGACGCCTCCTCGCATACAGCCTTTGTAAAGAAAAAATGTCTTTACCAAATGTAAATTAAAATATTGTTTTATGTGAATGAGTAGGCTCAATGATTCTCACATCAGTTTGAAGCAAAAACTCTAGGCAACAACACCCATTAGTCAAAAGTCAAAAGTCTTGTGGACACATATCTATTGTGTTTTGAGGCCTTAATTTTAAAACAAAATATTTTTTTTTTCAAAAACCACGCACAAACCTTATTCTCTCAAAAATACAAGCATGTACATATATGTTTCTTAGATATTCCCAGCAGGCACAGTACGTCAACATGACGTCAGAAAGACGTTGAACTCCAACTAATCCAATGTCAGTCAGACGTCATATTTTGGTTGAAAATGAAAATCGAGTTGACGTCTAAACCCAACCTTTGTTTGACGTCAAGCTCCAACGTCAGACAGACGTTGAATTTTGGTTGGACTAAGCACCGTACTGTAAAAAAAAAAAAAAAAAAAAAACGTAAAAAAAAGGGTGAAATGTTTGACAGCACATTAAATCTCTGAAGATCTCAGCAAAGGAGGATTAAACACCTCCACAAACAGCATTACCAGCTTCACACATTACTAACCAGGCTGACTTTATTTCTGTTATAAATCTAAAGAAGCTCTTATTGAGAATTAACAGAGGTTTAAATGTTGATGTTTTATTGAAAATAATAGTTTAGTTTGACGTCACCATTATGGTGATCATTGTTTACTTTAGTTGGGTAGTTTGACTTGACTTTTTAACTTGAGCTTTTTTCAGCAATGGTGACGTGAACAATGCATTCTGGGAGCTATAGACTAGTTTTGTATGGAGCACCCAGAATGCATTGCGGCATGAAGCATGTCACAGTAATTGAAATTCATAACGTTCTTTACGATTCTTTAATGTGTGTGTGTATCTTTTTGATGCACAATCGCTCACATTAGATCACTGCTGCACAATCACAGGACTATTACAATAAATAATGAGAAATTATTAATAGATATCTAAACAAATAAAAGACTCTGAATATGATCAGTGAATAAACACTACTATATCTTTATCATCATCAAATAGCTGACATCATCTGAACACAATTTCTCTTACAGTTCTTGCCATAACAAACACAGTTACAGTAGCCAGAGAAAAACTAATGTTAAAAGGTCAAGAGTCAAACTACCCAACTAAAGCAAACACTGAACTGTAAACAAAACATTAAAGGGGTGGTAAAACACATTCTTTCGAAGGCTTGATTGTGTTTGTGGGGTGCACTGTAACGTGTTCATGCTTCGATTTTAAAAAATTGCATTATTTTCATATATTTTACCTTTATTCTACACTGCTCTGTCCCTCCTTGTAAAAATGATCTGATGGTTTCCGGGTTCTATAAAGCCGGTCCCTCAAAAATACGCAATGGGCTCAGATTGGTTAGCTGGCCCAGTGTGTTGTGATTCGCTAACCGCCTAGTGCACGTTTTTTCGGAAACATCACGCCCTTACCTTACTGTGCCTGCTGGGTTGGTCTGGGTTGGTCTGTGACAGTCTTGAAATCCAACAGTCTCTAACTCTGTTGTTTATTCCTAAGAATACATTTTGCATTTTGACAAACGTTATATATTATATTTTTAAATCAAATGTACAACCACAACCAACGTTGATGCGTTGGGCGTTAATGGTTCAACATTACAATCTCGAGATTCATCACAAGAAAGGAATGGAAAAAGTTGTTGCAGATGCCCTTTCTCGGGGGTTAGGTATAGTTCAATTTTCTTAGTCTTATTGTGTTTGTTTTTTCTCTCTTGTTTGCTTTAACTGTTAGTTTTACCCAGAACCTGTCTCTCTTATAAAAAGGAGATTAGGTTCTTCTTTTAGGTGGGGGGAGTGTGACAGTCTGTGCCTCTCACGCATGCGTCGTGGAGGCATACACGGAAGTCGAGAACAAGTTGGTTAAAGGTGTTATTTTGATTTTTTTTGCGCACAAAAACTATTGTCGTCACATCGTAAACTTATTGTAGAGCCACTGTGGTGAGATAGACTTTGTAACGACGTTTTAAGTGCCTTTCATGGATCTTGGAAGTGTCAATGTACTGAATGCCAATGGAGGCCTGTCTGAAGCCTTTCTCAGCCATCAGCTTTCAACTAAAATATCTTCATTTGTGTTCCGAATATGAACGGAGGTCTTACGGGTGTCCAACGACATGAGGGTGAGTAATTAATGACAGAATTTTCATTTTTGGGTGAACTAACCCTTTAAGGACGCTGAAGCGGAGCATGGCAGGAGAGAGGAGATTCACCAGCAAACAAGCTTTTCATTTTTATATTCTATTTTTACCTTTTCTTAAGTGGGTTATTCTTTAGTTTATTGCCTTAATACTTCAGAGTTGTTTAATTGTTTGTTATTATACGTGTTTCCTTTTGTGTTATGTTTAGTTTCGCGATTTAAATAAATATTTTCATTTAGTATTTTGGTTTCACGTGTCCTTCATTATGTTGTGTTCCCCTTTCTGTGGAATTTAAGAAGGAGTTCGTAACAATATTCAGAGTCTATTATTTGTTAAGATATCATGTTAATAATTTCTCATAATTGTTTGTAATAGTGCAGTGCTTAGTCCGACCAAAATTCAACGTCTGTTGAATTGAACGTCTGTTGAACGTCTGTTGCACTGATGTACTGTGCCTGCTGGGAATGCGAGAAAGCTGGAGGAGCACCCAAACCTTCGATAGCCCAAACCTTGCTTACTTAAGGTATGTAGGTTCCAAAACCATGGTCTGAAGTAAGTTCAGTCAACCTGAAGTGTGAGTTAACGGTGACCACACAAAGACATTCTCAACCGAGCGCAGAATTCAGGAATCAACATGAAAACAGCCGCTAAGGAGAAGCGTGACTTAGGCCATGTCCACACGAAGCCAGAACTTTCCCTATCCGATCTTTTTTTTTTCCTCGTTTCAAGAAATATCTGCGTACACACGAGAGCATGAAAACGGCTTAAAACGATGTAGTATACATGCCAGGCCAGTGTGTGGCACTGTAATTCTGCCACAGAAATACACTAAAAACGGAGAAGAAGAGTTGTGGCTAGAAGGGGTACGGCAACAGTCAGAGGTGAGGTAAAATCTCACAATAAAATAACAATAAATAAATGTACTACTTATCAGATGTGTTTTATTAACGCATACACCTACCCCAACCCTAAACATACCCTTACAATAATGCAAATACAGTAATTAAACAACGCAGTATTGATGTGCGCATGCCCAGTGCCCGTAGTTGTATTCCTTCTAGTCTTCCCCGCGCAGGACATGGTGTGATGACATCACCGTTTCACAAAATATACGGATTGGCTGTATACACGAAACCGCAAGGGTGTCGTTTTCAGATTATCCACTTTAGGACCCGGTTTCAAAAAATAGCGGTTTCAGTCTCCCAAAACGCCGGATCTGTGTGGACGAAACGCCAATACGATAAAAAATGTATACGTATACAGCGATACGCGTCTCCGTGTGGACGGGCCCTTAGTGCATATCACCACCAATGGGGCAGTTGTGCAATCAATTTTTTAATCTTATCTTTTAATCTTTAATCATTTTTTTTTATTATTTCAGTGACCAAGAATTATGGGCCTATTATTGTTTGATTAATGCTAATTTGATTAATGCTAATTATAAATTAAAAAAGAAAGATTGACTGAACAAAAATATCTGTGCTTGCAAAGATAATGTTATTGTCTAGTAAATGTTTTATGTTTAGCTATTTTACTTATATATTTCTTGGTGAGTGTAACATAGTCACACACACACGAGTCAGAGATAAACAAATAGTGTTTCAATCAGCAAAGGGAACACACAGCAGAAACAGAATAACTACTAGATAACTAGTTTTAATCTCTTCCGCTCTGCTGGCCCGTGGGCGGGTCCAGAACGACTTCATAATAATTACACTTAATTTTGTTAATGTTTCTGGGGATACTATCACCCAATATATGGTACCATTTGAAATCTTAAAATGTCATCTTTACACAGAATATAATGACATTTGTGTATATGTAACACAAAGACGTAAGATAAAGCTTAAATATACAACAGTCCCAAAACTGCTCTCCCCCCTAATATCGATGAAGAAACATGAATATGAATTGTTAACATATACCACAAAACAGAAAAGTCACATATAAAAAGAAAGCTCTAATTCTCAGGAATATGACTGTGTTTTATTGTTTTAACATTATAGTTCAAATGATCGTCAAAAGAATCGTGCAGTGAAATATGATCATAGTAAAAAAAAAACACAAACACTATATTATCTTTTACTCTCAGAAAAAAGGTACAGTGGAGGTACAATTTTGTTCCTTGGTAAACAAAATGTATAACTGTACCTTTAAAGGTACACAATTGGTCCTTAGGGTACAATTAAACAATTGTTTTCTTAGAGCAGGGGTAGGCAAGTTCGGTCCTAGTGAGTCGCTGTCCTGCAGAATTTGGCTCCAACACTGAAAGACATCTTTAGAAGCTCTTACTGAGAATTAACAGAGGTTTAGTTTATTGATGTTTTATTGAAAATGTTTGGTCACCATTATGATGATTAGTGTTTAATTTAGTTGGGCAGTTTGACTCTTGGCTTTCTATGTGAATTTATGGATTTTGTTACAGTATTATCAACATACTTAATCTGTTCAAATTAAAAGAAGCCATAAAAAAATGTTATGATGAAAATTATATTGACAAATATTGACCAGCAATACATTCTTGCCACAGATCACACACTCTGAATTTTGATCTTTAAATACATGTTAAGGAAAATAAAGCTTAGACAAACAGATATCAAGAATCAGCATATGAATCTCAACAATGGTGACATACTTAACCCTGAAATGCATGCTGGGAGCCATGAATTGTATACTGTGGTGGCTTGGAGCTAAACTTTGCAGGACAGCAGCTCTCTAGGACCGAATTTGCCTATTCCTGACTTAGAGGTACAAAAATGTACCCTTAAGGGTACCACCCCAGTGACGGCCACTTGTACCTTGTTGTACTCTTATTTTTGAGAGTGCAAATTCCAGTTCCTGATGCAGTTAAAGACTACAACAAGTACATGGGAGGTGTGGACCCTTATCGGGTACTACATTATCTTGCATAAGACAACAAAATGGTACAAGACCTTTTTTTTTTCTTTTTTTTTTTTACCATTTTCTAGATATTGCCGTGGTGAATAGTTTTATTCTCCACCAGCAGCTGACAAGAGAACAGGGCCTCCTGTAAACTGCACAAACTGTCTGGAGCTAATCCGGGTCTGATGGACATATTATAGAGGGTCAGACATTTTTGTTTGTGTTATGTAGGCTAATTAGTTATGCAATTAGTTATTAGTATCCAAATAGTTCTTGTTTTGAATTAGTTAGTTTCATAAATGTTTTATAGCTTTTCATAAATTTATTTTGAAATATTTGTGTTGACATAACTAACTGGGCAGTGGATCTGTAGTTCCCTGCATGCTCTCCATTAGGAGAGTAAATGAAAGGATTAAAGTGTTATTTTATGTGTTTTTCTGTAAAGGGAAAGATGTTGTTAGTTAATGTTAGTGTTTAATGTTCAGTTATGTTGTACATTTAGAGGAGTTTCTGTAATGTTTTTTGTTAATTTTATGCTGAAGAGTGGCGCCTGAGTTTAGGCTGTGGGCACTCAGTTATCTATGCTAATGTCAGGAGTGACACCTCTTTTCTTGTATTTTCAGCATATACATTGTATTCATGGTTGAGCAGCTGCATCCAAGCCTACATCACCAAGTGCAGTGCAAAGTGTTCGATGCAATGGTGTAAAGCACATCACCACTAGGCTCTAGAGCAGTTGGAGACGTGTCTTCTGGAGTGACCAATCACGCTTCTCTGTCTGGCAATACGATGGACGAGTCATGGTACGAGAATGGTACTTGGCTGACTGCATTGCATCATATGTAAAGTTTGGTGGTGTGGGGTAGTTTTTCCGGGGTTGAGCTTGGTCCCTTAGTTCCAGTGAAAAGAACTCTTAATGCTTCAGCATACCAAGACATTATGAACAATTTCATGCTCCCAACTTTGTGGGAACAGTTTGGGGATGGCCCCTTCCTGTTTCAACATGACTGCGCACAAGTGCACAAAGCAAGGCCCATAAAGACATAGATGAGTGAGTTTGGTGTGGAGGAACTTGACTGGCCTGCACAGAGTCCTGACCTCAACCCGATAGAACACCTTTGGGATGAATTAGGCCAGGCCTTCTCGTCCAACATCAGTGCCTGACTTCACAAAGGCGCTTCTAGAAGAATGGAAAAAACTCCCATAAACACTCTCCTAAACCTTTTGGGAAGCCTTCCAAGATGAGCATAAAGCTGTTAGCTGCAAAGGGTGGGCCAACTCCATATTTAACCCTATGGATTAAGAATGGGATGTCATTAAAGTACATGTGCATGTAAAGGCAGGTGCCCCAGAACATTTGGCAATATAGTTTGACTGTCAAGAGAGTAAAGAATCAGTTATTCATCTTCTGCAAAAGACTCTCTGGCTCAAAAGACTGTAATGAGCATTTCCAAATATATTCAAATAGAAAACATATATTTTAAATTATAAATATATTTCACAATAGTAGTGTATATATATTATGATACCAGCACAAGCACACTTTTCAATCAAAACATTTTATTTTATATTATTTTGTTACATTTTGCCAGTATAAAATTATTTTGTGAACCTTAAATTGGTTGCTTATTCTATTCCGTTAAAGGACGTGAAGTATTTTTTTGTCAATTTTTTTAATCCCAATTTTACTTGTTATGCAACACATTCATGCTTGTATGTGGGTTTAAATTATTTGGCTTATATTTACAAAATTAACAAGAATTTAAGAACAATTCCACCAGGAGAGTGTTACATTTGTGACATAATGCTGTTATATTTTGTTTCTTTTGTTGTTCCTGCTGTTTCCTTTTCCTCCTTTTATAGAAATGGTCCTGGAAGTAATGTGCAGATGTTGGTGGTTGGAACAGACCATACAGTTCCACAGAATTCCTCTGGAGGGAGCTCTGCCTCTTTGATTGTTTCTGACTAACTGTTTTTGTACTGTGTTAGATGGTGGAAAGTAGTGTGACAGATTGTGATTTCTGTGATCTCTTCCTCGTGTTTAACATAGTGCTGCTAGCTATGTTTGATACACTGTATTTATGAAACATCATCAATCCTCATTATACTGTTTGTAACTGTAACTGTTTAATTATTTGGGAAGCTGTAGGGGCTGAGTGCCTTGTTGTTGTTTTTTAGGCCAAAAGGTTCAAGTTAAAACTTTATTATAAGTCCAAAGGGTGATTTTTGGTGCAGCATCAAATTTATAACCATATCATACAACATTCTGACATCTTCCCAGCAGGCACAGTATATCAATGTGACATCAGAAAGACGTTGGACTCCAACTAATCCAATGTCAGTCAGACGTAATATTTTGGTTGAAAATGAAAATCAGGTTGACGTCTAAACCCAATGTGTGTAGAAGCTCTTATTGAGAATTAACAGAGGTTTAGATGTTGATGTTTTATTGAAAATAACATTTTAGTTTGACGTCGCCATTATGGTGATCAGTGTTTAGTAGTTGGGTAGTTTGACTTGACTTTTTAACATTAGTTTTTCTCTGGTTGTTGTAACTGTGTTTGTCACGGTAAGAAACGCAAGAGAAAATGTGATCAGATGATATTGCCTTACTTGATGATACAGATCTGATCATCATATAGTGGTCTATTTCATTGATACCACCCAGAATCTAATCTTTTAATACATGACGTTATTAATAATAGCAAGCCTGTAATTCTGCATTGTCCATTAAACATTTTGAACTCTAGCATCTATTAGACTCACTCAGAAATCAATAATCAAAGTGATCAGTGTCCACACAACATTCAGTAATATTTGAGTGCAGTGAAATCATTTGTATTTAGTACATACAACTGTTAGGTTTTACAGTGTAATATGCACCTTTTAAGGGTGAAAAATGTACAAAGGTACAAGCTTTTGTACCCCTAAAGGTACAATTTTACAAAAAAAATTCTAAGAGTGTACAATATCTCTGTTCAAAAAGGCACTGTCACACCATGTCATAAAATCATTCAACACTGGACCATGACAATTCTCATCCTTAGTCAGCAAACTAACAATAGCATGTATACAAGTTTATTTCAGTTATTGTATTCAACAAATGATAACAATTAGTAAAAGACAGTTTTTCATATTTCAATAACGAAGCCTAGGTCAGCTTTGTTCAATCTCTCAGTTTTAATCAATACAAATCTCTGTGCACACTTTAATCCTTTAGAGTCATGGCGACCGGCTATATGATGAATCTTTGCATGAGTTTATGATTTGCAGTTTGTGATTGACAGATGTGATGGCAGATAGTTATTTAAAATAAACAAAGACAAACAACAGTTCCTGTTCTAGGATTTTAAACACTCAAAAAATTATTTTATGATGCTGTTCACTTTATTTAAGAAATTCATCTTGATTTAACACAATTGGTTTCTTGTTAAAACGTAATTGATTCATGTTAAACTGACTTAAAACCGTTACTCTTTGACATAACTTGATGTTTTCATTTCAAATAACATGTTTCAATCAAGTAACCCAATCAAACAAGACTTTCACTTCCCATCATGCTTTGCAAAGGGGCTGTTGAGCATGTGCTTGGGGTGAGGACCTGCTAATAACAATTGAAGTTGTTTTAATATTAAAAAGCAGCTATTATGGACATGCCATGGATAACAAAACCATCTTCTGGCTAGCCGATAAGACTTTGTAAAAGGTTTTGCAAATGTTGTAAAAATTGTATTTCACTTAAATCAGTTAATTTGGATTACTTGTTTTGGTTTGTTTTTTATATTAATTTTAGAATAATTAAATTTAAAAGTTTTAGACAAAATTAAGAATGTTAATCTGATTTAACTAAATGGCATTGAAATAAACTTACGTAAAAAACGTAAGTTTACTGAAATAAACAATGTTAATTAAATTCAACATAACCCAATTACGTGGAACCTGTTGACATAAAAAAAAAAATAAGTAAAACCCACGTATCATTTTTTTATGTCTAGAGAACATAATGGTGCAAACAGCACTATAGCAACACCAGGAGGAGGGGAATAATCGTTAACAGCAAGACAGGTGAAATCAACCTAAAAAAAATAGATATACAGAATGATTTACTATTTACAATAATATTCTGAGATGTTTCACTGTATGGTATAACAAATATATTTTTCATCTAAAAAAAAAGAAAATTCTGTTATTGTTACCATTCAACATATTTGTATCAACATATAAGATATATTCCTAGACAACTACACTGAAAAAAATGTGTTATGAACCAAGCTAAGTAAATGAATTAAATCCAGTATAAAAGTTGGTCCAGTGGCTTAAAACCATGGAACTGATATGCAGAAGGTTGCTGGTTCGATCCCAGCGGTCACCACCAGTGTGTCCTTGAACAAGGCACTTTTCTCCATGTTGCTCCAGGGGGATTGTCCCTGTAATAAGGCCACTGTAACTCAGTCCACTTTGGATAAAAGCGTCTGCCAAATGCATAAATGTAAATGTAAAAAAAAGGTTGGTTCTCTGCGCATGCGCGCGAATACTGTTTCTTTGGCGCCTCTGCAGTCAGTTTCACGCATAGGTTTCACGCAGTGAGAGTTGAATCGAATTTCATCATTCGATGGATTCGCACGGTAAGTAATATTTCATATTATACATTACTGTTTATCACAATAAATAGTTTGTTGACTATAACGTTAAAGAATATAAAAGGTTCTGAACGCATATTGGACAAATTCCACAGCGGCCATCGATCACATAAGTTACCTCGCGCGCCGGCAGCCTTATATACAAATACTACCAATTTATGACATGTAATGTACTTTTAAGATATTTTGGCAATAATGTTGCTTTATAAACGTAAAATATACCGTTTATTCATAAAGATAGCTCCTATTTAAAGTTGCTTCAACGTTTTTGAGCTCCAGTCATCATCAGCCGTTCTCACCGAGAACAGCTGTAACGTGAACCGCCGCCAGTGCTGCTAGAATCGGCAGTGGCTTCTAATGTGTCTTTGGTGGTTACACATACAAGTTAGCCGAGCGCCTGGCGTTTCCAGTGGTATATGATAATATATGTGGACAAACATTTACCTTTTAATTCAGAATCCAAGCTATATAGTGTAATAAGAAATATAAATCAAAACATACAACAGGTCCATGATTCTACACCAGAAGGGACAGACACAGCAGATAATGAGCAATCCTCTTCCATTTCTCCAATAATCAGCTGGATCTGTAAAAGAAAGAAAGAAAAAGACATCGATTCACTGAAAAGTCCTTAAAAAGGGAGGATTTTGTTTTTGTACCTTTCCTTTAAACAACATTTGACATTGAGACATTCTGGCTATATGAACACAGAGTCCGCTCAGCTTTGAAATGGTTATTGGTAATTATTATGCATAAAATTTGGTCCAATGTAGCTTGGTTACCAACATTATTCAAAATATTGTGTTTCACAGAAGAAAGTCATACAAGTTTGATAAGATATGAGAGAGAGAAAACGATGAGGGAGTTTTCATTTTGAGTGAGCTATGCTTTTAAACTCAAGAAGGTACGTTTGAACCTGAGCTCAAGTGCCTTGAGTTGCCTGTGTTCACATTTCCACACACATAAGGGTACCGTAACAGTATTAATGTTGGATATGACATGAATACTCACTTCCTCTGAAGATCATGTGGCAGATTTTCATTCCCAAAACTTCAGGATTATGAGGGGGGAAGAAACACACACACACACACACACACACACACACACACACACACAAATGAATATTAATTTATTTGATAAAACATTAATATTAATTATCAACTTACTGACAGAGACATGGACTTGCAAAATGTACTCACCAGGTCCATACAAAAACTTGACAGTAGATCCAAACTCCTGGTTTGCCTGTAATTCTTCAGAGTCCAAGGATGGTGGTTTCCTGTCCTCTCTGCAGAACAAGTGTACAAGTGTACATACATCTCAGACAACTCATTCCAAAACTACTTTACTTTTATGACAAGCTTGATCTTAAAACTAGCTGACAGTAGGGATGGGCATTATGACCATATTATACTTCATACATGAGAAATTTTATTTCACAATAACAATATCACAGTATAGTTATTTTATAGATATTTTATTAAGAAATACTACAGAATAATACTGCTTAGTCTTCACTGCATGATATTCTATGCATTAATATCACTTGATTCTTAAAAACGTAGAAGGTCTTCTCTAGTCTTTTGTTGTTTGATTCAAATTATGAGACGGCAGTTTATTAAGCTGCTGCCCCTTTAAGAACGAAAGCACAATGACAAGCATCCGGGATTCCCCACGTTAACTTGAACCGTTTAACTCTAACGTTACTTCAAACATTACTGACTGTTTAAATCAAGCGAATACCTCACATGACAGGGATTTTGAGATAATTGTGTGCAATATTGTATAGTCACTATCATCGTCATATGCCCAGTCCTAGCTTAACAGTATTACAACATAACAAAACACAGAAACAGAATATGCAAGTTATTCGCGATTAGCATATAACTTTAATACACTATACAGTATATGTTGATATGACAGTAGAAAAAATATAAAGGGATTTATTTACCTTCTGCCGTCTGTTGTCCGCCATTGCTAACTTAAATGTCTGTTCATATCCATGTTTTTCGTTCTCAGTCGACATCCCACAATCAAAATTCGTCCAAAATAAGATTTTAACAGATGTAAAATGATCCATGTGATGCCATTAATGGACCGACGAAGCAGTCCTTTTGCAGATTAGAATTGCCGCGCGCGCGAGCAGCCGAGCACTCCAACGACAACGGGTGCATTTTCAAATTTGATCGGTAGAAGGTGCGCACAGTTGTCATTGGCCAGATTTCTAGATGACGTTCAGATTGACCAATCACGCTCAAGTGAACACGTAAAGACAGCAAATAACCTTACAAATAATAATGTTTGTTTTAAACTACAGTTAGCAAATGTGTATATTTATTTTTATTTGCTGTTATATTTAATTAATTGGTCAAGTGGTGTTTTGTGGTGTGGGCAGAGGCTTGAAAGTTTCAACCTGGAGAGAAGTGCAGATTTGTACTCTTTAAAAACAGATTATTGTTTGATATTTAGTTTCCTATATAGTTTGTTATATTTGTATCCAGAATTACAGTTTGAATTTAAAAATACACCTACACTGTAAACAAAAAAAATTATTAAAAAAATCAAATGACTGGCAGCAACGGCTGCCAAACAAAAACATAAAATTAACGTAATTTATCTTAATTTATATAAGGAAAAATCTGTAAAATAACAGTTTTCTCTCAAACTTTTAATGTAAATTTACGTAAAGTTTTTGCACTTTATTTGAATTAAGATATTTTACTTTAATTTTACAGTTTTTGTTTGGCAGCCGTAGCTGCCAGTCATTTACCATTTTTTTACGATTTTATTTTTACAGTGAAACTAATAAGATTTACTTTAAAATTACAAAGAATAATGTTAAATTGTTAGTATGGACATAAACCTTTAATATAATGAGCTAAATATTTTATTACAGATTAGTTCTGTAATTTTACATACATTTGTATGTAATTTAAGAAAACAGAAAATTACTGTATAAATAATACAGTAATTTTCCTTTATAAAAATGAGAATTACTGTAATTTGTCATTAATGATAAAATAATGGTCAAGTTGTTAATTTACAGATATTTTTTGTAATTTTACATGAATTTGTATGTAATTTATGAAAACAGAAAAATACTGTATAAATAATACAGTAATTGTCCTTTATAAAAATGAGAATTACTGTAATTTGTCATTAATGATATAATCCTTAAAATAACAGTCAAATTGTTTATTTACAGATATTGTTTGTAATTTTACATAGTTTTAAACATAATTCAAAATTACAGGAAAATACTGTAAACAATTTAGAGTTATTTTCCGTAAAATTAGGATTTTTTTTTTACAGTGTAGTATTTCGTTATGGAACATCATTCAATATAGTGAACAATCTGTTGACTGATTTAAGAAAATAGTGGTTATGAAGCATTATATAATATGCTCAACGCTAGAACATTTATATTTGGTTATGGATGTTTTTTTTAATCTTTACTACAGAGACATCCCTTCTTTTTGCTAGCTTTAATAGTGTGGTAAATGTATCCAGAATGAGCAATAATAATCATTGTGTGCTTGCTTTCATTTGAGGTGTTCCTTGCACATGCGAGTGACAACAGACAGAGTTTCCAGGTTCACATTTTCAGTCCAGTCCGAGAGTTTTGTTCCAACAATTTGCACAGTAAGTAGTATTTCATTATGGAGCATCATTCAATACAGTAAACAATCTATCTAAAAACACTAAACAAATGTTTTAACCATGCATGTAATACTAGCTTTTCCGAAATGTATGAAAGATTATTTTATAGAAGGTTCGAGTGGTGTGTGTATGAGAGGAAATGGAAACAAGCACAATATGGTGCGTGTCTACTGCTACGGAGCGTGCGTATTTAGTTCATTCCTATGGAAGTTGAGCATCTTCAGGTTCGCAAGAGTGAAGCTCCCCTAGTGTCAACTGGCACGGAGCAGGGGGAGCATTTTCAGTTAATTCCTATTGAAGTTAAGTGTGAAGTTCAACTTTCATAGGAATGAACAGAAAATGCTTCGCTCGCTTCACGCCAGTATTACCATTACGCTGCCGAACAAATATTGCCCAGCACTTGCCCTCCAACTTCAGGGAGAAACTGCTGTCTTTCCAGCGCTATGTGATAGGCCTAAGCGAAAAACAAAACATTCATGTTCTCAGATAGGTAATGTGGATCAAACCCCTGTTTGTCATGCCACAATCTGTCACTATACATAAAAAAGAAAATAAATCAGTCATTGTGAAATCTACTGGAAATGAGAACTACAGGTGATTTTTATTTTTATTGTATTAAAGTCTTTTTTTATTTTTACCAGTATTTACCAAACGTACAATATAAAAATAAAAATGTGCAATGTGACAGTGTTTTCAATTTGGTCCTAAAAAAGGGGTTTGTCTTATATTCTAAACAATGGGGTATAATTAAGGTAATTCATTTTTCTGCCAACTGTTTATCCTCAGAGCTCGATGCATCTACCTTGGTGAGGATGAGGCATGCCTGGTGAAGGAGTACATGGTGAGTGTTGGTATTTTTCTGAAGAACAGTGGGCAATTTAAATATGCTGGACAAACTGGTGATTCAACTATCAAAAAAAGTTGTTGCTCATCTAGGTAATCAGGGCTTTTCGTGGCTCATAAATGGTTAAAAATTAAAGTTTTGTTTGCTCACCAAGGCTGCCTTTATTTAATTATAAGTACTGGAAAAACTGTAATATTGTGAAATATTATTCAAATTGAAATAACTCTTTTCCACTTGAATATGTTACAAAGTTGAATTTTTTTATTTTTATCATTACTCCAGTCTTCAGTGTCACATGATCCTAAATATTTTTTTTTATTTATTTGTTTTCAAAATTATCAATGTTGAAAACTTTTTTTTTTTTTCAGGATTCCTTGATGAATAGAAAGTTCAAAAGAACAGCATTTATTTTAATTAGAAATTAATACTTGTATTCAGCAAGGATGCACACATCAAGTATTTTTTGAGCATCAAATCATCATATTAGAATGATTTCTGAAGGGTCATGTGTCACTGAAGACTGGAGTAATGATGATAAATTCAGCTTTGATCACAGGAATAAATTACATTTTAAAATATTTTCAAATTGAAAAGAGTTATTTTAAATTGTAATATTTCACAATATTACTGTTTTTACTGTAGTTTTAATTCAATAAATGCAGCCTTGGTGAGCAGACGAAACTTTTTTTAAAGGGATAGTTCACCCAAAAATGAAAATTCTGTCATCATTTGCTCATCCTGAAGTTGTTTCAAACCTGTATGAGTTCTGCTGAACACAAAAGAAGATATTTTGATGAATGTTTGTAACCAAACAGAGAGAGAGTAACCATTCACTACCATAGTATTTATTTCCCCTACTAGTGAATGGTTGCTCTCTCTCTGTTTGGTTACAAACATTCATCAAAATATCAAAATATCCTTTCTTGTTAAACCTGTATGGTAACAATTGGCCACACAAGTAACCAGACACAATTTATTAGAACGCAATTGCTAACAAATGGCTGACATTTATAACATTGCCCATAATAACAGTCCATTTCTACAAACACACTTTTGATCTGCTGATTTGATCTGCTCAAGAATCATAACTCCATCAACAACAATTCCAATACAGTCTCCAAGAGAACTCCTTCTTCCTTTTTAATCACGCATGCCCATAGTGATGTTTACCAGGTCTTTCAAGAAGTCATCTCTTTGACTGTCCTATATTCAAAAACATCAACAACAACCAAAAACATTATTAGACATTGTTTGTGATTCATAACGGTTTGACAAGTTCATACAATCAAGGGTGATCGATAAGATTTTTTTTATGTTTTTAAAGGGATAGTTCACCCAAAAATGAAAATTCTGTCATCATTTGCTCACCCTCAAGTTGTTCCAAACCTGTATGAGTTTCTTTGTTCTGCTAAACACAAAAGATAAATGATAGTGTATTGTTACAAAAGCTTTGCATTTTAAATAAATGCTGTTATTTTGGACTTTCTATTCATCAAGGAATACTGAAAAAAAAAAAAAAAGTTTTCAACATTGATAATTTTGAAAAAAAAAAAGATTTTTTTATTTTATTTAGGATCATGTGACATTGAAGACTGGAGTAATGATGTGGAAAATTCAACTTTGTAACATATTCAAATAGAAAATAGTTCATTTAAATTGTAATAATATTTCACAATATTACTGTTTTTCCTGTACTTCCTATAAATGCAGCCTTGGTGAGCAAACAAAACTTGATTTTTTAACCATTTTTGAGCCATGAAAAGCCCTGATTACCTAGATGAGCAACAACTTTTTTTGATAGTTCACTGTTCTTCAGAAAAATATAAACACTCACCATGTACTCCTTCACCAGGCATGCCTCATCCTCACCAAGGTAGATGCATCGAGCTCTGAGGATAGCCTCTCTCTTTATATGGACATCACTTGTCTGAAAAAATGATCAAATTTGTAATATTTACAATCCATAAACAGTTGGCAGAAAAATTAATTACCTTAATTATACCCCATTGTTTTGAATATAAGACAAACCCCTTTTTTAGGACCAAATTGAAAATACTGTCACATTGCACATTTTTATTTTTATATTGTACGTTTGGTAAATACTGGTAAAAATAAAAAAAAGACTTTAATACAATAAATATAAAAATCACCTGTAGTTCTCATTTCCAGTAGATTTCACAATGACTGATTTATTTTCTTTTTTATGTACAGTGACAGATTTTGGCATGACAAACAGGGGTTTGATCCACATTACCTATCTGAGAACATGAATGTTTTGTTTTTCGCTTAGGCCTATCACATAGCGCTGGAAAGACAGCAGTTTCTCCCTGAAGTTGGAGGGCAAGTGCTGGGCAATATTTGTTCGGCAGCGTAATGGTAATACTGGCATGAAGCGAGCGAAGCATTTTCTGTTCATTCCTATGAAAGTTGAACTTCACACTTAACTTCAATAGGAATTAACTGAAAATGCTCCCCCTGCTCCGTGCCAGTTGACACTAGGGGAGCTTCACTCTTGCGAACCTGAAGATGCTCAACTTGCATAGGAAAGAACTGAATATGCTCGCTCCGTAGCAGTAGATACGCACCATATTGTGCTTGTTTCCATTTCCTCTCATACACACACCACTCAAACCTTCTATAAAATAATCTTTCATACATTTCGAAAAAGCTAGTATTACATGCATGGTTAAAACATTTGTTTAGTGTTTTTAGATAGATTGTTTACTTTATTGAATGATGCTCCATAATGAAATACTACTTACTGTGCAAATTGTTGGAACAAAAAAAATCAAAATAACACCTTTATCCAACTTGTTCTTGTCTTCCGTGTGTGCCTCCACGACGCATGCGTGAGAATATGACGCAGATCCGGCGTTCGGACACATGACCCAGAAGCGATTTGTTTACAAGCAGAGGAAGACGCGCGTATCTAAGCTGTTGAATTCTACATTGATCGTGCTTAAGGTCTCGGCGTAGTTCTCAAAATGGAGTTAAAGTGTGCATTTCATGGATTCCCGAACCCCGGTGCTACGTCATATTCTCGCGCATGCGTCGTGGAGGCACACACGGAAGACAAGAACAAGCTGGATAAAGGTGTTATTTTGATTTTTTTTCGCACAAAACTATTGTCATCACATCGTAAAATTATTGTAGAGTCACTGTGGTGAGATGGACTTTGTAACGACGTTTTAAGTGCCTTTTATGGATCTTGGAAGTGTGAATGTACTGAATGCCAATGGAGGCCTGTCTGAAGCCTTTCTCAGCCATCAGCTTTCAACAAAAATATCTTCATTTGTGTTCCGAATATAAACGGAGGTCTTACGGGTGTCGAACGACATGAGGGTGAGTAATTAATTACAGAATTTTCATTTTTGGGTGAACTAACCCTTTCAGTGGTAAAGATCTTTGCAGGATCATAGTAACCCCTTGTTAACGTGTAACACAAAAAAAGGTTCAGAATTCCAACGCTATACTGTGAATGTGAATTTGAACTATAGGAACTATGTAGAAATTCTCCACATATTATAAAATATTACAGCGCAAACACACACACACACAAACACAGTAGTTGACTGATATATTGGAGGCTTTTCACACAGAACGCGTTTTCCATTCCAGTGTTTTTCTATGTAACTTACACAAACGCTACATTTACGTGTTTCACGTGTCACCACAGTGATTTTCAGCCACTGGAAACGCCAGGCGCTCGGCTAATTTGTATGTGTAACCACCAAAGACACATTAGAAGCCACTGCCGATTCTAGCAGCACTGGCGGCGGTTCACGTTAAAGCTGTTCTCGGTGGGAACGGCTGATGATGACTGGAGCTCAAAAACGTTGAAGCAACTTTAAATAGGAGCTATCTTTATGAATAAACGGTATATTTTACGTTTATAAAGCAACATTCTTGCCAAAAAATATCTTAAAAGTACATTATATGACATAAATCGGTAGTATTTGCATATAAGGCTGCCGGCGCGCGAGGTCGCTGTGGAATTTGTCCAATATGCGTTCTGAACCTTTTATATTCTTTAACGTTATAGTCAACAAACTATTTATTGTGATAAACAGTAATGTATAATATGAAATATTACTTACCGTGCGAATCCATCAAATGATGAAACTCGATTCAACTCTCACTGCGTGAAACCTATGTGTAACCGGTCGACTCGCACTTTCCCAGCGACACCAGTTAGGAGTGACTTATCTGCGTTGTGTATTAATGTGGACACGGGACAACAGACGACAGTTCACTGGATCTTTAATCACTGCTGCTGCCTGTTAAACATAGAAATAAGCAGCCTCTTTGAGTGAGATTGCCCTTTTCCTTTCTCTCCCATGAGATTACAATATCAAAAGGGGCAATTAACAATGAAAAACATAAACATGATACCTTTCACAACATAGGAAACATACCTGTTAAACATAGAAATAAGCAGCCTCTTTGAGTGAGATTGCCCTTTTCCTTTCTATAAAATAAATGTGTTGTACATTTAATCACCATGTGCTCACTTCCATAAATAAAGAAAAATATAACTCCAAAATAATAAAATGACAAAAATAACCACACATAGAAGTAAAATAACACTTTACACATGTGTTTGAGTGAAAATATAGATATAAAAGCAATAATTGGGATAAAGATTAAAGAAGATTATCAGGAAAATTAACAGATACCCACCTCTCCCATGAGATTACAATATCAAAAGGGGAGAAGAGGGGGGGGGGGGGGACAGGAAGTTAAGGCATCTTGTGATCACACAACACTTAAAGGAGAAGCACTCATTTTGATCAGGTAACCACAGAAGACATATATGAACAATTTTGTGTTAATTATTCCCAACAGTACATATTTATCAGTGTAATTTCTATACCCGTTACATATGCGTGAAACTGACAGCAAAGGCGCCAAAGAAACAGTATTCACGCGCAAGCGCAGAGAACCAACTTTTTTTACATTTACATTTATGCATTTGGCAGACGCTTTTATCCAAAGTGGACTGAGTTACAGTGGCTTTATTACAGGGACAATCCCCCTGGAGCAACATGGAGAAAAGTGCCTTGTTCAAGGACACACTGGTGGTGACCGCTGGGATCGAACCAGCAACCTTCTGCATATCAGTTCCATGGTTTTAAGCCACTCGACCAACTTTTATACTGGATTTAATTAATTTACTTAGCTTGGTTGAAAACACATGTAATTCAATTAATTTTTTTTATTAAATTCAAAAACTAAATTTAAATGATTTAAGCAAGCTAAATTTTATTAAGCTTAATTTAATAAGGGCAATAATATTTTTTTTCAGTGTATGTGTATCTGTATTTGTACCGCATGACAGATATTTCAACCATAAGATTCCAAACAGGCCTATTAAAGTTGCAGATTTCTAAACTTAACTATAAAAATAACATAATAATGAGAAAAAATATTTGTTTGAAGGTTTTATAAAGGAAACTACTAGATGATCTCTGCCTCTTATTTCATTTGTTCAGGCAGTATGTGTATATAATTTTAAATCCATTATACATTATGTTTATACTGTCAGTGGCAGGGAAGTCAGTAAGTATTTTAAATGTTCCTCAAACACACCTTCTACTATTGGCCACTAGTAACTTTCACTTTCATGTCGACTTACTCTTGTTTGCTCACACTGTCAAGCTTTGTATATCTGCACCAGTGCTTTGGTCAAAAGCTTGCTGTTTCAGGAAATGCCTTTGAAATGACTAGAACAGAAAAAAAAGATCCATGACTAGGTCAGGGAAATCACATGGGAAAGTGAAAATATTTACAGCATTTTTCTTCCTTTATTTGAGTGGGAGGAAGCATACTGAAAAATCACAGAGAAATGAAACCGACTCATTCAGGTCAGTTAAAATCTACTTGCAGACTACAGCTATATATTTTAACAAGATTAGGAAACGCATGTTAACTTATTCATGCAGAATAGACATGCTTTTTATGTATAAACAGCCAAAATGCCTGCCTGGTCTCATCGTTGATAAGTAACTTTCAAAGACACAAAACGTAAGGTTTTCTACGTTTGGATAGATGCTGAAACTTAAAATATGGACATATTGATTTGACTATTAAATACAATAGAATCAAAACATTAATGCCACGATTTTAATATTATTCATACATTCTCAGAAAAAAAGGTACAGTGGAGGTTCCTTGAAGAACAAAACGTATAACAGAGGTTTAGATGTTGGTTTTATTGAAAATATTTGGTCACCATTGTGGTGATGAGTGTTTTCTTTAGTTGGGCAGTTTGACTCTTAACTTTTTATGTGACTTTGTGTTACAGTGTTAACATAACATAAAATCTGTTCAAATCAAAAGAAGCCATAAACAAAAATTGTCATGAAGAAAAATGGTTGACTAAACTCATCACTGACTAAAAATATCAATAAATAATATTCACCAACAATACTTACTTGCTACAGATCTGAATTTTGATTTTTAAATACATCCTAGGGAGAAATAAGTTTAGATGCACACAGATATCAAGAATCAGCAAAGTAATCTCAACAATGGTGACATACTTAATGCTTTAATGCAGGGGTCTCCAAACTCGGTCCTCGAGGGCCGCTATCCTGCAGAGTTTAGCTCCAACCCCAATTAAACACACCTGAACCAGCTAATCAGTGTCTTACTAGGACCGGGTAAGACCTTGATTAGCTTGTTCAGGTGTGCTTAATTGCGGTTGGAGCTAAAATCTGCAGGACAGCGGCCCTCGAGGACCGAGTTTGGAGACTCCTGCTGTAATGCATGCTGGGAGCCATGAGTTTTATACTGTGGTGGCTTAGTAGTAGGGTTGGAGCTAAACTCTTCAGGACATCAGCTCTCTAGGACCGAACTTGCCTACCCCTGACTAAGAGGTACAAAAATGTACCCTCAAGGGTACCACCCCAGTGACGGACACTTGTACCTTAATCGATTACTGATCGATTGCTCCTGTCTGCCTGCTGTGTCTGTTGCTCTGTAGCTCAAGTCTGTAGCTCTGTAGAGCCTTGCTTACGTTTGAATCTTTATTTTGATATTTCCTCTTTCTTCTACTGCTAAATATAACTTACTCATCACCATACATTGTTTAAAAATTGCCTATCACGTTAAATTTGACATCGCTAGCTTTTAATCTAAATCACCATCACACGTTAGCATTTTGCTAGCCTGTTAGCTTGTTATCTCTGCACCCGGGCCTCCCTTTTTCTGAGTTCATAACTTGGATTAGTAAATTGTGTCCAGCAAACGATTGTGGTAAGTGGTAAATTGGATTAATCAACAAACACGGTAAGTCATGTCTTCTCCTGTCATTATCACCTGCAGTGCATGCCACATGTTCAGTATAGGCTTCTCCGCTGGCGAAAAGGGCTTCACATGTGATAAATGTAAGGAGATAGTTAGGCTGACGGAGAAGATTTCAGAATTAGAAACACGCATCCATACTTTATCTGAGAGTAGTGAGGATGTAACAGCTTTAGACACTGATTTGGATGCGAATAGCTTAGTGAACTCTGTACATTCTTCGGTTCCGGCTGCAGGGCCCTCGCAGCAGGGAAACTGGGTAACAGTGAGGCAGCATAGTCGCAGACCAAAGAACCGCTTTTCCGTTCCGGTTAGAACATCAAACAGGTTCTCCCCTCTCAGTGAAGCACCCACTGAGTATCCTGTTGAAAGTGCCCTAGTCATTGGCGATTCTATTACACGGAACGTGAAGATAGAGACACCAGCTACCATAGTCACTTGTTTACCGGGAGCCAGAGCACCTGACATCAAAGCAAATTTAAAAGTGCTGGCTAAAGCTAATCGTAAATTCTCTAAGATTATTATTCACGTCGGCACTAATGATGTTCGACTTCGCCAGTCGGAGATCACCAAAATTAACATTAAAGAGGTGTGTGAACTCGCTAGTACGATGTCTGAGGCTGTTTTTTGTTCTGGACCGCTCCCGGTAAAAAGGAGTGATGAGATAGTTAGCAGACTATCATCACTCAATGGCTGGTTGTCTAAGTGGTGTCTGCAAAATAACATAGGGTTCATAGACAATTGGAAAAGTTTTTGGGGCAGACCTGACCTGTTGAAGAAGGATGGCATCCATCCCTCTTGGGGTGGTGCCGCTCTTCTATCTAGTAATCTGGCACATAGTCTTAGAGCTAAACCTTGACTCACTAGGGCCCAGGTCAGGAAGCAGACAAACTGGCTAAACCGACCGTCTGCTAGCTGTCTCACGTTACCGGAGTCAGATAAATCCCAGCACATAGAGACTCTTTCACCTAGATATTATCATATAGAGACTGTGTCTGTTCCCCGAATTAGTAAATACAAAAAAACATCAAAACCATTCAACAGTAAAAATTTAATTGACGTCCAACAAATAAACAAAATATATAATACAGATGAACAATTGATAAAGCTTGGGTTGCTGAATATTAGATCCCTTTCCCCAAAAGCGCTTATTGTTAATGATATTATTACAGATAATAATCTAGATGTGCTCTGTTTGACAGAAACCTGGCTAAAACCTGACGACTACATTACCTTAAATGAGTCCACCCCCCAAGATTATTGTTATAAACATGAGCCGCGTCTGAAAGGTAAAGGGGGAGGGGTTGCTGTAATTTATAATAATATCTTCAGTATTACTCAGAAGTCTAGTTTCAAATATAATTCCTTCGAAGTTTTGGTGCTTTATGTAACGCTATGTAGTGTACATGATAAAACCCGTTCAACATTTGTGTTAGCTACTGTATACAGGCCACCTGGGCATAATACAGACTTTATCAAAGAATTTGCTGATTTTCTATCAGAGTTAGTACTGGCCGTAGATAAAGTACTAATTGTTGGTGATTTTAATATCCATGTTGACAACGGAAAAGACGTATTGGGATTAGCATTTAAAGACACACTAAACTCTATTGGAGTTAGGCAACACGTGTCAGGAGCCACTCATCGCCATAATCATACTTTAGACCTAATATTGTCACATGGAATAAATGTTGATACCGTTGAAATTCTGCAGCAGAGCGATGACATCTCAGATCATTACTTAGTATCATGTATACTTAATTTAGCTAAGGTTGCAAAGCCGCCCCCTCGCTTTAAAAATGGCAGGACAATCACTGCCGCTACTAAAGATTGCTTTTTAAATAATCTCCCTCATCAGTATCATCTGCTCAGCATCCCAGATAGTATAGAAGAACTCGATGTTGCAACAGAAACTATTGACTCTCTCTTTTGCAGTACTTTAGACACAGTTGCTCCTCTGCGCTTAAAGAAGATTAAAGAAAATAGTCCAACGCCGTGGTACAACGAGCACACCCGGGCCCTTAAAACAGCAGCCAGAAAAATGGAGCGCAGCTGGAAGAAAACAAAATTAGAGGTATTTCGTAATTCGTGGAAAGAGCACATGATCACATACAGAAAGGCTGTAAAAACTGCTAGATCTGCTTATTTCTCAACTCTCTTGGAAGAAAACAAACACAACCCAAGGTATTTATTCGATACAGTGGCTAAATTAACCAAAAATAAAGCTTCAACTTCTGATGATTGTAAACAGCACAGCAGTAATGACTTTATGAACTTCTTCACATGTAAGATTGATAATATTAGGAAAAAATTTTTAACCATGCAGCCGTCTAATACAGCATCACATCAGACAGAGCATTGTAGTGTCACTGAGGAAAAATTACACTCATTCACTGCTATAGGAGAAGAAGAATTGGCTAAACTCGTTAAATCATCAAAATCGACAACATGTATGCTCGACCCTATACCAACTAGGCTATTAAAAGAGATGCTACCAGAGGTCATAGATCCTCTTCTTAATATCATTAATTCATCTTTGTCATTAGGATATGTACCGAAAACTTTTAAGTTGGCAATTATTAAACCACTTATTAAAAAACCGCAACTTGATCCTACAGATTTAGTCAATTATAGACCAATCTCAAATCTACCCTTTCTGTCAAAAATACTTGAAAAGGCAGTGTCTTCACAATTATGTTCCTTTTTAGAAAGAAATGGTATCTGTGAGGATTTCCAGTCAGGATTTAGACCGTATCATAGCACTGAGACTGCTCTCGTCAGAGTTACAAATGATTTGCTCTTATCATCCGATCGTGGCTGTATCTCTCTATTAGTGTTACTCGATCTTAGCGCTGCATTTGATACTATCGACCACAACATTCTTTTGAATAGACTCGAAAATTATGTAGGTATTAGTGGAATTGCATTATCATGGTTTAAATCATACCTATGCGACCGTTATCAGTTTGTAGTAGTAAATGAAGATATGTCACACCGATCGCAAGTTCAGTATGGAGTACCGCAAGGCTCAGTGCTAGGAGCGCTACTCTTCACCCTGTACATGCTACCACTGGGAGATATCATTAGGAAGCATGGCGTTAGTTTTCATTGTTATGCTGACGATACTCAGCTCTATATTTCTTCACGCCCTAAAGAAACTTACCAATTCACAAGATTAACGGAATGCATAGCTGATATAAAACATTGGATGACTGGTAATTTCCTGCAACTCAATTCAGAAAAAACTGAATTTTTAATTATTGGACAAAAAAGCTCCACAAGTAGTAACCTAGAATACTGTCTAACACTTGATGGCTGTTCTGTCAAGTCCTCGTCGTCAGTGAGGAACCTGGGTGTGCTCTTTGATACCAATCTTTCGTTTGAAAGCCACGTTTCTAGCATCTGTAAAACTGCTTTCTACCATCTTAAAAATATATCTAAATTACGGCACATGCTCTCAATGCAAAATGCTGAACAGTTAGTTCATGCGTTCATGACCTCAAGGTTAGATTATTGTAATGCTCTACTGGGTGGTTGCCCTGCTCGCTTAATAAATAAACTCCAGCTGGTCCAAAACGCAGCAGCTCGAGTTCTTACTAGAACCAGGAAGTATGACCATATTAGCCCAGTTCTGTCAACACTGCACTGGCTGCCTATTAAATATCGCATAAATTTTAAAATCTTACTTATTACTTACAAAGCACTAAATGGTTTAGCTCCCCAATACTTGAGCGAGCTCTTAACATATTATACTCCATCACGTCTACTGCGGTCTCAAAATTCTGGCCAGTTGATCATACCGAGAATATCCAAATCAACTGCAGGCGGTCGATCGTTTTCCTATTTAGCACCTAAACTCTGGAACAGTCTTCCTAACATTGTTCGGGAAGCAGACACACTCTGTCAGTTTAAATCTAGACTAAAAACACATCTCTTTACTGTGGCATACACATAAAACACTTTTTCAATGAAATGATTGTTAGGCTGCATTAACTAGGTCAGCCGGAACCGGGAACACTTCCCATAACACCTGATGTACTCGTTACATCATCAGAAGAATGGCATCTACGCTAATGTTAGTCTCTCTGTTTTATCCCGAGGTTTACTGCAGTCAGCCGGATCCGGGCCGTATCCAGATCAGATGGTGGACCTGCGCCCAGAGAAGACCAACACAGGACCCCGAAGTGTCTGGGAGACCGTGATTAGACTCCCCCTGAAACTGCCTCATCGACACGGCATCTCAATAAACCCGTCTCCTGCGTGTTGCCTCCGATCATTCGAATATTGCACTTTAATAATTATTTAATCAACATCATCCTCAATAAACCCGTCTCCAGCATGTTGCCCCCGGTCCCTCGAATATTCTGATCTATTATGACCTCCGAGCTGTAAAACTGCCTGAATAATAATAATAATACGCTGTTTGTTAATTGACCAGAGGAGAACTGGCACCCCGACTGAGCCTGGTTTCTCCCAAGGTTTATTTTTCTCCATTAGGTCACCTAATGGGGTTTTGGTTTCCTTGCCACTGTTGCCTCTGGCTTGGCGTGCTCAGTTGGGGACACTAAATTTTTCAACTAAACATCGAAATACATCTAAATAATAAACTAAATTAACCATTTAAACTAAATTACTGATCAAATTATTGATCTAAAGCCCACACTGTCACTGTATGATACTTGAAATTTTTCCAGAATGGCTATACAGCTGAATAAAATTATGCTGCATTATTTTCCTGTTTAACACTGTAAAGCTGCTTTGAAACAATCTACATTGTTAAAAGCGCTATATAAATAAAGTTGACTTGACTTGACTTGACTTAACAGGTACAATTTTGTAGTCTTTTTTTTTTTGAGAGTGTACATGAGAGCTGCTACACATTCGCACGGATACGTAAATATTTTTCTAGTGGTAAATACATTTAAAAAAAAAAACATTTTAGTGCTGTCAATACGTCAATATTGTACATTATATTGTGTTTGAAAACGTAAGTGTAATAGATGTACGTGTGGTAGAACCACACTTACGTAAAAATAGACACGTATTCTCATGAGATCTGCTAGTATGCATGCTAATACTGAATACTGAATCTACTAGGTAATAGTTCATATTTGTTTTACCATATTGTTACCATATTTTAATATTGGAACACAGAAAACCAACTCTTACATAGCCTAAAGTAGATTGTAAAAGCTTTTGATCAGCATCTGCAAAGCTAATGCAATAGATATACAACTGCCTTTTTTATTATCACAAACTGCCCTTCACTATAATGTCCTCTTACTCTAACAGATCTGAGGATTTTGTTGCTGGGAAGAACAGGATCAGGAAAGAGTGCAACTGGAAACACCCTCCTGGGTCAAAGAAAGTTTAAAGAGAATGCTGTTACTCCAATCTCTATAAGAAAAAAAGGAGCTGTGGGTCAGAGGACCGTCATAGCAATCGACACTCCAGGACTGTTTAATCCAGCAGTCAGTGAACAGGATCTGATGACTGAGATAAGGAACGGTCTCCTTATGTCTGATCCTGGTCCTCATGTGATTCTTCTGGTCATCAGGCTGGATATGGATCTCACAGAGGACGAGATAAACATTGTGCCATGGATTGAGAACAACTTTGGAAAAGATGCTGTGAATTTCACCTTCATCCTCTTCACTCACGCTGATCAGCTGAACTGTGAATCTGTGGAAGATCACATCAGTGAAAGCCCTGATCTCCAGCTCCTGACCAATGAGTGTGAAGACAGATATCACTTTCTTAACAATATGAACAGACAAAGCAGAGATCAGGTCACAGAGCTGCTAGAGAAAATAGAGGAAATGAAAAAAAAAAACCTGGGGCAGTATTGCACCATAAAAGAAAATAACACGTCAGATGAACTGCTTGGAATATTGGGGAAACACTTGGAATAACAGGAATAGGTGCTTTATATATCCTGAAGCGGTTGACCTTTGGGTAATGGTCCGAGCAGTAGTTAAAGGACAGGGTTACATAACAGTCAGATTAAGGTCAGTTAACAATTTAATAAACCACATAAGAAAATACTACAATATTGGAAAATGTGTATGCTGTTGTTTATGATCATGGTCATAGAATCCTTGCTTATGTTAGATACATGCTTTATTATCCTGATTCATTAACCTGGGCCCGTATTTATCAAGCATCTGAGAATTACTCACAAGAACACTGCTAAGAATTGACTTAAGAGTAAAAAAATTCTTGGCTCAAAGCTGCGCTTAAAAGTTATCAAGCATCTCAATCATACTTTAAGTGAAGTGTAGGACTAAATCTTCAGTGTCAAGGCCTGTACACACCGGGACGAATATCGTGCAGGCTTATCGCCAGCGTTTTTCGTGACCTTTTTCAGCACGTCTGGAGTGTTCACACCCAAGCGATTTCCATTGGCGATGTGCCGAGAGAACGTGCACATTCAGTAGATGCGCTCCTGGTACACAGGGTGGTGCTGCGGCACTTTACGCTTTTGACACTCGCTTGTCACACAGAAGAAGAAGAGAGACAGTATTTATGTGCTTGCCAAAACCATAGACATATTTTGTCTATGGCCAAAACCATTCACACACTTTTTACTAACTGGCAAGCAGGATTAGCAGCTCATCTTCTTCTTTGTCGACTTGCTACTTCTTCGTCGTACCAATGTGTGCTCGGCAAGGCCGTTTTGTGCTTGAGCGCCACCAAGTCGTGTTTTACAGTCACTTCAGCAGCTCCAGGCACGTGAACAAAAGTGCCGATCTCATTGGTCGGCCAGTTTTTAACGCGCCGCGTCAAAATATAAAAACGAACCCGAGGCGTTTTAAAAAAAAATATATAGGCTGACCTGCCTATATATAGCCTAGATTTTTTTTATATAATCAGCCAGCATAGATTCCAAAAGAAAACCGAACTGGCGGGAGGAAGAAGCGCTACTGCTTGCTGAATTAGTTGAACAGCGGAATGTTATAAAAGGCAAGTTCAGCCCAACATTAACCAGCGCTGACAAAGATGATGCCTGCTCTGTCCAAACGATACCGTTTGATTAACTGCTCATTGTCAAACATTTCAAAAACATTCTTCCTCTACTAAAAAGATTTGTGCACGTCTCTATCTCCTCAGTGCCATCACAAGCCCCTACTGGCAACTCCTAACCACTTGAGAGACCTCTCGAGCTGTCTTAACCACTTCAGCTCTGCAGCATATTTAGAATTTTTTTGAGAATTAGGCATATCTGAATTTAAAAGAGCACCCTACCCGCATACATTGGAGTACATTTATAAAAATTGTCTCATTTTACAGAAAACACTCAAAATTTTAACACAGTGGTGGAATATTGCATATATTATATTGTATGTATTCACAATTTTATTATAAACATAGATAAAAAGTCACATTTTGATTTATTTTTTAATTAATTTGTTATTTGAAAATCTATCATTTTTAATCTGTTTGGTCTTTTACCCTTCAGAAAGTTTCTGTTGATTCCACAAGGTGTCAGTAAACAGGGGAAAAATAATTTTCTTGATATCTCCTTCCAAAAAAAAGTTATTGAGATTAATCTGTGCAAACTATCAGTGGCGCAAAAAGTGGGTATGCGCTATATGCGGCGCAGCACCTTGGGGGCGCCAAAGCGATGGTATGAAAAACTTTTTTTTTTTGTGGTATTTTCTATATGTAGCTGCTGTTGTGCATTTCTAAGTAATTTCTGTATTTCCTCAATATTATATAACATTTTAGAGGACTAATAGGCTAGAGTAGGCGCCCTCATAAGATTCCATAATAGAATTTTGGATAATAATGGAATATCGCGAGTGGGCGCGCCTGGCGCCGGTGGCAAGCCAAAGTGTTCATATACGCTTGGGCGGGCGTCTGATTGCGCATTGACACATCAAAAGCATGCGATGTGACAGCAAAACGCGCGTCCTTGACGCGTGATTTACCACAAAAACGTATAAGGTGCGCTTTGGGGTCAAGGAAAACGTGCGTTTCTGTTGCGGGTTTTTATATCAAAGCGCACGTCCTCGACGCGTGATTTGCTATTTAAAAAACCGACGCTATGAGTCGGACAAAACGCACATTATTAACGTGTAGGTTAAACAGGCAAACCAAACAGGCAGTGCAAACTTGTGTTTGAATCCAAACAGACCAAAGAACGTGCTCTTTCCTTGGTGTTCTCAAAATTGCATGCTTACTTTTTAGGGCACACCTCTTATAAAGTAAAGTTACATATATATTGTTGACCATCTTTATACTGTAATTACAATTGCCTAAATAATGTCATGAGATTTTTAGATTTATATTCTAAATATAATATTTTAATTATAGGAATATAAAATTATTCCAGGCCTATGAAACTATAAAACTGACAGTATATTTGGCGGCGTGAGTGGATTCTAGAGTCATTCAACTAATTTGTTCTAACCAACTGTTCAAAAATGGTGAATTATTCGATCTTTGTTTGAATCTATTTTTGTTGGAAAAATAGAGCAAAACAGTAAAAAACTGTTGTATAAAATTAATATTGCATTTTGCAAATGTGCTGATTTAGGCTACTCTGGAAAATAGCACTCTTGCTCGTATGATATTGCTTAACTCATAATTTCCTCTTTAATTACTTTCAAACGAATGTTTATTTTTATGTTTGTTTTTAGCCTTTTAATAACTAGCCTATTTGTTATTAGGGGGGGGGGGGGTGGGAGGGGCAAAATTGTTGCGGCATACCCCTCTGGCACTGGGTAGTTGCGCCCCTGCAAACTATCTAATAACTCCTACTCAATTCAATTCAATTCAATTCAAATTTATTTGTATAGCGCTTTTCACAATACACATTGTTTCAAAGCAGCTTCACAGAAAGTGCATTTCATAAATGTACATTGAAAAATGTTAGAAAAGAGAATGTTAAAGAAAAAATGTTAGGATAAGTTAATCAATCATGTATTATTTTAGGCCATAACAACGCTGGCGTTGAGTCGTCTCTTCACAGGCGTCGAGTCGTCTCATCACAGGTGTCGGGGCATCTGAAGTCTCCATCAGAGGCTGGATACAAACTGGAGCTGACGAACTAGTTACCTCGGGACTAGTGTCCCGAGATAACAACAGAAAAGCAGATGGGAAATAATTAGCATAGCTGCTGTTCAGAATATTAATGCTGTTGGTGCGATTTAACTGTAGTATAAAACTTAATTATAATGTGAATGCTTGGCTAAAGAGATGCGTCTTTAATCTAGTTTTAAACTGGGACAGCGTGTCTGAACCTCGAACAATATCCGGAAGACTATTCCAGAGTTTAGGAGCTAAATGTGAAAAAGCCCTCCCTCCTTTAGTGGACTTAGATATCCTAGGAATGACCAGAAGCCTCGAGTTTAGTGATCTTAAAGAGCGCGATGGATTGTAGGGCGATAAAAGATCAGTTAAATACACTGGAGCTAACCCATTTAGGGCTTTATAGGTCAGTAGCAATACTTTGTAATTGATACGGAACTTAATAGGTAACCAGTGTAGGGATGATAAAATTGGTGTTATATGATCATATTTTCTTGACCTAGTAAGCACTCTAGCAGCTGCGTTTTGGACTAACTGCAGTTTGTTTATCGATGATGCAGGACAACCAGCTAATAAAGCATTACAGTAATCTAGTCTCGAGGTCATGAATGCATGAACTAACTTTTCTGCATCAGAAATAGATAGCATGTTACGTAGCTTGGCAATGTTTCTAAGGTGGAAAAACTCATCTCCATATTTTCCATAGCCGCTGGGAAATCGTCATCAAAAAATCGCGGCTAACAAAGACGATCAAAAATAAGGATAATAAGAGTATTTGTCTGCATCACGTTTTGATCTGGACATCGTTGACATATTACAGTGTCATTTGGCCAAGCATGCTCACAGACATGTGAAAATGGTCTCATTTTGAAGAGAACAACCTAAGGAACGAGCTGATATAGCGTTTGAGGCTATTAGCTCCACAACACGTTATTGATCCGAACAGGAATATGACTCATGTGTTTGCTTGTTCAAAGGAGTAATTTCCATCTTTGTGATTCTTTTGATAATAACGTTACTGTAAAGTGTTGGATCGGTGAAATAAACTGCACAATTTTCTTGAGGGTGAGAGCTTTCATTTGATATATGACTTGTCTATTTTTGGTGAGATTGTGTGATATAAATATGAAATTTAATATTATTCATATGATTTTCTCAAGGGGGGGGTCATTGCGGGGACCTTATTATCTTTTTCTATGTAACATAAATGCAAAAGTGATTGGGTTATCAAGAAAGCTGAGGTTCTAATCTTTCAAACGATACCATATGTCTAGTTTTGTGCAGTACAACTTATAGATTTTTTCAAATGATTATGATGATGCAATATTGGACCCACGGGAGGGTCGGTGAGGGGGTGCAGAGCTGAAGTAACTGGGAGAGTAAGAGTGATTCTTAGCTTTAAGAAATTTGATAACTTGCTCTTAGTAAATTTCATGAATTCTCAGCACTTAAGACTAAAACGGCACTTTAAGAAGCTTGATAAATACAGGCCCAGATATGTAATGTCACCATAAAATACTTTTATTAAATATTTTTACATATATCACATGACCTTTGTAAATGTCTCTGGTTTTAGGTCAATGCTTATTGAAGATGTTTAGTTTCTTTATTATAAAGTAAGCAAACAATTAACAAATATAGTATAACAAATGTCTGACATGTTCATGGTGTTTTTACTTGTAGGAGATAAACAGATAAAATAATAAAAATTAGCCTATGTAAATATACTTGTCTCTAAGCATTTAATTCACCTGCCCTGTTGGAGGAAATTACATGAATATGTGTAACAAACATGGATGCCATGAGTGTATTGTTATCCAAAATGTAATGATTTATTTACGTTTAAGGAATATTCATGCTCCAAAAAAAGGTGTCTTGCATAACATACTGGAGAAAAATGCATTTTCAAGACAGCTCAATATGTCTAAACCCCTTGCAGAAATTATGTAAAACAATATAGGCTACTCCAGTGCAAAAACTATACAGTCATGCATGCAGTGGTTTGAAGGTGTGGACGCGGTGGAGCATGAGACATGCCACGTACTGTGTGACTGATGTTGTGGCTTCCGCCTTCCATGCTCTTCCATTAAACAACATTTTTATCCGGTTGATAGAAGTACAAATGTATGGGTATCTGTGGGTTCCTACAAATTTAGAAACACAATATGTTACAACATTATATAACATTGCTGACTTAAAATATACATCTTTACATATAGAAGTCACAGTTCTAATTAATTTCGTGAAACAGTGTGTTAAACTAATGACGCAGTTATAGCCTAATATGATTGCGCTGATCAAAATGGCGTCTTTGATGCACGTGTAAGATAAACACCATATTGATTAAAGGGGTGATGAATTGAGAAATCAACTTTCCCTTGAGCTTTTGATATATAAAAGGTCATGGTATATAAGAATATCCTGTAAGTTTCAGAGCTGAAAAATTCCTTGTTAGTCAAAGAAAAGCTTTTATTGACACCATGCCCGATCAATTTCAGAATATGCCACACCTTGACGTCATCGTGTGGTGAAGCACCACCTCAATAGAAGAAGAACAACGCCTGATTCTGTAGCCCTGCCCACCGACTCGTGCCACTAACATAACACAGGCCTACATGGAGCTAAACCGGATAGAATTTCTAAGCAGTGAACATACCACATAAGCTTCATTCTGATTCCAATATTATGAATGCATGGATGAACTTTATTTTTAATGAATTTCCAGCTCACGTGGGGAAGACATTGCACGTATGTTCATTTAAACACGGATTCGTTTGTAAACAAGAGACTGGATTTGCAGACAGGTTGAGATTACATGAGCGAATTAAGCAACACACTATGTGAGTAAAAAAAAAAAAGCTTTATATGTGATAGTATAGCATTGTTACAGATAGTATTGATTATGTGTACATATCTAACTGAACATACCTTAGCACGCTGTCAAAGGCTGAAGAATCCTTTATTTGTGGTGTTCTTGGTTCATTACTGTCTTGATGTGCTTTGTTCACTCTCTTGACTTGATATTTAAAGGGCGTGCGCGCAGTTATATTCATCAATCGGGCGGGCCAAGTAACGTTAATAAAAAAATTACATTCCAATCAATCGCAGGTGGATGAGAGATGAATCATTGTGTTTGTTTGATAAAGACATTTTTGCGAGCCCTGGCTGTGGGGCTGGGCGATTCATTCCGGTTGCCGTTTGCCAAACGCTTTCACTGACAGGGAAGCAGAAGCTCATTAAAAATGCGAATTGTATCCAATCCTGGCCATGGGCGTTTACTTCCAAGTCTTCAGTGCGGCACGCCCATCAATACTGAGCATGTCTTGAGAGAGCCTCAAAACCAGGTCAGAAAATAGCCTATTACTTATTACTTATGATGTTTTTGAATGTAAAAACCACGCAAACGCATTAAGTTGACCTCAGACAACAGTATAAAAAAATTTAAAAAACAGTTCATGACCCCTTTAACAATCAGGTACTTTAAGAACACACAAATAGATAGGTACAAATGGCTTTCTAAAATAAAGCAATAAGCCCCAAGAAGCTGCACTGTAAAAAACACAAATTGAAAAAAGTTGAAAAGACTGATCTTTTTTTGTTGGTTCAGCAAAAATCCACACAGTAAAAATCTCGTACAACAACAAAAAATCTTAGTTGTTGATTCGGCCAGAATTTTGACCTCACCTACGGGAAGTGATGGCAGTCTGCAGAGCTGAAGCGTTCGTCTGATATGAGGTGATATATTTGCATAAATACCGTTCGGTTTCTCTCAGAAACCGATCGTTTTGTGTCTTAAGACATCAATGTGTCGCCACGAGCCGCAGGGTTTAATTTGAAGTTGTCTGTCCATGTTTTTTTTACTCTAATAGAATTCGACCCCATTGACAAGCATTATATGAGTGACACACAGCAACGGTTGGAGTTAAAAATCTTAATTTGTGTTCTACTGAAGAAACGAAGACACCTACATCTTGGAAGCAGAAAAACATCAAATTTTTGTTTTTGGGTGAACTATCCCTTTAAAGGAGCAGTATTCAGCGAGGTAAAGTATCCGGCTGCTTTAGGGACCGTCTGCAAATTCACCACTAGGGATGAAACGATTACCGGTTTCACGATAAACCACGATAAAATTTAGTGACGGTTAATAATATCGTATAAAATTTAATTATCATTAAAACCGCGTGTGATTATCACGATTGTGAAAACTCGCTGTAAATCTTGTCCAGTCAGCGTCAGTCTGGTGCAGCGCTGTTTTTGAATGAGAAGAAATGGAAGATGGCAGTGACTGCACTCTGGGGATTGTTCAGCCTCTAAAAGGACCAAATCTGAGGTGTGGTCATATTTTGGATTTGACAAAAGTCCTGAGGGAAACTTAATCTAAGATTCTGCAGACGTCACCCTGTCTGCAGAACATGCCAGAAGAAAGTCACTGTAATAGGGGGAACACTTCAAAACTACGAACGCAAGGCAAGTGGACTTTGACCTCAATACCAAAACTGTCTGGCAAATTATAATGTGAAGCGAATTAACAAATTCAGACAAGACTAGGGTGACATAAGGGATAATAATCAGGGCTTGACATTAAAGGGTTAGTTCACCCAAAAATTAAAATGCTGTCATTAATTACTCACCCTCATGTCGTTCGACACCCGTAAGACCTCCATTCAACCCCGGCGCTACGTCATATTATCGCGCATGCGTCGTGGAGGCAAACACGGAAGACAAGAACAAGTTGGATAAAGGTGTTATTTAGATTTTTTTTTTTGCGCACAAAAACTATTGTCGTCGCATCGTAAAGTTATTGTAGAGCCACTGTGGTGAGATGGACTTTGTAACGAGATTTTAAGTGCCTTTTATGGGTCTTGGGAGTGTAAATGTACTGAATGCCAATGGAGGCCTATCTGAAGCCTTTCTCAGCCATCAGTTTTCAACAAAAATATCTTCATTTGTGTTCCGAATATGAACGGAGGTCTTATGGGTGTCGGACGACATGAGGGTGAGTAATTAATGACAGAATTTTCATTTTTGAGTGAACTAACCCTTTAACAACCGCCATTTGCGGGTGTAACGTTATTTCGGCTGCACACTAGTCACTCTGGCTGTTGAACTTATTATAGTCTTCTCAAAAGCCGTCTGTTATAATCGTGTTGCGCATTATAACCACTCACACGTGTTTATATTGAGTTTATGAATGCAATGTCTCATAATCAGAATGATTATGTCAGATCTCCCCAAATACAGACTAATCGTAGCCCCTCTGTTCACATACGTGGGACTTGATGTTTTCGGCCCCTGGAATATGGTGTCACGTTGCACTCGGGGAGGCAGTGCCGAAAGTAAGAGGTGGGCAGTCATGTTCACTTGTTTATGTACAAGTTCAGATTAGGGTTCAGATTAGCCGGAGTTATGTTCAGAGCGCGCTCTCTCTCTTGCTGAAATCTACACTCAAAGCAGTGATAAAGGTGCGATGTACGCAGGAGATTCACTCATCATACAGTGGTTGACTGTTTTTTTTCTATTTCAGCCGCGAAAATAGTTAAAAAAAACACAGCAGAACCACAGCGCATCTGATATGACTGGCACAACGCTGGCGAATTTAGGGGCCGTCTCTAAAGTTACATACAACATTGGTAACGTTATACACGTTTCAAACTTCAATAGCATTTGAAGAGAATGACAGTCATAAAACTGACTGTAAAGTGATCATTTAGGTGTCAGGTATGATGCACACATTTTGATATTTAATAAAATAAACTGTCAAATCATATGGAAATATGGATGCATTCTTTCACTAGGATACTGTTTGGGCTCTAACACAAAACATGCTAGATTTAAATGCATCAGTGCTGAACACTGATGAGAATATTGCTTGAGAATATATTTACAGAGATAATATTAGAGATTATATTTACGACAAATTATTATTATCTATGCGTTATGCGTTGCTATTGACGACGGCCATTAAGGAAGGAAATCCCACAGAATCTATCTTAAAAAAGTGCATAGAGCTGCTTAATTTATTTGTTGTTTGTTAATTTTCAAATATAAAACTTGTTGAAATGTTTTAAGTGTGTGCATCTGTTCTTTTTGAATACTTTCATCTCGTTTGAATAAAACCATGATAATATTGATAACCGTGATAATTTGGGTCACTATAATCGTGATGTTAAATTTCCATACCGTTTCATCCCTATTCACCACACAGTGCAAATCGGATCTCAACAAACCATTCAAATACATTTTTACAGGGCCATAGTAAATGCCTAGCGGGTGAAATTATTTGGCTTTCATGATCCAAAGGTTGTAAATTCCTACTGGCCAGACTGACCTACTACAGGTCAAATTAACTGGAGTAAAGCTGGCTTGACATTGGACATTCGATATCCGCGGTTTTAGGGACTGTCTCTAAAGTTACAACATTGGTATACATGTTTCTAACTTCAATAGCATTTGAAGAGAATGGCTTAGTCATAAAACCAACTGTAAAGTGTTCATCTAGGTGTCAGGTTGATGCACACCTTTTAGATTTTGTTTTTTTTTAGATTTAATAAAATACATGAATTACATGAAAATATGGATATTTATTTCACTAGGCTACTGTATGGGCTCATACACAAAATATGCTAGATTTAAATGTCATAGCTGTTTCCCCTCATACGAACACTGCATGAAAAGTGGGATTTTCTACCCCGTAAACGCCTGTATACTCCCAGAAATCTCCCTAATTTTCGGCAGTTTTCGACAATTTAGAGGCAGCGAACGTCGCATTCGTCTGTGCCACAAATTGTCGTAAACGAACCATGACGTAGGTGGAGCCCCCCCCCCCCCCCCCCCCCCCCCCCCGCTGAGAGAGCCCGCGGAGGTGCGACACCTCTAATTTGCATATGAATAGCAGCGAAACCAGAGAGTCAACGGCCAGACTTGAATTTACTCACTCACTATTGGCTGAAGCCACTACATTTAAAAAAGAAAAATCCCTCGTGATTGGTTGGCAGATCACTGCAAACCAATCATTATTGGTCCCCCTGGCTCATTATAAATGTAAACCCCAATAATAATAATAAATATATAATTTATGTTGTAATAATTTGTTTTATATTAATGTTATTGTGCTATGAAGTATTCATACCATCAAGGAATATATGGGAAAATTATACGGACCGTGCCGTTTATTCAAAGAAAGAGCTTCATTTATAAGCATACAGCTGTTCATTCAAAGAAAGGGCTTCATTTATAAAACACAGCTGTTTATTCAAAGAAAGAGCTTTATTGTTAAACACACAACTATGTACAGTGCAGCAGTAATGTCTCGTAATGTAATGTAAAGTTCGGCGTGCTCCAGGCTGCGAGAGGGCGGTGGCCGCACAATCCATCCAGACACCCCGTCAACAATGCCCTCTTCCTCGTCAAACATGAGTTCAATGGTCGTGGACTTCCAAATGTCAACCTCAGCCAGCACACTCTCGCTTCCAGCAACTGTAATACAATCCATAAAGACAATAAGCAACCTGAAAAATACTCACATTGACAAAAAACGGATCTAATATAATAAATCTTACCCTTTTTCTTCTTGATCGACTCCGAGCTAAACTTCGCAGTTTCCGCCTGCTATGTAAGTTCAGGTTGTTTGTATCTGAAGCTGCGGCGTGTCGATTCATAATACGTCTTACAGGCAGCTGGAAAACAATTACATGAGACTGGTATTAATAAAAACAGTCACGGTAAAATTAAACAAGGAATGAGAAACACATTAGAAGTTACTTACACACAATTTCGTCGTGATCAGCGGTTAAATCTGGACTCGCGAAAAATCGTTCCAAGCAGATAAGAGCTCACGGCTTCGTTATGAGGCGAGGATAGTCTGTGTAAACAAAATGTGCAGTTTTAAGCTCGGATCTATTAACGCATCCATTTCCTTATACAGCTGAATAAAAGCATATTCTTTAAATCGTAACGTTACATTACCCATGCTCTGGTTCATAACGCCTGCAGTTTGCCTCAGAGTTGTGAAGAAGAAGACAGCCTCCTGAAAATGAGTCCAAAAAGTTGGTCGCGTCCATGCAGAGATTGAGTTGAAGACGGCGTCCTGTCATTGTTGATCACGAAAAAGGAAAGCAGCAAAAAAACATAGGAAATGTAAAAAAAAAAATAAGTTTAAAGCTCGTCTTCTACGCGTCATGGCCATGACCTCGACCTCGCACGTCATTGGACTAGGGCTCTACTATGGAACACGCCCGGGGCCAAATCTCTTTATACGAAACGCGTGACTTATGACTGTTTTTTATGGTCTATGGTTTCAACACGCACTGTTTTCCGCGTCAACGCAGCAATTTTTTACGTGTTTCTTTTGTATGTGTAGACACGCACATTCTGGTCGTGTAACAGGCATACACGCACAGTCGACGCACAGTTTTAACATGTTAAGAAGACACATTTGAACGTGTTTCTTAACGCGCACATTCTGTACATGTCGAAGTGTAATATATATTTTTTTAAAGCAGACTTACCTTTAGATGTAGCCTAGGCTACATACATATTAATATAAGATATTAATTAATTGCTTAACTGACTACTGTGCTACAGTAAAGTAGCCTAATGTTACAATTTATATTAAGTAAATGCTTAATATTATACAATTATTATTATTTATCTATATGGGTTATTGTTTGCTTTTTAAAGTTAGGCTATATATAATTTCTAAAAGTATATATAGGCTAATTTACACAGCACATATTTATAACTGAAAACACACACACACACACACACAACTTTATTCACTTTCACATAATAATGTTTTTGTAATTTGGTGTTTAGTTTGTTGTATAGTTTGTTTATACTGTTCGGTCTCTGTTTTGTTTCCAGGAACATCTGATGAGTGCTATAATAAAATGACTTCATTATATTTAAAATATGTTTTGATATACATTTTATTTATATTATTAATATTTTATTTACCCATAAACGTGTCTTTAGGAAGCCATAAGTTATAGAGACAAGAATAACTTTTGCCATTTAAATGCCACATTAATTTACTGAGGACCCATACAGCCAATGATCATGTGTGAAAACACTTATACATAAATTGATCACTTAGAAATCAAAACTAAGGTTTGAGAAATAAAGAAATTGCATCACATAACCTCTCTAAAGGTTGAAGACATGAACTGCTGTCCTGTATTTTTTTTTTTTTTTTACATAACATTGGTTATTGCTAATGACATACAGAGTAATTAATCTACACTGTGAGCCCGGACAAGTTGAATCTACTTAAAAAATTGGAGCAAACTGGTTGCTCTAAAAATTTAGTAATGTGAACTTTAGAGTAAACTTTAAACTTGTTTTAGTTTAATAAATTCAGAAGCTAGATAAAACTCCCCCTGCTGCTACTCTGATTTGCATTTGTGTAGCTCACAGCATGTTCATTTACATGATAAAGCCTCCCCTAGAATTAAGGGGAGGGGGGGTCATGGGGGGACAACTGCCAAGCAAGGCCCACGTCAATTTCTGACAATTTACGGCAGTTTTCGGTGTTGCCTGCAAATTGCTGTGCACAGTCGTAAACCTGAAGTTCCACGGCAATCTACAGTGCCACATACTGACGAAAATCCCACTTTTCATGCAGTGGAATGTGGTTCTTCATTTGTCCGTCTAACTTTTTTTCTAGTGCAGCAGCAGTGCTGTTCCCTCCGCTCCCGCAGGAGCTCAGTTCCTCTGGCTAATTTCTCCACTGCCACAGCAGTGCTTCTCCCTCTGCTCCCACAGGAGCTCAGTTTCTCTGGCTAATTTCTCCTCTGCCACAGCAGTGCTTTTCCCTCTGCTTCCGCAGGAGCTCAGTTTCTCTGGCTAATTTCTCCAATGCCACAACAGTGCTGTTCCCTCTGCTCCCGCAGAAGCTCAGTTCTCTGGCTAATTTCTCTCTGGCTAATTTTCTCCACTGCCGCAGCAGTGCTGTTCCCTCTGCTCCCGCAGGAGCTCAGTTTCTCTAGCTAATTTCTCCACTGCCACAGCAGTGCTTTTCCTTCTGCTCCCACAGAAGCTCAGTTTCTCTGGCTAATTTCTCCTCTGCCACAGCAGTGCTGTTCCCTCTGCTCACACAGGAGCTCAGTTTCTCTGAATAAATTTTCTCTACTGCCACAGCAGTGCTGTTCCCTCTGCTCCCACGGGAGCCGAGTTTCTCTTGCTAATTTTCTCCACTGCCACAGCAGTGCTGTTCCCTCTGCTCCCGCAGGAGCTCAGTTTCTCTGGCTAATTTCTCCACTGCCGCAGCAGTGCTTTTCCCTCTGCTCCCGCAGGAGCTCCATTTCTCTGGCTAATTTCTCCACTGCCACAGCAGTGCTGTTTCCTCTGCTCCCGCAGGAGCTCAGGTTCTCTGGCTAACCTTTTCTTCACTGCCACTGCAGTGCTGTTCCCTCCCAGAACATTCCAATCCTACGTGACCGCTTGGAGATGTTTAAAGCATTCCACTTCTCTTATAACATGCATACCCTCGGATTTTATCTCCTTTCAATCAACTCGTTTCCTATTTTAATACCGTTAAGGGCCTCCAAGTTGGGTCCATCAAATGCTACCTGAGCGGCATACAAAATTTTCCGCAATCGTTGTATGAGGCTCCCTCCCCAGGAAATTCACGAACCTCGCTCCTGATCAAGGGTTCAGCGATCACAATACTAAATGTCCTCTCAAAATGTATCCATACCCTTCGTACAGGTTACCAGCCCCTCAGTGCAGCCTGCACATTCAACACCGCTTATTTTAGCTTTTTCGGTTTCCTAGGATGCTCAGAAATGGCGACCAGCACTCGATGGCGAAACCATATTGTACATAATCAAGCGAAGCAAGACTGCCCAACCCCCCCCCCCATAAAAAAAAACACACACAACACACTATCTTCCTATCTTTTCTCCTTTTCGGTCTAGCGAGGCTTACTCATACGATGCTTTGAGCTTGAGCTCCCGTCAAATGCCGTGAAGGCCCTCTAGTCCAGCATCCATCTTTTTCTTTCTCTGACCATAGAGGATTCCCTTTCCGATGCCTTGAGAATTGTTCTCCCATCGGATGTCGCAAGGGCCCTCCATGTTGCTATCAATCTTTTTCTTTTTTCCATCCAGTGAGGCTTGCTCGTCCGATACCGCGAGTCTTGATCTCCTTTCGAACACCACAGAGCTCTCCAGGTCTATGCCTATCCCTTCTCTTTTCTAAGTCCAGCGAGGCTTACCCGATACAGCGAGTCTTGATCTCCTTTCGGATGCTGCAAGAGCTCTCCTGGGCGAACATCCATGCATAACCTTCCACCCGTCCGCCAGCGAAGCTTACCCATCTGATACAGCGAGTATTGATCTCCCATCAGATGTCAGCGAGAGCTTCCTGGCCGGGTGTTTCACTTCTCTTTCACTGTGCCGTCGGCCGATAGGACCCACTCACCTATCACCATAAACTGCTCCTGGTGGAGGCTGGGTGGGCCCCCTCGGTCAGTCGTTTTTTTTTTATTGCGCCGCCCCGTCTATCGGTCAGTAGGGCTCACCCGTCTGACGCCACGAGTATTGATCTCCTGTCAAATGCGGCCTGAGCCTTCCTGATCGGCCGTTCCAAACAACGCGCCCCCCGTTCATCAGCCAGTAGGGGGCCATCTGGTTGGGCGATTTAAATGATGTTGCTCCTCCTTTATCGGCCGGTAGGGCTTGTTTCTCGTCTGTTGCAGTGAGCCTGGCCCCCCTCAGACGTCACAAGAGCCTTCCCAATCGGCCAATTTTGAGGATGCTCCTCATTTATCAGCAGGTAGGGTTGTTTCTCGTCTGTTGCAGTGAGCCTGGCCCCCTCAGATGTTGCAAGAGCCTTCCCGATCGGTAATTTTAACTTAAGGCTGCTCCTTGTTTATCGGCCGGTAGGGCTTGTTTCTCGTCTGTTGCAGTGAGCCTGTCCCCCCTCGGATGTTGCAAGAGCCTTCCCGATCGGTAATTTTAACTTAAGGCTGCTCCTCGTTTATCGGCCGGTAGGGTTTTTCCGCCTGTTGCAGTGAGCCTGGCCCCCCTCAGACGTGGCAAAAATTTAGTAATGTGAACTTTAGAGTAAACTTTAAACTTGTTTTAGTTTAATAAATTCAGAAGCTAGATAAAACTCCCCCTGCTGCTACTCTGATTTGCATTTGTGTAGCTCACAGCATGTTCATTTACATGATAAAGCCTCCCCTAGAATTAAGGGGAGGGGGGGTCATGGGGGGACAACTGCCAAGCAAGGCCCACGTCAATTTCTGACAATTTACGGCAGTTTTCGGTGTTGCCTGCAAATTGCTGTGCACAGTCGTAAACCTGAAGTTCCACGGCAATCTACAGTGCCACATACTGACGAAAATCCCACTTTTCATGCAGTGGAATGTGGTTCTTCATTTGTCCGTCTAACTTTTTTTCTAGTGCAGCAGCAGTGCTGTTCCCTCCGCTCCCGCAGGAGCTCAGTTCCTCTGGCTAATTTCTCCACTGCCACAGCAGTGCTTCTCCCTCTGCTCCCACAGGAGCTCAGTTTCTCTGGCTAATTTCTCCTCTGCCACAGCAGTGCTTTTCCCTCTGCTTCCGCAGGAGCTCAGTTTCTCTGGCTAATTTCTCCAATGCCACAACAGTGCTGTTCCCTCTGCTCCCGCAGAAGCTCAGTTCTCTGGCTAATTTCTCTCTGGCTAATTTTCTCCACTGCCGCAGCAGTGCTGTTCCCTCTGCTCCCGCAGGAGCTCAGTTTCTCTAGCTAATTTCTCCACTGCCACAGCAGTGCTTTTCCTTCTGCTCCCACAGAAGCTCAGTTTCTCTGGCTAATTTCTCCTCTGCCACAGCAGTGCTGTTCCCTCTGCTCACACAGGAGCTCAGTTTCTCTGAATAAATTTTCTCTACTGCCACAGCAGTGCTGTTCCCTCTGCTCCCACGGGAGCCGAGTTTCTCTTGCTAATTTTCTCCACTGCCACAGCAGTGCTGTTCCCTCTGCTCCCGCAGGAGCTCAGTTTCTCTGGCTAATTTCTCCACTGCCGCAGCAGTGCTTTTCCCTCTGCTCCCGCAGGAGCTCCATTTCTCTGGCTAATTTCTCCACTGCCACAGCAGTGCTGTTTCCTCTGCTCCCGCAGGAGCTCAGGTTCTCTGGCTAACCTTTTCTTCACTGCCACTGCAGTGCTGTTCCCTCCCAGAACATTCCAATCCTACGTGACCGCTTGGAGATGTTTAAAGCATTCCACTTCTCTTATAACATGCATACCCTCGGATTTTATCTCCTTTCAATCAACTCGTTTCCTATTTTAATACCGTTAAGGGCCTCCAAGTTGGGTCCATCAAATGCTACCTGAGCGGCATACAAAATTTTCCGCAATCGTTGTATGAGGCTCCCTCCCCAGGAAATTCACGAACCTCCCTCCTGATCAAGGGTTCAGCGATCACAATACTAAATGTCCTCTCAAAATGTATCCATACCCTTCGTACAGGTTACCAGCCCCTCAGTGCAGCCTGCACATTCAACACCGCTTATTTTAGCTTTTTCGGTTTCCTAGGATGCTCAGAAATGGCGACCAGCACTCGATGGCGAAACCATATTGTACATAATCAAGCGAAGCAAGACTGCCCAACCCCCCCCCCATAAAAAAAACCACACACAACACACTATCTTCCTATCTTTTCTCCTTTTCGGTCTAGCGAGGCTTACTCATACGATGCTTTGAGCTTGAGCTCCCGTCGAATGCCGTGAAGGCCCTCTAGGCCAGCATCCATCTTTTTCTTTCTCTGACCATAGAGGATTCCCTTTCCGATGCCTTGAGAATTGTTCTCCCATCGGATGTCGCAAGGGCCCTCCATGTTGCTATCAATCTTTTTCTTTTTTCCATCCAGTGAGGCTTGCTCGTCCGATACCGCGAGTCTTGATCTCCTTTCGAACACCACAGAGCTCTCCAGGTCTATGCCTATCCCTTCTCTTTTCTAAGTCCAGCGAGGCTTACCCGATACAGCGAGTCTTGATCTCCTTTCGGATGCTGCAAGAGCTCTCCTGGGCGAACATCCATGCATAACCTTCCACCCGTCCGCCAGCGAAGCTTACCCATCTGATACAGCGAGTATTGATCTCCCATCAGATGTCAGCGAGAGCTTCCTGGCCGGGTGTTTCACTTCTCTTTCACCGTGCCGTCGGCCGATAGGACCCACTCACCTAACACCATAAACTGCTCCTGGTGGAGGCTGGGTGGGCCCCCTCGGTCAGTCGTTTTTTTTTAATTGCGCCGCCCCGTCTATCGGTCAGTAGGGCTCACCCGTCTGACGCCACAAGTATTGATCTCCTGTCAAATGCGGCCTGAGCCTTCCTGATCGGCCGTTCCAAACAACGCGCCCCCCGTTCACCAGCCAGTAGGGGGCCATCTGGTTGGGCGATTTAAATGATGTTGCTCCTCATTTATCGGCCGGTAGGGCTTGTTTCTCGTCTGTTGCAGTGAGCCTGGCCCCCCTCAGACGTCACAAGAGCCTTCCCAATCGGCCAATTTTGAGGATGCTCCTCATTTATCAGCAGGTAGGGTTGTTTCTCGTCTGTTGCAGTGAGCCTGGCCCCCTCAGATGTTGCAAGAGCCTTCCCGATCGGTAATTTTAACTTAAGGCTGCTCCTTGTTTATCGGCCGGTAGGGCTTGTTTCTCGTCTGTTGCAGTGAGCCTGTCCCCCCTCGGATGTTGCAAGAGCCTTCCCGATCGGTAATTTTAACTTAAGGCTGCTCCTCGTTTATCGGCCGGTAGGGTTTTTCCGCCTGTTGCAGTGAGCCTGGCCCCCCTCAGACGTGGCAAAAGCCTTCCCGATCGATCATTCCAAATCAAGGTTGCTCCCAGTCCATCGGCCAGTAGGGTCTGTCCGCCCGATGCAGTGATCTGCTCCCATCAGAGGCAACACAGGCCTTCCTGGTCAAGCAACCAGGCATATTAAAACACCAGCCCACCAATTATCCGCGTATTTGGGGGTTTTCTGGTGGCTGTCCTGTTCTTTGCATTTTGGGGGATACTCTGGGTTCGGGCCAAAATTCCGAGCCCAGAGCCCTCCCCCGGACAGCATGCCAAAAACGCATAATCTTTACTCTATTTAATTTGATGTAAGTGTGAATTCGTGAAGTGATGTTTTATTAACAAATTTCAGGAGAAGCACGTTCAGATAATTAAACCTAACTGAACACAAGTGGAGCACCCTCAGATAATTAAACCTAATTAAACACATGTGGAGCACATCAAGCCAATCGATTTAATCAACGATAAGAGGTGTATATATATACAGCATATTTACCTTCTTTCGTTGACCGTTTTTATTTTAGCATCCCTCCGCCACCACATCTCCTCACTTTTTAATAAACTCTCATTAAACGTCAACACAATCCATAATAAAATACAGTCTAGTTCTAGACTATCTTTATCACGGGGAGGATACTCTGGGTTCGGGCCAAAAGTCAGAGCCCGGAGCCCTCCCCCGGACAGCGCGCCAAATACGCATAATCTTTACTCTATTTAATTTGATGTAAGTGTGAACTCGTGAAATAAATATAAATGCGTGGACTGCAATCTGCACATGCGTATACGTATGTGATAGAAAACTTCCTTACATTTTCAAATCGATCACAAACTTATTTTCAAGAGGTAAATATTATGTGACCACATAACACTTTTCAAGATCGTTTACAAATAGTAAATAAACGTACAGGCATATCTTTCTCCAAGGCAAAGACTGTTTATGCGTTTAATTGAAATTGATGCTGCACGTTGAACTGTTGCCGAACTAATAAATCAACACTGCGTATGTACAGAAAAATGTCAAACTGCAATACTGAAAATGTTCTCTTGGGTTAGATTATATATCATGACTAGATAATGGGCAGAACACTCCTCGCCTGGTATAAATAGGTATACCATTGTTAGTTTTGTACAATCACATTTTGTATGTTTGCCAATTTATCAAGTTATTTCTCACATGACAGAAGAACAATTACACTTGAGATTGGTCTAAGATATACTTTAGCAGTCCCTTGTTTAATTATTTTCACTTTAATTTTGCAAATTTTCCCATCAGCACTTGGAATGACCTTTGTAACAAGTCCCATTGGCCACTCATTGCGTTTTACGTCTGTCCATTTCCTTCAAGTCTGAAGTGTAGACAAGTATTCTTGTTTCCAACGTTTCCAGAATGTATCTGCAAGAATCTGAACTTTCTTCCATTGACTCTTGTACATATCTTTAATGCTGAACTCTCCAGGTAGTGCTGATACTGCACAAGCCTTTTGAGTTAACAACATCGCTTGAGTTAGAATCTCTGTTATTTCACAGTCTGTTGAAATAGGAACCAAGGGTTGTGCATTCATTATAGCTGCTATTTCAGCCATCAGCATGGTAAGAACCTCATTTGTAAGTCGAGTGTTTGCTAACAACATTGCGTCTAGAATGCGCCTTACTATTCCTATCATTCGTTCCCACACTCCTCCCATGTGAGATGAATGGGGTGCATTGAATTTCCAGGTACATCCATTATCCAGAAGGTAATTCTGAATCTTAGGATCATCCGAGTTGATTTTGAGTTCCTTACAAGCTCCTATGAAGTTCGTGCCTCTGTCCGACCTGAATTGCTTGACAGGCCCACGCAGACACAGAAACCTTCTCAAAGCATTTATAAAGCTTTATGAGGACATATATTCAAGTATCTCTAGGTGGACTGCTCTTGTACATAAACAAGTGAACATGACTGCCCACCTCTTACTTTCGGCACTGCCTCCCTGAGTGCAACGTGACACCATATTCCAGGGGCCGAAAACATCAAGTCCCACGTATGTGAACAGAGGGGCTACGATTAGTCTGTATTTGGGGAGATCTGACATTTTCTTCTCTTGCAGCAGTCCTCTGAGTTTTTTTTACAGATGATACACACTTTGATTATATTAGAGATACGTTTTTTAGCTCTGATGATCCATAAGCCAGCTGTACGCAGTGCGCCTTCTGTAAAGTGACCTTGGACTACCTTTTCATGGTAGTATTTGATCAAGAGAGTGCTTATGTGATGATTAGCTGGAATGATCAGAGGATGTTTTTCACCTTTTGTAATGTCTGCATTTGACAAGCATCCACCCACTCTAATCAGTCGGGATTCAGATTCTTAATAGTACTTTGACTAGAGATATTTTCGCCATTGTACAAAGACTCTTTAACTCTTCCTGGAAGATCTCTTGTTTGGCTCATTTGATTATAGTTATTTCTGCGTGTGCAAAATTCACTGTACGATCCATTTTGCAGCAATGCCAGCCTGTACATACGGAAGCCCTAAACGGCCATGGATCATATTTTTTTTTCTATCTTGTTTTTTCTATCTTGTTCTATCTTGCAAAAGTTGTTTTCTCGTGATCACAACTTATTTTTCTCATGACCTCGAGATAAAAGTTGTTTTCTCGTAATCACGACTTATTTTTCCACGATTGTTTTATTCTGAAACACTGCACTGCACCCGGAGTCTACTGTTGCTATAGCAATGAACACAACTTCCACGTGCATCTGATCGACGGATAAACAGTGCGCTCCTATGTTGTGGATGTTTCAGCAAAATCTTTGCTTCACTTAATAAACATTTAAATTAACATGTTTAAATTTTCAACAGAGCATTCAACAGCTCAAGGGCTGACGGACAGGGCCGTTTGAAGGAATTTGGGGGCCCCAAGCAAAATGGACATGGAGTCCCCCCCCCCACACACACACACACACACACACACACACACGCAAAGCCGACAGGAACCACAGCATTTGCCATACAGTTTAAGTTCACCCACACTTTATATACATAAGAAAGGTTTACAGTGCAAATACTGTTGTTGCATATACTGTAAATAAATAAAAAATGTTTACAGTGCAAATACTGCTGTTGCATATAATGTGCATAAAATTTGAACATTTTCAACTATTAAACATTTGCAAAAAAACACCATTGTACCATTAAAAAAATGTTTGTAAACCTTTAAGAAACCATTTTTAAAAAATCTATAAACATTACATAGTTAGACGGACCAGATATTCCTAACACTTAGTTAAGGGTTACTAGTTGGTTTGTAAACTGTCTATAAACATTATCTGGATGGTTATTATAAAGTTGCAACAGATGACTATAATACCTTGTTAAATAGTTAATAAACAGTACCAGTAAAACGTGTGGGTTGTCCTGATACTGTACTTCAAAATGTAACAGTGTAAAAATTGCCACACAGCATAAAGTAACTGTTCAAGATCCATTGGTAACTTATAAAAATAATGTTATATTTGCATAAACTGTCACTACCGTATATATCCCGACACTAGCACATTAAGATAAGCTATGAAAAAATTATGTTCCTCTGCCTCTTTCTGGTTAAATAATGTTTATAATAATAGTTAATATAGACTGCTATGTGAACTATTCCAGGTTATTTATGCATAGCATAAATAATAGTTAGTATAGCATGCTATGCCACTTTCATCAAAACCTATTACAAAGTCAAGTCAAGTCAACTTTATTTATATAGCGTTTTTAACAATGCAGATTGTCATCAGTTCATACAAAGCTATAGCAATGTCATTAAATACGATAAACAGTGATTCTGGAACACATCTGCGTCTTCCTTATCCAGTTAAAAAACATATTACAGTATTTAAACATATTCCGTCCGTTCCAAAAAAAAGTTGCACTAACTGTTAGTTACAAGCAGCATTTGTCAGGCAGGTAAGTTAGCTAACATAAACCTATTTTTGCTAACCTACCTGCTGCAAAATTACACCATTTTTGTACAAGACAAGTAGAGCTATTTTATCCAGTGTAATTTATCACTTACCACTGTCTTGTTTTTTCTTATCATCCTCCTCCTCCTTTCTCTCTTTTCTTTTCTGGCTTCCTGAAGCATAATTCCGCTTCATGATGACTGCCGAGGTTTTGTATTTTGCCGGCAGCAGAGATCGCGTGGTTGGCTGGCTGCTGTCAGCGACTACTGAGAGGGGCCCCCTTAAGGGGGTTCCCGATAACAGTGTCATTGCACTTTACTGCATTGACTATCAAAGGGGGGCTCACACAGTTTGTCGTTGCATTTTATTCTTAACCTGTCGTTGTCTTGGGGCCCCGCTGGCCCCTTGTCGCGATGGGCCTGGAAGCCACAATTAGATCATAATAACCTAGCAAATTACAGACCAATTTCAAATCTTCCATTCATGTCTAAAATACTAGAAAAAGTTGTGTCCGCTCAATTGTGCTCTTTCTTGCAAGAAAATGATATCTATGAAAAATTTCAATCAGGATTCAGGCCGCATCACAGCACAGAAACCGCGCTCGTTAAAATCACAAATGATTTACTTCTAGCTTCTGACCAAGGCTGTATCTCAATACTAGTTCTACTCGATCTTAGTGCTGCGTTCGATACTATAGATCATAAAATACTATTAGATCGACTTCAAAATTACACTGGTGTTCGGGGACAGGCATTAAACTGGTTTAGATCGTATTTATCAGACCGCTACCATTTTGTCTGTCTAAATGGGGAAAAATCTAAGATAACGTCAGTAGACTATGGGGTGCCGCAAGGATCCGTGCTAGGCTCTCTGCTATTCTCAATATATATGATGCCACTTGGTAATATTATAAGAAACATGGAATTAATTTCCACTGTTATGCTGATGACACTCAATTATATATTTCATCACGACCAGATGAAAACGCTAAATTATCTAAACTGACAGCGTGTGTTGATGATATTAAACACTGGATGACGTGTAATTTTCTGCTATTAAATTCAGATAAAACGGAGGTATTACTTTTTGTGTCCAAAAAACTGCCCACAAAACCTCTCACAATACAACTTTAAATTGGAAGGATGTCCTGTCACTTCATCCACTACAGTAAAAGACCTGGGTGTTATATTAGACCGCAACTTGTCTTTCGAAAATCATATTTCATGTTACAAGAACGGCATTTTTCCACCTTAGAAACATTGCTAAGCTACGTAACATGCTATCTATTTCTGATGCAGAAAAGTTAGTTCATGCATTCATGACCTCGAGACTAGATTGCTGTAATGCTTTATTAGCTGGTTGTCCTGCATCATCAATAAACAAGCTACAGTTAGTCCAAAACGCAGCTGCTAGAGTTCTTACTAGGTCAAGAAAATATGATCATATAACACCAATTTTATCATCTCTACACTGGTTACCTATTAAGTTCTGTATCAATTACAAAGTATTGCTACTGACCTATAAAGCCCTAAATGGTTTAGCTCCAGTGTATTTAACTCCTTAAAGTTCATGAGCGCGTGCACGGGTTGAAGCGCTATTTTTAGCACGAGTGTAATGTTTGTTAATAGATTTAACGTAAAAAAACATCATTAATCTTGACAAACTATATATCATTCTAAAGGTCTAACCCTCAAGCATTGAGGACAGACCACTGTTTTTCAGTGAAAAGCTTATAACGGCTGTATTTTTGCATCAATGTAAGCAATACACATCAACGATTTTATAAATAAAAACAGAAAACATACCTTTTGTGTCCTAATTATGAGCCACACACGCATCCACTGCAAACAATTCCAGAATGAATGGAAAGGTGAGGGTCCACTGAATAACATCCCATAGAGCATTTTTAATCCAACGAAACGATAATGGTGTAATATTGATGGTTAATCCTTTGTTTACATCGCATTTCTGCGGAGCGGAGTATCATACTAGACTGTTATGCAATAAAATAATGCACCAAAAACAGTCTCCCGGTAGCATAAAGTGGCATGGGTTTAAAGCTTAGAATGTTACGAACATTCTACAACTAACCCCACTCAAAAACATGCAAAGATAGCCGCGATATAGTCAAAAATATCCAACCATAGCACTCGTTTTGGCTGATGTCATGACGTGCTCATCCAATGATAATGTCTGTTTATCTGGAGCCAATAAAAGCATTGAATCGTCATGACTGACAGAAAATGTAGCCAATGAACACACGATTCCAACGAGACCTCTCATGTGTATATTTGTCACATGGGCGTGAATATTTATTCATTTGAATGTGGCGCGCTCTCCCACGAGAGGCTGAGACAAGTCTGTGTGACTGTGACACACACACACACCCCCCTCCCCGGCGTCATCTGACAGCTAACAGCTAACGGGCTAGTACAGACGGTCTCTTTGTAGTAACTGTTTGCTAATCTTACTAACTGGACGGAATTTATTATCCAATGGATCGTCAAAAGAAGTTTTTATTGTGCTGAAGATGCTTTATTTGAGCTCACTCGAAGCAGCGGTGTGGGAAACATTGAGGAGAGTCAAGACAGCGATGACGGTGATATGCTTGTTGACAGAGAAGTTGATCCAATAACATACCGGTGAGTTGCTATGTGTAGTTGTTTATGTATATTGAGAATGTGTGTGAGAATGTATTTATTTTATTGTTTCTGTGTGCTAGAAAAAATGCAATATACCAGTATGCATTATACATATGCTGATATTTTGCATTTTTCCTAGCACACATGGGGAAAAAGTATAAATAATTTTTCCCCATGTGTGTGTAAATAAAACATATATATATATATAACACATGTAATTGTTTATATATATATATATATATATATATATATATATATATATATATATATATATATATATATATATATATATATATATATATATATATATATATATATATATATTGAGACTGTATTTATTTTATGTTTTTCCTGTGTGCTAGAAAAATTACAATATACCAGTATAGATTATATATATACTGATATTTAGCATTTTTTCTAGCACACACAGAAAAAAAATATATATATATAAATATATAATATATAAAATGCATTTTTTTCCCCTATGCTACAAAAAACAAATTGACGAAAAAAGAAAAGTTCTGGACGGCCGACCATCTGTGTGATTGTTGAATGCTCACTGTATCACCGGCCATTATATTGATTGTAGGACTGTGTGAGAATGTATGGGCCGCCGTCAATATGAATGCTCACTGTATAGCCGGCCGTTAGATTGATGCTTGGGCTGTGTGAGAATGTATGGGCCGCCGTCAATATGAATGCTGTCTAACCGACTGCCCATCAGTTTCATTGTTCATGGGATGGCCTGTAATTAGAGTGAATGATGACAGTGTGATTGTTGATTGAATGGGCAAACTATACAGAAATAATACATGCAGTGCTAATTCTCTTTCCTTGCCATTCTACAGGCATCAGGTTGAGTCTTCAGATGAGCTATGGCATCCAAGCACCAGCCAACCAGCAGAAAAGAGAAGAAAGCTTTCAGATTCTTCAAGATCTGCACTTGCTGTTGTAGACCTGAATCCGCCAGTAAAAGGCCAGTAAATGTTTGTTTTTTTTACATTTGCAAATTGTGTGTGTTTTTATAGCTATATATTTATATTATATTGGTATTTATATTACTAGTTATATTTATAGTTATTATACTTATATTACTTGTTGTATTTTCAGTTGCAAAGAAGTTTAGCTCTTTTTTATTAATATTTCATTTTTATTATATTTTTATAAGTTCTGTTGTACAAATAAATCACTAATACAAAGTCTTATGGTTCTGCCTATTATTTTATAGTTGAAAAAGCATTCAAGCATCATATATGATGGCTAAAACAGCTTGCAGTACACTTCATAACATTAGGTTATCAAGTCTCCTGTAGGTTTCTTGGCACCTGGACATATTCTTAGAAAAAAGCATGCAGGAACCCCATTTTTCATGATATCTTCGTCAAATTTTAAATATAAACTGATGAGACTTTTGCCTTTCAATTCATTAACTAACTGGATTCCTCCAGGCTTATTTTCATATATTTTTACATCAAATAATAAAGTGTTCATTGTAGCACAAATCATCTTCAAGACACTTCAACTTCTATAACTGTTTGTCTTTCTAAGTTTTTTTCTACTTTAATGTTTGGGTAATAAACTGTAAAGTGTCTTCTTTTTAAAGATGTCTAAATTGTGCATGTAGTGCAAATTGTTTAGCAACTGCAATTGTTTTAGTTGGGAGATGTCATTTCTGGGGATGTGCCTCAAGCAGGCGGAGGGAGAAATGGAACAGACATAGTCTTGGAAAAAAGCTTGCAGGAACCACATTTTTCATTATATCTTCCTCAAACTTGAAATATAAACTGATAAGTCGTGTGGCTTTCAATCCATAACTGAACTGGATTCCTCCAGGTCTATTTTCATATATTTTTACATGAAATAATACAACATTCTGTGTAGTGCAAATAATTTTTGAGGCATTTCAACTATTATAATTTTTTATCTGTTTGAGAATTATCAACTCTGATTGCTTTTTAGTAGAGTCCCAAGTGTCTTCTTTCCAAAGATACCTTAATTGTGCCTGTAGCACACTGTTCTCAGGAGCTATAATTGTTTTAATTCAGGTAGGTCGTTTTCAGCTGTGAGCCCCAAAGTGGGGTTGCAGTTTAACAGGTTAACGGATCTTCTATCGCCCTACAATCCATCGCGCTCTTTAAGATCACTAAACTCGAGGCTTCTGGTCATTCCTAGGATATCTAAGTCCACTAAAGGAGGAAGGGCTTTTTCACATTTAGCTCCTAAACTCTGGAATAGTCTTCCTGATATTGTTCGAGGTTCAGACTCGCTGTCCAAGTTTAAAACTAGATTAAAGACGCATCTCTTTAGCCAAGCATTCACATTATAAATACGTTTTATACTACAGTTAAATCGGATCAAAAGCATTAATATTCTGAACAGCAGCTATGCTAATTATTTCCCATCTGCTTTTCTGTTGTTATCTCGGGACACTAGTCCAGAGGTAACTAGTTTGTCAGCTCCAGTTTGTATCCAGCCTCTCATGGAGACTTCAGATGCCCCAACACCTGTGATGAGACGACTCGACGCCTGTGAAGAGACGACTCAACGCCAGCGTTGTTATGGCCTAAAATAATACATGATTGATTAATTTATTCTAACATTTTTCTTTAACATTCTCTTTCTAACATTTTTCAATGTACATTTATGAAATGCTATACAAATAAATTTGAATTGAATTGAATTGAATTAAGAATATGAATCTCAACAATGGTGACAATCCAAAAAAATGTTCAGATAAACAGATCAACTTTGAACATCACAACAAACACAGCAAAAGTAAAAGCAAATAGTAAGAATCAAAGAAAATTTGTCACAATTCAGATGCATAATTTATTCATGCCGCAATGCATGCTGGGACCCATTAGGGAGTTTTGATCGGTGGTACCCAGCATGCACTGAAGCATGAAGCTTTTCATTGATTGTCACCATTGTTGAGATTCATACACATATTCTTGATGTCTGTGTGTGTCTAAGCAATGCCATAGATTCAAACCTTTTGAGCAATTCAATTAGCACAACAGTGCTGTATATGATGCAGGTGAATCATGTAGCCAAAAAATTAATAACTCAATACCACTATAACCAGATCATAAGACTCTAAGTGATATCAGAGACTGCAACCGCTACATGATGATTGTATTCAACATCATTGTATAGCTAACATCACCTAATCACATTTTCTCTTGGCATTCCTTACCATAACAAATGTGCTTTTACACACAGTTAAAGCTGCCAGAGAAAAAAAAACTAATGTTAAAGCTTGAAGGGTCAAGAGCCCAACTAAAGCAAACACTCATCTCCATCATGGTAACTTCAATCGAACTATTATTTTCATTAAAACAGAAATGACAGAAATAAAGTCAGTCTGGTTAATAATGTGTGAAGCTGGTAGTGCTGTTTATGGAGTTGTTTAATCCTCCTCTGCTGAGATCTTCAGATATTTAATGTCTTCTTTTATCTTCTGTTATTTCATCTAAAGCTGTGGCTTAAGTCAGTTGTAGTTCTTGTGTTTCTCTTTCCTTCTGTGATTCTGCTCATTATCATCAAGTGTTCATCACTAATGCTCAATCTTCACTTAATTAATCACTTACCCCTGGTTTCACAGAGAAGATTTAAGACTAGTCCCAGACTAAAATGCATGTTTGAGCTGTGTTAACTGAAAGCAACTTGCACTGACATATCTTAAAATATGTCAGTGCTATTGTTTTCTCTCAAGATGCACACCAGTAATGTTTTTTTATAAAGAGCATTTACAAAAGCTACTTAAATGCCCTAATTGAACTAAAGCCTAATCCTGGCTTAATCTAAGCCCTGTCTGTGAAACCAGGCCTTAATTTCTTAAATGCAATGAGTGTCTTATTTTAGTGAACTCAATTGAAATAAGTTCAAAGTACTCATACACTCTCAAAAAAAAAGAGTACAAAATTTAACCTTTTAAGGTACACGTGGCCATCACTGGGGTGGTACCCTTAAGGGTACATTTTTGTACCTCTAAAGCCGCGTTTCCACCGCAGGAACTTTACCCCGGAACCAGGAACTTTGGGGGGGAACTCAGTGTGTTTCGACCGCAGGAACCAGGGTCTAAATGAAGTTCCAGGTAAATATTTCCCCCTCCAAACGGCCCTGCTTGCGAGGTGGGACTTTTGAAAAGTTCCCGAACTTTCGGGGGTGGGACTTGGGCGCTGAACATGCTGATTGGTTCAGCTCTCGCAGCTATTTTTTTTTTCCACCGCCATATTTACGAGTCTTTTGCGAGGTGAGTTCTGTGGGTTTTGCGTTCAGTAAATATTTTTTTTTGCAACAATGGAGTTCAACAATAAATTCGACCGATGGACCGACGACGAGGTTCAGGCTTTATTGAGCATATAAGCGGAGGAGGACATCCAGCGGGAACTGCAAACGGCGACCCGTAATGAAAAGGTATACCTGAAGATATCGACTCGGTTCCAGTCACACTGGAAAACAGTGCAGAGAGAAGTTGAAGAAATTAAGACAAGATTACAAGAAATTAAAGGATCATAACAACCGGAGCGGTTCCGACCGGCGTATCAACAAGTGGTATGACCGCCTGGACGCGTTGTTGGGACAGACCGTCCTTTTCTAGGGCAGCGGTAACGAAAGACTCGGCTAGTGCGTTGTTGGAAACCATCCAAGAATCCGAAGGTAAAGGTAAGGTAAATATATCATCTTGGTATCATCTATTAAACTCGTTGCAGTGTTTAAACACGTTGCAGTAACTTTTTTCAACGTGCTTTTCCAGACATGTGCTTTTCCAGACGTAACGAGTGGCCCTGATGAATCGCAGGCAACGGAGACCAGCGTGTTTTCCCCCGCGGTCACTAGTACGTTATAAAGCTGACAAAAATGTGTATATATTTAAAAACTGATGTGTAATCCTTAATGGTTTTGTTGTTTTTAATTGTAAACTTAAATTGCCCATGATAAAATTTGCACACTGGGCATTGTTCAAGCTGGCCAAACAATTGTTCATTATTTGTAGTGAAAACACTTTAAATAATTAATTGATGGTTTCTATTGTTTCATGGTTGCCTTGTGTATTAATTTCCATGTGTTTCTGTGCAAGTTTTCTACTTAGGGAAAAGGAAAAAGGACTGTGACTTTTTTGATGCACTGAGGGACATGGGCCGGGCCGTCCTGCAGCATGGACATGAACAGCCTGACCAATATATGCAGCTGTTACTGGATAGCCAGGCCGAGGAGAGATGAGGAGGCAAGAGCTGGCATTCCACCAGTCAGAAGCGGAAGAAAGCAGAGGGACTTTCAGACCGGGTTTCTGTCTGTTCTTGGACAGTTTGTCCAGTCGTTCAAGAAGTAGCCACAATGACCAGCCGCTTGAATGAAGCATTTGCACTACCACATTTGTACTTTATATATTGTACGTGTTGGCACAGCTCTTGGACAGGTTACTGAAAAATACACTTTTTTTATATTGTTGTTTTCACATTTTATATTTTCATTTTATTGTTCTAGTAATTTATTTGTCTTTGCACACTTTTATTTTAATTTTGTAAGAACTAATCTGTCTAAAATAAAGTAAAATGTGTAAAATGTCACTGTGTCTTTAATTTCCACATTCTAACTATATAACCACATTCTAATTGTATTTATATAGTGTAGGAAGCAAATAAAAGGGCTGCTGCTCGCAAGTCTTTCTGAATATGCACATAAACATATCTAGAAAACCCAAATATTATATTTTTAAATGTATAACTATGTGAATGTAGGATAATAACTTACAACCACAACTTAAGTGAAGCCATAAGTGTGGTCCTGCTTCATTTCAAATTTGAGGAAGAAAGTCTCTAAAATTATGCATTTAATGAAGCATATTGTAATACTAGTCATGTGAATTTTTTTTTTTGTGAATGTTAAGAGATGTTATTGTGATAAAAAATAAAATACTTGCAGTCTAGTACCTAATCTTTCAACTGCTTAATTCAGTCTATTGTTTTCATTCAATTAACTTTTCACACATCTGTCATGACTGAAACCTCATTATCCTTTTATAGAAAATGTTTTGTTTTGGAATTGAGCTATTACAACACATTCAGATTTTGGATTGCCCATCATCCCATTTTGCATTAAAATGGTCAAACCAGGTGAAAGTGCACGTTTAAATAAGCAGTGTTGGTAATGTGTGTACATAATCAGCAAAAGCAGCGCTGCTTGCATCACCTACACTTGTTATTGTTGCAGACAGTATCGCGCAAAAGTGATTCATGTCCGTCGGTGACTGGGAGAAGCAGTCGCGCGCATTGCCACGTCACCGGACTAATTTGCCTAATCTCCCCGGTACTTTAGACCGCGGTGGAAACGCAGATTGTAGCAGGTCTGGGGGAGAAAAAGTTCCTGGGAAAAAAGTTCCTGGTACAAATAGTTCCGGGTAATTTCGGTGGAAACGCGGCTTTCGTCAGGGGAAGGCAAGTTCGGTCCTACAGAGCTGATGTCCTGCAGAGTTTAGCTCCAACCCTACTGAGCCACCACAGTATAAAACGCATGGCTCCCAGCATGCATTGCAGCATTGTCACCATTGTTGAGATTCATATGCTGATTATTGATATCTGTGTGCATCTAAATTTGTTCCACCTAGAATGTATTAAAAAAATCTAAATGCCTGATCTGTGGCAAGAAAGCATTGTTGGTGAATATTATTTATTAATAGTTTTAGTCAGTGATGAGTGCAGTCAAATATTTTTCTTCCTGACAATATTTGTTTATGGATTATTATTTTTTTATTTGAACAGATTGTGTTTTGTTAACACTGTAACAAAAACCACAAACTCAAATAAAAAAGCCAAGAGTTAAACTGCCCAACTAAAGGGCACATTGATCACCATAATGGTAACCAAACATTTTCAATAAAACCAACATCTAAACCTCTGTTAATTCTCAATAAGAGCTTCTATAGATTGGATTTTTTTTTTACCATTTCGTTATTTTGGCTCTGAAGTTTGTTTGTTGGATTTAGAAATGCTTTTGAAATTAAAAACTTTGCATTTAATAAACATTTTTTTTTTTTTTAAATGAAGACAGCATTTGGAGTGAAGTGCAAGCAAAATAATCTGTTCCCTGAATCCACAGCCTTTGTTGTTATTGTGAGTATTATTTTTTAATTTCATATGTTGATTATGAAAAGTGAGCAGCATGAGTAAGCTACATCATAAGATGCGCATATGTCTGGGGACATGGAAGTGAGGTCAGACATGATTTTGACTACTGCATTAACAACTTAAAAGCTACAAGACATTTCTCACTAGCGTTGTAATAAAGGCTCTATGCTTGGAGCAGATAAACTTAGTTTTGCTTATTTTTTTCACACGTGCTTAATCTCTCTCTCTCAATGTTTTGAGGTGTGGTAACCATAGTATAAGTGGAATAATTAAGTGGAATAATTGACTTCACATTGTGGCTGCATTACCAGCTTTGGTGTGCATTGTTTCTAATAATTCTACAGGCCGTCATCAATGATTCCTTACATAATCTATTCAAATGCACCATCTAAATGTCTGTAGTACCTGACAGAACCAACACAGTTTGATTTGACCATCTGGGGAATCTCTCTTAGACTTTGAGAAGTCTCTAGACCAGGGGTCTTCAACTTTTTCAGGTCAAGGACCCCATAGGCAATAGAGACATGAAGCAAGGACCCCCGATACACAATGTGTCAAACAGAGCTACATATTAAGCATATAGCCTTCACTATTAATATAAACTAACTATATTATGATTAAGAATAAGTTATATTATGTTAAGACAGTAGATCAGAACTATGCAAATTTTTGTTGTTGCACGCATGACTGTATATTACTTTTTATTATTAAAATTCAGATTTATGCATCATAAACAACATGCTGCGATAAAAATCACAATTCATTAGTTGTTTGCAGTTGTTGTAAGTTATTATAAATTAGTCTTACATTTATTTTACTAATCAGGGGTGCGTTATCCCGTACAACAATGTAACTCACTGCTTAACTACCATAGTACGATGCATCGTTGAAGAAATCAACTAGCTAGTCACGACTTTTTCCCGAAACCATATTGTGGCAAATCTGTCGTTCAACCACATTGGTAAATGATGTCACGCAGGTGGTGGAGTATTAACTTATTTTATTTAATTAGTTTGAGATCGAACTAATGCTATAGGGCCTAAAAATGCCATCTGAGGATTAATTCTTATTTTTCTCAGTTATTTTGCTTTATTTTCTTATTCAATCACAAGCTCGATTTTACGTACTAGTACTGGTACATGTCCGCACATGCACACACACTTTGAAACGATGGTTTCGGGAAACACCGACTCGTTGAACTATGTTGATAAGAACGGAACTTGCGACCATTGTTGGCTAACGATGCTTTTGGGAAACGCACCCCAGATGGACAATTAAACATTTACCTGAACGTTCGTTTTTTAGTCACTAGGCTATAATATATACACTGAAATTACACTTGTTTTTGCCCCCATTTTTTATGAGCTGAACTCAAAGATCTAAGACTTTTTCTATGTACTGTAACGGTGGCGGCCCGATAAATTCAAAACAATCAAAATAATTGTTAATTTCTGTCCATTAATTCGGGCGCCAGACAGACAATCCTGTCATATTTTAAACAAAAACCCAGATAGCATGAAATGCCACTCGTTACATAAATCAAACTCAAAGTCAAACTTCAATATAAAAATCACAAAGAAGGATGTGGTTTAGAAAAGAAGGTTGTATTTCACAGAAGACGGGAAAATTAACAAACAAAAAACAATATAACCACAATGCACTCTCAATTCTGGTTGATAAACACAAACGGAATACCAAATTTAATTCAAATTAAAGCTGCGAGCAGCGATGACGGGCCCAAGCCGGTGGCACCGCCACCCCGGTGGCATCAGCTTAACTGTGCACAGCAGGCAATAGGCATTTAAAATTGGAAAAACTAAAAGGACTATGTCAAAGTCATCTGAATTCACCACATTAACTGCAGCAGTTGGTGCTGCTATGACAACGAACCACAACAGCCACATCTATGAGATCAATTAAATTTAAATTAATTTCATGTCAGATGATGTCAAAGGTCAAATTGGAATGAGTTCACAATACCATTCAAATGCTGATGTTGTATTATCCTAACATTTCTCTTCATGTGTTTTTGACCTACCTTAGCTACCGTTTGTGCACCAATCTTATGCACCATAAAGCGTGCTTTCATTTCAATATGGGTGGTCCAATAAATTTTTTTTTATAAAAAAATTTATAAATTGAGCCAAATCACAGTAAAATGCAAAGATGATTTTAATATCAGTGTCAGGTAAGAGTAAGATACGTGTCTACATTTTATGGAAGTTTAATATAAACAGCCACTTTTAGAAAACCATGTGAAATTTACTTTTAATACATTTAAATTATATCAGTAAATTATTCATTAAAAGACATCTGCATCATATGTGATCTTGGCAAACACAGCACATGACGTTTTTATTTCAAGTGATAGTTATTTGTGAAAGCCTAAGAGAGAGTGGCAGAAAGAAAGACATGGAATGTTTTTTATATCCTGTTTCAAAACTAACACAATGCTGCCATCTTTTGTTCATTGAGAGAAGGGCAGCACACACAGGCACAATAGATTATTCAAAGAAATATTTATAATATATATATTAGTGCTGGGCATCGTTAACAAAAAAATTAATTAATTAATCACATTTTTTTCTGTAATTAATCGCGATTAATCGCAAGTTTTTAATATTTTAAGTTTTTAATATTTTGATATTGTAATAATTTCAGTTACTCTCCAAATTAATTTAGAAACAATTTAAAGACAGCATATTGTAAATATGTGTTGTGTTGTCATTTTTTATGAATGAAGGCCAGTATCACTGATACTAAAGTCTCTATGAAACATTAATGACGTTACATTACAGTATAACTGAAAGCTCCCAATTTCAACATTTATTAGGCTTTAAAAAACAACTTTTAATTTAAGTGAACTTAAAACAATCTTTACATAAACCCAAAATAATAAATGTTATATTTACCCATGGCCTTACCTGTTATACAGAAATGTAATAGTTATCAAACCTTCCTTAACTGCATAAATAATAAATCATATATAGATGAATCATCATTAAAGCTACAATTTTCTCTGTTCCCGTTGTTCTTTGATGAACATTAATGACAGGCATCATCAGTGCTCCTGTCACTTTAAGAACAGCCGCGGATCTCACGCGCTGTCCCGCGCATCTCATTTCCTCACAACTCTTTAAGTTCATTTAAGACGTTATTTAACTAATTTAAGACTCTAATATGAGAATACTCAAAATCCTCTGTGTTATTGGTTGTTCAAAAGCAAAAGAGAACTCGATGTGAGCAGGAAACTAACGCGTGTCTATCTATGCGTCGAATGTGTGTGTGTGTGTGTGTGTGTGTGTGTGTGTGTCAGTGTCCCTTGATTAGCTGACATGAGACGCATCCACACAGACAGGACACTGACATACACACACACACACACACACACACACACACACACACACACACACACACACACACACACACACACACACACACACACACACACACACACACACACACACACACACACAGACAGGACACTGACACACACACAGACAGGACACTGGCACTCACACACACACACACACACAGACAGGACACTGACACACACACACACACACACACACACACACACACACAGACAGGACATTGGCATACAGCACGCTCTCTTGTGTCTTGTCGCGCTTGGAAGCATTTACATGAATAGGAGCGTGATCATGTAACGCTAAGCAAAAATGGATATAAAAACGGACGCTGCGTTATTTGCGTTAAATATTTTTAATGCGTTAAGCTTCCGTTTCACGTTGACCGAGTTTGGTGGAGATTGAATAAATCGCCTACGAGGAGAACGTAAAAACTCAGACCCTGAATTATACAAATATTCACGTTCAAACAAAAACTTTCTGTGAAAAAAAGACACTTATAAACAGACACTTGTAGAAAACAATGTGAATTTTGTTTTAAAATAAATTTGAACTATGCCAGTAAATAATGAATTTAAAGACAAATGTGTCAAAAGTGATCTTTGCAAACACAGCACATGACCTTAAAGCACATGTATAGAAAACACACTCACACTCCTCTGTTTTAAAAAAGAGTTCTGTCTGAATGAGTACATGGAATCACGGCTGTCAGGTGATAAGATAATTAGTCCAGAGATGTTTTTTCAAGAATTACTTTTTGTAATTGCAATTTTTTTTAACTATCCACTCACCTAATTTAATATATATTTTTGTTATAGCTTATGATTATATATTTTTATTTTATTGCTCAACAGTAGTTCTCATCGCCGATGAGGTCTTTAAATATTTTGAGAAGGTCTTAAAAAAGTCTTAAAAAGGTATTAAAATTTACTTCAGGATTCCTGCATATACCCTGCATATGCATCATATGTGATCTTGGCAAACACAGCACATGACGTTTTTATTTAAAATTAGAAAGTTTTAAATTAGTTAAATTAGATTAGTTAAATTAGAAAGTTGTCCGGCTCGAAGAGAACAATATATGTACGGGGACACATGAAATGTCTACAAATGTATGTCCTCAGAAATCACAGAAGCACACACACACACACACACACACACACACACACACACACACACACACACACACACACACACTGCCCCTGCCCCTAAACCTAGCCCTCACAGGAGACTGTGCAGTTCACTTTCTGTGAAAAAAAACCTTGTTCTGTGTGAAATATAAGCATTTTGAAAAGTGAGGACATGGGGAACGTCCTCATATTTCACCCTCTTTTTGTAATACCTGTGTCATACCCATGTCATTATACACATTTGTATCCTGATATTTCACAAAAACATGCCCACACACACACACACACACACACACACACACACACACAGAAAGAGAGAGAGAGAGAGAGAAACAAGTTTTTTTTTTATCCTGCTTCAAAACTAACACAATGCTGCCATCTTGTGTTCATTGAGGGAAGGGCAGCACACACGGGCACAATACATTATACAAATAAATATTTATAAAATATATATATATTCATCTGAAAAATAGTACAGTCATTTTAAATTAATCTAAGTTCAATTACCAAACATACAATCTTAATTTAATTTAAATCAAAATATTATTTTACAAGATATGAGACAATTTCTGTTCCCCTTTTTTTGTCCTTATTTAATCCCTCGCCATGGCAACACCGTTTGAGATATCCAATATTCGTTCGCATTTTAGCATCTTCCGTATCTTTGTTTCATGTTGACTCAAAATATCTGACTTCCTGTTGGTCGGAGCTAATGACTGTAAATTAGAAAGTTGTCCGGCTCGATGAGGTCAATATATATACTGAGTTTGGTGATTGTAGATGAAACGAAGCCCTTCACTTTTGTCAAAAGGTGGCGCTAGAGAGCCCCTCATCCCCGCCCGTTTCTGAGGCTTTGCCCATGTGTACTGACTGACATCTCTGATGTGTGTGTTGAGTTTCAAGCAGTTTCAAGCAATTTCAAGCATGCTAAGAGCCTCAGAACAGCCAAAAGATTATTAAACTTTGACACGTTGCCATGGCAACAGTATTTGAAATTTCAGGAATCCATTTCATACGTCTCTATCTGTCATGTTTTCACATTATACTGATGAAGTTTGAAATAAATCGGGTCAAAATAAGATGGTGATTCAAAGCATTTTTGAAAGTGACACACTTCCTGCTGCCAGTTGGTGGCGCTATAACTTTGACTCACAAAAGTCATATCCATGTGATCGGCCTCTTACAACAAACACACAGCTGAAGTTTCATCCAAACCAGTCAATGTTTGCACAAGTTAAAACACACTTCCTGTTTCCCTTTTCTCGCCATAAATTCGTTGCTTCGCCACGGCCAAACCGTTTGAGATATCAAAAATCCGCTCGCAATTTAGCATCCTGGATATGTTCTCTTCATGCTAACCGAGTTTGGCAATGATCGAAACAATGGCCTCGGAGGAGTATATTAAATTCCAGAGCATGCGTTTTCCGAACAACCCATAATAGCTCACTTCCTGTAGGGCTGACGCATAACTTAGAGCACGAAAGTTGTTCGGCCTGATGAGATCTATATGTGTACCAAGTTTCATACATGTACGTGCAAGTGTGTTTGATATATGGACCAAGTTTTCAGACCCCACTTTAGGGGGCGCTGTCGAGCCCCCCTGCCACGCCCGGGTACCAGCTTCAGCCCGGCTCTGATGGCCGCGCATTCCGACGCCCGTGCAAAGTTTCAAGAGTTTTCGAGCATGTTAAGTGCCCCAAAAGTACCAGAGAAGTCAAAAAAAAAAAAAAAAAAAAAAAAAAAAAACTAAGAATAATCTGAGGAAGAACAATAGGGCTCTGCGCCCTTTCAGGGCTTGGGCCCTAATAATTTTCATTTCAAAAGTACCAGATTCAGGATATTCCCATAAACAAGATAAGAAAACAGTAAAAAATGTGGGGCAAAGAAAAGAAAATGGCAAAACAAACTGAAGTCAAAGAAGAAAAACAAACAAATTAAATTAAAGCTGCGAGCAGCGATGACGGGCCCAAGCCGGTGGCACCGCCACCCCGGTGGCATCAGTTTAACTGTGCACAGCAGGCAATAGGCATTTAAAATGGGAAAACATAAAAGGACTATGTCAAAGTCATCTGAATTCACCACATTAACTGCAGCAGTTGGTGCTGCTATGACCACAAACCACAACAGCCACATCTATGAGATCAATTAAATTTTATATGAATTTCATGTCAGATTATGTCAAAGGTCAAATTGGAATGAGTTCAGAATACCATTCGAATGCTGATGTTGTTTTATTCTAACACTTCTCTTCATGTGTTTTTGAGCTACCTTAGCTACCGTTTGTGCACCAATCTTATGCACCATAAAACATGCTTTCATTTCAATATGGGTGGTCCAATAAAATTTTTTTAATAAAAAATGTATAAATGGAGCCAAATCACAGAAACTGCAAAGATGATTTTAATATCAGTGTTAGGTAAGAGTAAGATGCGTGTCTACATTTTATGGAAGTTTATTATAAATAGCCACTTTTATAAAATCATGTGAAATTTATGTTTTAATACATTTATATTATATCAGTAAATAATTAATTTAAAGACATATGCATCATACGTGATCTTGGCAAACACATCACATGACGTTTTTATTTCAAGTGATAGTTATTTGTGATAGCCTATATGAAAGGGTTAAATTATGATCATCAAGAGAGAAAGTCACACACACACACACACACACAATGATAGAGTGAGAGTGAGGGGGAGGGGAAGGACTGAGAGAAAGGCACACACACAAACTCACAGGGTGAGAGAGACCCCCCCCCCCCCCCCACACACACACACACAGATAGACAGGGGGAAGGGGAAAGACAGGCAGATGGCATTCCATAGACTTAATGGTTTGTATACTGTACAAACTGTACATTCTATCCCCCTACACTACCCCTAAGCCTACATATCGCACGCACACACACACACACACACACACACACACACACACACACACACTACCCCTAAACCTACCATCACAGAAAACATTCTGCATTTTTACATTTTTATTAAAAAATTGTTTAGTATGCTGTTAAAGCTATTTTGATTTACGGGGACACATGAAATGTCTTCATAAACCATGATTATGTTGTAATAAACACCCCTCCAACACACCCATTTCTGAGGCTTTGCCCATTTTCACTGACTGACATCTCTGATGTGTGTGTTGAGTTTCAAGCAATTTCAAGCATGCTAAGAGCCTCAAAAACAGCCAAAAGATGATTAAACTTTGACACACTGCCATGGCAACAGTATGTAAAATATCAGGAATCCATTCGTATGT